>NW_026652278.1:177595784-177685771 GCF_009828535.3 Hylobates moloch
CTCAAAGCTCCCCTTTTGCCTTCTCTCTCTCCCCTCTCTACTTGACCCTGGCCACTCCTTCAGTCCCTCAGTGTAACCCACTGTCTTTTCAAAGGTACATCATTCTTACATTTGGATTTTAAAATGTGTGACGAAAGCTAGAATGCAACCCCGGAGCAGGGGCTCTGCACTAACAGGAGAGGGCTTCTTCTGGTCTCCATGTTCCAGACACCCTTTTCAGCAGCATCAAAAACACAGTATGATTCTTAAGACGTGTGTTTAAAAAAAAGCTTCATGAAAATAAACTGGTAAAAAACACTGAACACTTTAAGGAACTAATTTGAATGTGTACAGAAACAATAGGCCTTCCAATAAAGTTTGGTTGATTTGCTACAACTTTGTAAAGATATGAAAAGGTTCCAATACAATGTTACTAGCGTCCTTTCTTGGAAAGAACCTAGAAAGGGTGTTCAGGAGGATGGGATCCCCTTGCAATGCTGTGTGCTTAGATTCTGTGGATCTTGAGTGTAAGACACTGCACGTGCATGAAACTCCAACAATGCACCCCAGCCAGCCTAGGAGAGTGAGATCCATGTGCTGCCAGAGGAAGGGGTTACAGAGAGTTACTTTCCCAATAATAGTCCACAAATTTCCCTTCCTCCTCCCTCAACACTCATACAACCTCTGATCATTATCATAAAGTCACCTTGAGAACAAAAGTAAATGGGAATCAAACTTCCGGATTTGTAGCAGGAAAAATGTGGCAATAGCCTGATTTTCACTGTCCCTCCCAAGAACAAATAATAAAATCCACGAGAAGGGCAACCATATTCATAATCCACACCCTCCACATAACTAAGAAACCACGGGCTGTGATCTTCATATTACCTTTAATTCTACTAGAGCTCCCACTACCCACCCAGTGCCACAAGACTCCATGAAAAAAAAAAAAAAATAGACCTAAGTGATGCACTCAGACAAAGCACAGACAGTCTCACTTCAGAAGGAGGTGCAGGGTACAGATACTTCACGGGACTGGAGGCAGGAAAGAGGCTTGCAAATGTGCAGGACCAAAAGCAGTAAGCCCCATGTTTCACCTACGGGAGAGTCAGACATAAGGAAAAGAGGGGCACCCCTGGGAAGGGAGGCCCTGAGGGACAGAATAAAAAAGTGAAACCTGAGTATCCTGCAGAGACAAAAGCAAAACAAAAGCACTAATCCTTCCCCACAATTGTCCAATAAGAAAACAGTGCATTCAGGAGGCAGAACCTATAGAAAAGGTCATACTGAAATCCATGCAAAATGGATAGAAAGAGGAAAAACAAACCACACCCAAATGGAAGTACCCTAAAACAATTAAAGAAGGTAAAGCAAACGATTTTTGCTGTTACCCAATTTAAAAAATACACACACACAAACAATAAATCTGTAACACAACACTCCAAAGTGAATTAAATATCCTCAAAGAAGCATTTGGAAAGACAAAGGTCACTGGTAGCCATAAATACAAAAATAAGAACAGAAAAAGATAAATATATATATACATATAGTATATTTGTATTCAGTTTTGTTGATTAAACTCAGAATAAAAATAGGAGAAAAAGAGATGCTTTGAATAGAAAACTAGATTTTGCTTCATTAAAATACACTGTAAAGCCTGTAAAACTAAATTAGTTTGGAATTAGTGTATGAAAAGGCCAATGGGATAGAATAGAAAATCAAGAAATAGATCCATCTCCAATGGAAATCTGATATACTCTAATGGTTGTACTCAAATTACTGCAGCAAAGATGATTTTTAAGTTGAGGCAACTGGATAGTAATTTAGAAAAATACATAATTAGATCACTTCCTTACACCATTCAAAAGAATATCATCCCAAGTGTCAAAGTTCTCAATGTAACATAAAATTGTACGAGTACTGAAAAAGTTGAATTTAACCTTTTAAAAAATGCGTATAACATAAACTTTACCATTTTAATCATTTTAAGTGTGCAATTCAGTGTCATTAAGTACATTCACAGTGTTTACAACTGCCACCACTACCTGTTTCCAGAACGTTATCATCATCCCAGACAGAAACTCTGTACCGTTACCTGGGTCTAGGGGAGGTCTTCTGACTCTTACTCAAATCCAGATGTGATAAAACACTGGTAACTGATTATTTAACAATCAAATGTTGTACAGAGCAAAGTTGAAAGACAAATAAACTACAGTACATACACACAATGGAGTATTTCGAAACTATAAAAATGAATGAGGTTGATCTCTGCAAAAGGAAGTGGAGCAGTTTCCAGGAGCTATTATTAAAGGAAAAAAGGAAAATGCATGAAAGCATATTCTACCTTTATGTAAGAAAAATATATATAAGATAAAAACACACAGGTGTATGGTTTTGCAAAAAGAAACATAAGATTAAAAAAACAGGAAATGATCTAGTTGGTTATCTAAGAGGTTAGAGAGAACGGGGTAGAAGTAATGCAGGAGGGGGACACTTCTCTGACTATGCCTATAAGCAAAGATACCCCAACAGCAGTAAGCATATCTGGGACCCAGATTGTCAGTACTCTTCCCCACTAAAAGGAACCAGGGCTTCTGAGAGAAACAGGCAATTCCAGGGCTGGGACATGAAAACTGCAAGATGAGCCTGGAATACCTTTCTATGCCATGTATTAAGGAAGTGTTCAAAGGATTGATGGGGCATTTTGTAAAAATATGGAGAGCAATTTGAAGGGACTTATGCTGGCTAAATTTGCGACAGTTTGAGCACCAAGAGAACTAAAAAACATAATAAATTACCCATTGAACAATTAAGAATCCATGTGCTTTTACGGATAATAAATAGAGCATTAAACGAAGACATACGTTAGTAGGAGGAAGGAGGGGGGCTCTTGCTCACACTGAGCACCAGGTGTTGACCTGCCAAACATGGAGAAAAGGTGGGAGTGAGAGAATCATGGTTTTTCACTCATCACAATAAGCCTTAGTTCAGGTAAGAAGCATCTATGGATGCCAAATTTCAGGGGAAATCTTGATGAAGCATGGGATATTTTTATAGTTTTCAGAACTTAGGATGTTTCCCACAGATTGATTATTGATTGCAAGAGAAAACACGTAATTTTATCATGGAGAAACTGGACACCAAGTTGACATCTTAACAACATCAGCAGCACTGATGAGGGATATTGTGTGTCCCAGCTGTGCGGCCCTGAAAAGAACCCAACATCACGTCGGTACTACCGCGGCTGTCCCGTCGGCACTATCGCATTCAGGAACACAGCCTGTTTCTGGTCACGGGAAAACTGCAGACAAATCCAAAATGAGGAATCGTCTTCTAAAAAGGGAGGGTGATATTGTTCACAAGGTTAATATAACAATAAGAAGCAATGCTGTGAAAAAGTTTCAGAATAAAGGACACTAAAGAGGCATGACAGCTAACTGCAATCCTGATCTTAACTGGACCCCATCCTGAAGGGAAACAAGTCCTAGTAAAGATATTATTGGGTCATTTGATGAATTAGATCTCAGACAGCAGGTTATATACGAGTATATGAGAATGTGTATATATTATATCTTGTAAACATACAAATATATAAAAAGAAATGCATATACAAATAAGTGTAGAGGTATATAAGTATACATATAAATATGTGAGAAAAAATAATTAAAGAATTGATAAAATATTAACACAAGTAGTGAATCTGGGTGAAATATATAAGTGTTCTTTGTATTATCATTGCAACTTTTCTATAAGTATTGTTCTCAAATAAAAAGTTTTAAAATATAAATATGTAGAAATGTATTATTATATGGTCTCCATTATTTGTAATTTATAATCTGTTTCATTTTATTTTACCATATGTAAATGTTAAAAAACTATAATCCCACATTCCCTATGCTAATTTTGCCTTGAATTTTTGTCATTCCAATCTTATCTTTCCACTCCATTCTACTTGTCCCCAAAAAGACTTAGTTCCTCAGTCAAGATAGTTACATCCTATTTAGGAACCTATAGTTATGTTGTTACAAATGGGTTACCATATATTTTGGTTCTGTGGCTATTGTTTCTCAGCTTTAAATTTGTCATGGTCAGATGCTGAAATCAGGACTTGACAAACTTCCCTCCTTGTCAACGGCATCCCGGTTGGTCCTGCCAGGGTCAGGAGCACCGGAGGGAGCCAGGGAGGCAGGCAGTGGGAGACGAGACCAGCTCCTCCTGGCCTTGTCATCTACCCAGGCTTCTCAGCAATGCCCGTCACCCTGGCAGCAGCGGTCAGTAGCGATAACATCAGTTCCCGTGCCTGGCTTCTTTTAGTGCTCCCAGAGATACCCTCCCCATGAGCCTGTCAAAGGTATGAGCACCAGCCGGACGGTGCCTCTTCTTGGGGGACTGAGCCCCAGCTCTGGGGACCCCTCCTCCAGCTTCTGGATTCTAGTAACCCCAACTTCTTTCCTTTGTTCCTCAGCCCTAGACAGCTGGTGGCTGCCCCTGCAGTTTCACTGTCTGCAATACTTCAGTTCCCCCTTTTTATTCTATTTAGTCAATTTCCCACATTTAAATCTCTGTCTACTAAAATAATTAGTGGTGCTTCTGTTTTCTTGGCTGGACCCTGAATACTGGTTTACCATATACAGTAGATTCTTTATGCTCTTAGGAGACCAAAATAAGTTTTTGAAAGGTGCTAACAATGACCTCTATGGATACATTTATATTTTCCTCAAATTGTTTGTTTTTGTCTCAGCCCTCTAAAATGAAAAAAACCTTTATTTTCATATCTACATAACTTTAAAGTGTCCAGAAATTGATATAAATATCCAGCATAATCCTTCCTAACAGTTCATTTTTGAAGACTTGGAAAATCGTCTTTTTGGTAGCAACTCTGATAGACACCTTGGACTAATGCTAACAAGGCAACCTAGGACCCGCCTGAGCCCTGAGCCCACCATCCCGAGTGATCCATAAACTTCCGAGCAGACCCCCAGTGATGGCTACAAGGAACATGTCAGTCAGTTAATGGGGAAAAAGATTTATCTGTTGGTCAGACATCATTACATTAGTAAGGCATCAAATGTGAAGCGTACATTCATTCATTCAACAGATATTTGTGTAAGTCCCTGTGTGTCAACTGTTCCAAAGAGAATGAGGCAAAACGTCTGCCCTCATGGGCCTTACATTCTAGTAGAAAATATTTGCAAGATAAATAAGTGTAATTTACAGCATGTCAGGGAATAAACAGTGAGAAGGAAAATAAAGCGGGAAGAAGGAATGAGACGTGGGGCAGCATTTTAGATCGGTAGTTTTTAAACAAACTGACCATTGTTTTCTATAAATATTTATTCCAAAATACCACATAACAGATATCTTTCTTCTGTTTCCTGGTCTTCTCCTTTCTCTTCAACATAGCTAATTTAAAAGGACATTTTGATCCCAAATTAACATTTCGCCCTGATATCCAGACCATATCTATCCTGTGAATCCCTATGCGTTCGCAAGTTACTCTTCCACGCAGCCATTCCTAGTGGCCTTGATTGCCATTCCACATTCACAGTTTAGAGTCCTCTGTCTTCTGCTAAGCACTCCAGAAAGTTTGGGAGGGAGAGATAAAGTTGCTGATACTGAGACCTTGATGGTACATTTCCTAGGGGGCTGAAACACCACCCTTGTGTTCCTGAGTGACAGGAGAAAGAAAACAGTTAACTCACTGTGAGCCTTGGATGGTGGAATAACAATCCATTTGGGGATAGCTGCGGATGCTGAATCTGAGCCCCTCACTTCCACACTGGGTAAGCTGAGGTGTGTCACTGCAGGACAGCTCTCCAGGTGGCCTTGGAAGATGTCCTGGGAATGCAACACTCTGAGATAAGGGGGAGCAGGCTGGAATTCTCAGGCTCTGTTCCCACCCTCCCCTAGAAACGGGACGTCCTTCAATGCTGTAGCTCATTGCATCATGTTCCCCGTGGTGTAAAACCCAGGGTGGGCTGCTTTCCAGGGTCCCTCATCTACAGCACAACAGGGGCACACACAGTCAAGGCTCCATCCACCCCAGCAGCTTTCTGAGTCTCGAGGAAGCAGCTCCCACGAACTCATGTTGTCTCTTGCTCCCTATCCGCAAGTATCAAATCTGTATCATGTGAGTTGATGCCTGTGAGTGTGCTCTCCCTCCACAGACTCAGGCACGCCAGTCACCAGCGCACAGTGAGCCTGCCTCACAGATCATTCTTTTAATCTGTAAAATGAAAATGCTTTTATCTTCCCTTCAGGAAACTGTGAGGGTTACATAGAATAATTTGCACAAAGTCATTAAAACACATAAGAACACTTCAACAAATGTTGATTCCGTTCACCCCTACTCACCCCCGCCAGCTCATGCAAACTTTTCTCTTTTGTGAGTAAAAAAGAAAGAAAATAAATACACGCTGTGAACTGACAGAGAGATTCAAGGTGGCTGGTAAGTGTTAGGGTGCCTAAAAGGTCACAAAATTAATGGTTTACTGTTTAAAACTCATTTTCGAATTGCTGTGAATGGGCAGATGAGACACTCATAGACTGGAGTTGCAGCCCGGGCAACATATTGAGCAAATAGATGAGATTAATTATTTCCATCTCTTTCAAACCCTTAATGAATGCTTTTTGGGAGATGAGAATGGTAGGGAGGGTTTTTCTGCACAAGCACAGAATCAAGTTAGAGCAGCCAGATCACATCAAGTTTTGTGTCTTAAAGACCTTTAAGACCACAACAGGGGTGTCTGGACAAAAAAGAGACATAGTCTTATGATGATATAGACAAGGAAGAGGGAGCCTAGTCGGCAGTACTCTTTGACCAGGCCCAAGGATGGAGGCTGAGTAAACAAGGTCAGCCAGCATCAGCAAGAAGGAGGACCTCGGACAAAACCAATCAACTCGTCTTTACAGCTCTCACAACTGTGTCCTGGAACATTTAGATTTCATATCTCCTTTTATACAAAGCTAATTGTGGTCTGCTTTGTAGATGTGGTGAAGAAATAGAAAATAAATATGTAAACAGGCTTGCATATTTTTTAAATTAAAATACAGGTCCTCCCGGACTTCCAGTGGAGTTACAGCCTGATAAACTCATCATAAGGCTAAAATAGCATAAATCAAAATGCATTTAATACCTTAATAAACCCATGATGAACTCCAAATATCCTAAGGTGAACTATTGCAAGTCCAGATGCTCCTTGACTTACAATGGGGTTACGTCCCAATAAACCTATCGTAAGTCAAAAAATCCTAAATTAAATTTAGTCAGGGTTTGTGTTTCTTTCTCTTAGTTCTCCAAACATTCATGTTGAAGGACCTAGAGACGAACACAGAGGAGATTTTAGAAAGACATAAAGGAAGTTTGCGAAAATGTATCCTTTATGTCCCATGGTTTCTTTTATGAACGTAAACTTATTGACCATAACATGCATCCAGAGATGTGGACAGATTATAAGTGGTACAGCTCAACAAACTTGCACAAAACAAACACAGCCATCTAGTCAGCACCTGGATCAAGAAACAGAGAGCATTACTGCACCCCCAAAACCTTCCTGGTGCCCTTCCAGTCACTACCCCCAACAGGGGTAGCTACTACCCTGAGCCTCTAACACCGTAAGATTGTTTTACCAGTTTTGTTTTTTTGAGATGGAGTCTCACTCTGTCACCAGGATGGAGTTCAGTGCTGTGATCTCGGCTCACTGCAAACTCTCCCTCCCGGGTTCAAGCAATTCCCGCCTCAGCCTCCCGAATAGCTGGGACTACAGGCACTTACCACCTCACCCAGTTAATTTTTTTGTAGTTTTAGTACAGACAGGGTTTCACTATGTTGGCCAGGCTGGTCTCGAACTCCCGACCTCACGATCTGCCCACCTGGGCTTCCCGAAGTGCTGGGATTACAGGCATGAGCCACCACACCCAACCAGTTTTACCAGTTCTTAAACTTAAGTCAATGTAATTGTACAGTATGTACTGTTGTATGTGCTTCTTGTCTACAACATGGCATTTGTGAGACGCACCTGTGCTGCAGCATGTGGTCATTTGTTCGTGCTCATTGCTGCATAGTATCCCAACTTCAAAAAAGTCCACTCTGCTGTTGATGGGCACCTGGTATTTTCTAGTTGGGAGCTATTGCAAAGAGTGCTGCTATAAACATTTTAATAATATCTATCTTCTGGTGATCACATGCACACATTTCCATAGGAAATGCCTAGGATTGGAATTCTTGGGTTCAGTTATGCCCAGCTTTAGTAAATACAGCAGTGCGCACCCCCAGGAGCAGAGAAGGAGAGTCCCAACTGTTCCACATCCTAGCCAACACTTAATACTGTCTGTATTTTCCATCTTAGCCATTCTAGTTGGTGTCACATATATTTTAAAAGAATATAATCAAGAAAAATGGATTATAAGAGATAAAAGTAATATAACTGACCACTGTTGTGGTGGGCCTGGATACGCACATTTTAAACAAACTCCAATTGCTTTTGGTGCAGATTGTAATGGTACAACAATTACAGAAGCACTGCACCGGGGGAAGAGAACTACAGTTTTTGAAAATTGGTATGTGGTAGGCACTAGATCGAGTGATTTTACTATGTATTTCAAAATAACCTAGATTGGTTAATGTTATTAGCCTCCATTTACAGAGGTGCAATGAAGATTCAGAAAGTTAGGCATTTTTCTCATGTTACACATCTTGTTAATCGTAGGGCCAGTGATTCAAACCCAGATATTTCCTCCCCTGAGCCTATAACAACCAAGAGGCAATCAGTCTCTTCAGTGCAATTGTTTCCAAGCAGACATGTCTTGGGTGTGGAATCCCAGATTTGGGTAAAAACTGTATCTTTTCAAGATGTGAAATTGTCTCTCCACAAAAAACAGTCATAGCCAATCTTTACACAGCAATAGCATAATTTTTGTGCGGCTCTAGTGAGTATTGAAAAGTTCGTAAACAGCCCGGAAATAGGTGTTTACTGGCATGCCACCTGGTCACGTCCTGGGCCTCACAGTTTGTTGTTTGAATCAGTGTGCGGGTGACTGTGTATGCCAAAGGGCAGGCTTGTTAAAATTGCAGATTCATTAGTTATTCAATACTGCCAGACAAGGTACCCCAGATCGGACTGACTTAAATTTCTCACAGCTCTCTGGGTGGGCCAAGAGGTGCTTTTGCTGATCTTGCATGGGTTCAGCTGTGTTGGATTAGGCTAGAGGGTTGGCTGGGCCTGAGCTCAGCTGGCTGAACCAGAAGAGCTCCTCCTGTCCAGGTAGTCTTTCAGTCTCAAAGAGGATCATTTGGCTTCCTCTCATGAAGGCAGCAATGACCCAGGAAAGTGACGGCAGAAGATGCAAGGCCTCTTGGGGGGTCTTTCACTGCATTCTGTTAGTCAACGCCAATCACAAGTTTGGCCCAGAGTGAAGGCGTGGAGAAATAGATCATGCCCTGATAGGAAAGCTACAAAATAGCATGGCCATGCTTTTCAGTCAGCCACAGTGGATGAAAACCTGGATATGCTAGCACAAAGGAGAGCTGAATAAACATTAATATTTTGCTAGTATCATAACTACTACTGAAATCACTAAATATAAAGAAAGCAGTAGTTTTTAAAATTATATTTCTTAGAATCAATTAAGGCCCTTGGTTAAATATCAGCCCAGTGCCAAGTGCACGTGTATTCGTTAAAATCCAGGTACTAATATTACCATGAAAACCAAACTGAAGTTCCCAGCAGCATGTCTCTAAGCTGCCTTGATGCCATTTCTCTCCCTGACCATTGTCAAGGCCCAGTAACCTCTTAATGCGACTGCTGGCACTTGTTTTAGCATACCTTGGCATTTCTGGGCTTCTTCTTCTATTTTCCTTCCAACCCTTCTCTCCCCACTCAGCTATCTGTATTATAACTGGCAATAAATACTCATTGCTTCAAATTGGCTTTCTCTCCAGTACCCAGATCCTTGAGAGATGATGATACTTGATTTTCTCTTCTTTGATTTCTGATCCCCTGTCCATCTTTAACCACATCTTGTTGCCTATGTCTCATCTCCTCCTCCATGAGATGGGCCACCCCACTCCATTCCTGCACGGAACCTTAGTCCCCAGACTCTGCCTGGCTCAGGGTTAAGGGTCAGACACTTGCTGAGAATGGCAGTTCGGACTCCAACACACTCTCTCAGGACCCACTGGATAACTGCATGGAAAACACACACAAAATAAAACACAACCCAGCAATTCCATAGGTGTGCAAGCTATGACTGCATTCAAGAAGGTCAAACTTACTAGAAGGCATTCACATGAGCATAAATAATAGAATGTAAAATAGTCATAGTAAAAACTGTCTTTCAAGTTTTTGAACTTTTTATGTTTGTTACTTCAGAAGTACTTGGTTTAGATGGTGGCTAATGAAACAAGAGGATGTAATCATGGTGGATATTAAAGTTCATAAGTTGAGGTTAATTTGACCCAAACGGAAGCTAATGTGCTGTTGTGGAGAATAGTACAGAGGAAGAATTTAGAAAGATAACCTCAGTGCTATGTGCAGAATCCACTGATGGCCCCGTTTCCAGGACACTTCGATGAGGGAGTAAGTAAAGGGAAATATCTGAACATAACAAAGAAGAAGCAACAGACTTGAAGACAAGCCAGACATAAGTGGAAAAGTGCAGAAAAAGGATAAAAATTACCAGAGTTTGCATTTTATGTCACTACTTACACATATGAAAAAGCTGGGAAAAGGACAGGGGAACACAATTCTGCTTTTATGATGAAGTGGAGATGTGTGTAGCAGATGCACCTGGTGGAAATCACTTAAGCAAACCCTGAGAATGTACCTGCAACAGATCTGTGTAAACTGCACGCTTTTGACAAATGACAGTGCTCCTCCTGTCCAGCCTGCCACCACTCAATGGCCCTGTATGAAAGTTTCCTTAATAAACCCTGTGTCCTGTTCACTGGCTCCAGGTCTCTTCTTCAGCCTCTTGAACGTGGTGCCATCCCTACTGAAGCCAATAAGGATCCAGCACAACTGGTGAGGAAGCCAGTACGTCAGAGCAAACCCCGTGAATGCCAAGATGATGGGATCAGGGAGGGGGAGATCCACGGGAGAGACCCTGGGCCGGCTGTCCACGTCTACGTTCAGGGAAGGGAGATCCACGGGGGAGACCCACGGGGGAGACCCTGGGCCGGCTGTCCATGTCTATGTGGGCCTTATAGCCACTATCCTCGAAGGATGAGGCCTAATGTGTGAGTATGATAACTCCCTGAAAATGCTGAGAGGTCTGGAAGAGCTGTGGCAGGGGGCCTATCTATCTAAGCAAGGTTAGATGCCCAAGTTTTGGCAGCCACGATGGGCGGCCGCTGCTGACTGCACTCCAAACAGACACTGAGGCTCAGCTCGCAGCACAGGCAAAGGTGCATCAAGTACAAGACAATTTATGACCAGAAAGAGATACAAGATTATCTCAGGTTGAAACATCAGAGACTTACTGTCCTGCCTGCAAGAACAGGATGGCAAAATGGAGACCCTGGATCATTGGGTAGCCCATTTGAAGGGTCACTGACTGACACATCTACAAGTCAGGGCTATCATGACCCAATCATCCTGGGGCCCTAAGTCCTAGGGCCCCATGGAGAGCCCCACTGGGAGGAGAGTGAGGACAAGGACTGAGATATGTCCATAGAGGTTCCCAGCCCTCGATGCACATCTAGTGGTCACCACCAAGATAAAGGTAGGCCAATCGTGCCCTCAGGGAGTAGACCCACAAAACTCTCCCCTGCCTGAAAGATGGCAGCATGACACAGCACAGGGCGGTACCACTGTGGAACCTGTGGAACTGGGAAATAGTTTCAGGAGGAAGGGGGAGAGCTGATCACGGGTGGCTTCTCCCACTAGGGGACATGAGGTGTTGTATCTCCGCATTTGAGGTGAGTGGAATGGTGTCCACTGCAAGCCACCCGGTCCTGAGGCAGCACCTCTGCAGCCCCAGTAACGAGGATTGAGCCATCCCCATGGTAGCTGGGTGGTTGTGGCTGCAAGGGGAACTGGCCAAATGAGTGAGACACCACCCCCCACCCCATCTGCTCTGCAATGCCAGCCTATGACAAAAATGCCAGACATCCTCTGGGAATAAAGAAGGAAGCACACTGTCTATGCTGAACAGACATCCCCCCGTCTCCTCTGCAATGCCAGACTACGACGAAAGTGCCAGACATCCTCTGTGAATCAAGAAGGAAGCACACTGTCTATGCTGAGCACTATCTAGTTTCCAAAAGTCAGCTTTTGTTCACTGGCGGCATGAAAGATGTCATCTTAGAGCCAGCATCCAGTCAGTGGTACGGTGTGCTAGTGTTTCTCCTGAACCCTTAGGCAGGACAGCCAGTGTCTCCAGTGGCCCGAGCAGTCACTGACTTAGGAGACATGAAGAAACTGCTTGGGCAAGGGGTGCATGCTACAAGGATGAAAGTCAAGGGCATCAAAGGAAAGGGGGCAGCCAAAGGGCCAGCAGGGTGACCCACTGGGTGTGACACTAGTCACTTGGTAATATGCAAACTATTGTCGCTCCCTCAAACATTAGAACAACGGGCCTTTACCATCTTCCCCTGGAAATATCACCCCAGAGGGGGAGGGTACATGTTTTCCATTAACTTTGAGTGTTTTTCCAGCTTTCAAACTGCAACAATCACCTTGCTGTCTCACTTGGAGAACAGAGGATGAGTGGTCAATACAAAGTCCAGGGGCCAGGCTTATCAAGCAAATACCTGGGTGTCATCTGGTTGGATGGTGTGCAGCAAACCTCTTTGCCAACTGGGTGCAGACGGTGGCATCTCTCCAGAAAAAATCCAGACTGTCGGGTCTGCAAAGAGCTGTCCTCTCCACCGCAGGCCTGCCACTGAGCATCTAAGGTCAACTCCCAAGCACTTGGGAAAACGTTAGGATTATTATTATATTTGTTATTCTGTTTTGTCGTAATTTGTGTTGCTGTTGTGAATTCTGGCTGCAATGTTCCTCCACAAACCTGGCCCAGGGAAATCGTGGAGGAATGACACGATGAGAATGTGAGGGGCATTCCAGGGTCTGCTGGGGAGGAGGGTATGGTAGACACACCTGACAGGAATAATTTAATTTAAACATACCCTGAGCATGCAGACTCACCTGGTCTGTATAAACTGCATGCTTTTTATAAATGGTAGCAGTTCTGCTGTCCAGCCTCCCACCAGTGGACTGCCCTGTATATAAGTCCCCTCAGTAAACTCTAGGTCTCATTCACTGGCTCCAGGTCTCTTCTTCAGTCTCTTGAACCTGGTGCCATCCTTAGTGAAGACAACAGGGATGCAGCATGGCAAGACGTCCTTTAGACCAAAGAAGAAAAAAATTGAGGGCTGAAAAAAATGAGAATCCTGACTAAATAAAAATTAGGAATCTGTTGTTTTGTTGGTAAAACAAGACTGCTCCAATATTTTTCATGTTTAAATGAATATCTAAAAATGCTATGACTAAGAGAAATACAAACTTCGAGGTATATTGTTAATATTCTTCTTCCTCTTGATAATTAGTTCCTAGAAATTTCCAATCAGCTTTGTATTTGAAGAAAAGAACTATGTATATTTATATTAACAGAAAGAGAAACTAGTAAAATAGAATTAATTGAAAATGGTAGCATTTCTTCTAATATATATTTTAAAATGTTTGAAATGACATTAAGAGAAAGTTTAATGTAGCAATGGCCATTTAAGCTAACACTCATGGTGACTTCCTTATGGCAATCTGAACTTGCTAGACAAGGGCAACAAGTTCTGCGTTCCGTATCCAGTTTGGGATTCCTCTTTCATACCTCTCCTTCACCTGTTCTTTTCCAGATATTGTTTCTACAGAAGTTTGGCGTAGAAGGAACTTTGTCTTATGTAAGTGAGAGAAGATGGCTCTCACATCAATGTCATTTTGCATATGACATGGCATATTTTACCTTCAACAGAACAAATGCTTTCTTTTTTTTTACTTCTTTATCTACAATTATGAACTATAGGCAGACTTTCAGACACTTGCAAACATAGCAGCAAAACTGAAAATGCATTTACTATACCTTCTAGCACTTAAGTTAGAGGTTACAGGAGAGCAGGCCTCAGAGTCTGAGAGATTTCAGTTCCACCTGAAATGCTGAAAATCATTCTGGAGAGTGCACAGGCGAGTGTGTTGCGTCCCTGTCCTGGTTTCAGTTCTCTTGGAAGTTATGTGAGGATCTGGTCTCACATCTTACCCCGAGAGAGCCCTGAAGGGCCAAGGATGTCCACAAAGAAGCTGATGGGGCTGGACATGCACCTGGCAGAGGCTCCCACAGCCCCTGTGAAGCCTGCTGTGGACTCACTTCACTCAAGCACCCTCACCACCTTCTCCACTTTTCATCACCTCCCTTGAAAGAAACGATTTATTACTCTCATAGCAACCTTCACGGTGCATGAGCTGGAAACAGACCACGCAAGACTCTCTAGGGTGTAAACAGTCTATTCTTGTGCTTCTCTGAGTATTTGGAGGAAAAGAACCAGATTTGGAGGAGGTTGGTTGGTTTGTTGTTTGGTTTTGTTTTTCCTAATCTATTGTAGACCAATACTATTAAAAACTACAAAATAAATGAACTGCTAAAACAGATCACATTTTTACTTCAAATGGCAACATCAGATTTCTTTACAAGTTTCTTAATGCTCAGTTTCTGGACTTATCATTCCTAATGTTAGGTCCCCAGGTCCACAAAGGACTCCTGGTCACTGTCTCCAGATCATTCTTTGAATAGCACTGGTCTAGTCCAAAGCTGCCTGGTTAGAGGGTCCCCGCCCTACTAGAGGAAGAAGGGGCAGACCACAGCAGCAGGGCACAGCCAGGGCCTGCCCACTGCCAGGTGTGCTTCGTCTGAGAGATGTGGCATGTGTCCACACTGCACACCACAGAGGTGGCTTCAGTACTGTAAATGTAGAGAGAGTCAAGTCTTCACGGCACGATCCATCACAGCAAATTTTTCCATCAGAGACTGTCTTCTAACCAAGGCTACGAAGTCAATATTCCTACAGGGGTAACAGTTTCTTGGGTTTTTCTCTATCATAACATTTTCATATCATAACACAGTCATAAAAATAATTAATTCCACAAGACATTCATCTTATTTATATCTTGATTGACATTTGAAACCCCCAACCAAGATCCATAAAGTATTTTGTCCTCACCTTTCTCAAATTTTAACATTTAGTTCTCATCCAGAAAATAACATGTGTTCTACTATATTTGTAGGTTTAATCAGCCAATTGCTTTGCACACAAGAAGTTAAAAAGAATTGATCAATTCTTAATTTCTACTGGAGCAAAAACTGTTATGGAAAATCAATAGTTTAAAATGTTTAAATTACTGTTTAAAATACTACTTTATAGAGCAAACAGAATGTAGGGATTCTACACCTGACACACACCAACTAGAAAAAAATGTATAAATCCACATTCAGACATATGTGAAAACACTGCCTTTGCATAGACCATTCTTTGACGGGCATTTATCAAGCCCAAACCCACAGTAAATGTCAGGCCTTCTCTTTGCCTTCAAATGTTAGCAGGACCTCAAAACAAATACACAGCTTCCATATTGAGCCAACTCACCCTTCTTCCAAGCCAGTGATTCTCCAACCGGCACAATTTTGCCCACAGGGGACATTTGACAAAGCTTGAAGATATTTTAGTTGTCACAACTGGGAGAATACTACTGGCCCATGGTGGGTAAAGGCCAGGGATGCTGCTAAACATCCTACCATGGACAGTGAGGCCTCATAACAGAGGATGTGCCAGCCCAAAAGGCCTGTAGAAGTGAGGCTGAGAAATCCTGTTCTAGGCTGTGCACAGCCACGTTCTCAATAAAAATTCTCACTACTTCAAGTGGAAACCAGTGGCGTGCTGGAGCCCGCTCATGCCGGCTCACGAGAGCCCGCTGTGCGAAGCTTCCCATCGTCATTTTTAGGGACATCGTGTTGGGAACAAAAAGTGGGTCAATATTTAGACCATGGAAATTGACAAATGCTACAAAGCACAGCCTTTTTCAGGGAGCAACGTGTTACAGGTTTTTCAGTGTATCACTGGGTGCAGCCCCCCCCCCAGTGGGAGTAACATGGCCCGGTGGACTCTAATTTCTGCTCCACCTGTTGTCTCTCACTTCTTGGGTCATTAGCAAAGTGTCACTGATCACACAGGATGATAAGAGCGTGCTCTCACTCAGCCAGTTGTTCAGTTTCTCCAAAGTGAAAGTTCACCTCTGCACAGAAGAGAATGGATTGTCCAAAGCCCCCACATCATTACACACAAACACACAAACACACACGTGAGTACACACATGCACACTTTCTCACTGAGGCTGCAGGAGTCAGGAGAATTCACATGGAAATTATCTGCAACTTTCCCCAGGTAAGAGAGTTGGCTAACCCCCAGCTTAGCCAGTCCAGGCCATGCCCAGTTCTAGATTTCCTTACATGCAGCAAACCCATTTCCCTTAGTGTTTAATCTTATTCCCATTGGACTTTCTATTACATGAAGCCAAAACCTCCCTGCTACAACTTCTAGAATAAAACTGCAATGTTCTTGTGAAACATTTTGTATAAGGCATGCACTATATTTCAAGTCTCAGATTTTTAATCAGAATTCTAAAGTATGATTTTTTTCTGAATATAAGTAAAAAAATAAAGCAAAACCTATGACCCATGATCATTCCGTTCCCGTTATGCCAATCCTCAACATGAATTGGAGCCTCCAGGAACCAACGTTCTGTGTGGTGTCTGCGGAGGGAGGATGAGCTGGTTAGGAAAGCCTGCTCCATTTTCCTATTACATCAGATGCTCTTTTATTTGATTACACTCAAGAGATGGTAGAATGTAACAAACACATCGGTTTAATATGTATGGATGGTCAAGATGAAACAAGTTCCTGCAGCTTCTTTCTCACTGATTGCAACTGAAAGCTCTGGGCAAAATCAGAAAGCAACTGCTCAAGAGCTCCAGACATCCACAAGAGCAGACAGATGGGAAAAGAATCAAAACTCGGGGCAGCAACCCGTAAAGGGGTATATTAACGTGCTAGAGTCATTGCAGACGGCCACAGACTGGCTGGCAATGGAAATTTACTCTCTCGTGGTGTTGAAAGCTGGAGTCCGAGATTCAGGTGTGCAGGTGCTTCTTCCAAGGCTCCTGGCCCTGGCTTGCAGGTGGCATCTTCACTCTGTGCCTCCTGCAGTATGTGTGTCGTGTTCCAGTCTCCTCTTCTTATCAAGGCACCGGCCAGATTGCATGTGGCCCCGATGGCTTCATGTTACCTCAATCACGTCTTTAAAGCTGCTGTCTCCAAATACAGTCACATTCTCAGATCCTGGGGCTGGGGCTTCATTTTGTGAGTTTCAAGGGGGACACGATTCAGTCCATATAAAGGAAGAGCTTCCTTTGGGGGGTTTAGTTTTTTTGTTTTTTGGCTCTCCCCAGTGGAGCGCCAGATGTGGTGGCACAAGCAGCTAAATCCCTGGAGAAATCCAGTGTCTGTGGCCAAAAGAAAAAAGGACTCCTGTCTTCAAAGCGTAGGGGGAAGAAATTCTGTGCGTTCTCTCAATCCCTGTCTCTCCCGCCCCTCTTCCTCCCTCCTCTGCTCCACTTTTCCTGTCTCCTTCCTCTCGCCCCGCTTTTCCCACCTCTTCTGTCCCTCTCTTTTTCCCTCCCCACTTCTTTTCCCTCCTCCCTTTCTCTTCTCTCCCCTTTCTCTCCCTACTCTCCTTCCCCAACTTCCTTTCCCTCTATCTTCCTCCTTCTCCCTCTCCCTCCTTCTCTCTGTCTCTCTCTTCTTGCCACGTTTCCCTTTAGGTGGCACCAGTTATAGAGCCACATCTGTGTGGCGCCTTAGAGCAAGGACTTTAAAAGAAACCCCTTCCTTCCGGCCAAAGGATCAGGAGAAGGATCCCCTGTAAGCTGGGGAGCTGGGGGAGCCCCTAGAGGAGAGAGTGCGGAGTGGTCTTGCCGGGCTCTGTGTGTAGCACCCCCTCAGTCCTGGTCCCCCCGCAACAGCTGTTTGTGCACAGGACAAAATCAGAGCCACCAGGGCAGTTTAGCAAAGGCCTTGGGACCCGCCCACGCACAGGGAGACAGAACTTGCCCTCTGACCCAAGCCACATGGATTTGCCTGCGGGGAAAATATAAACAACTTTCCCCGAGGGGTTTTTAACAAGGCTGCATTCCTTCTACTTTCTTACATTCTGTGTTCTTGATGCCTTGTCATCTGGGGCCTTGCTGACTGGGGACAGACTACCCCTCCCAGGGTTAACTGATTCCTAGAGATAGCAAACAACTCACCTGTGCGCACAGCCTCCAGGGGAAACCAACCAAGCTGGAGTCAGCCCAGCACACCCCCACCTCCCCTGTCTGGCCCTTGAGCACCAAACACATATGCCCCTCCCCTGATCATCTCAGGGCCAGGTGCCCAACAACTCAGGATGGCCCCCAACCCAGAGCCTGCTGAAAGCATTCAGACTAGCCAGTCCCAAGCCAGCATACGCTGCCTCGCCCATTCCTTCTGGAGATCCCGTGATGAAGGTGCCTGCCACCTTGTCCTCCCCTTCCTTCTGTCCATGACCAACCCTTGTGCTTTCATGGTGTCCCTGCATGTCGAAGCATACCCCACCTCTTGAGAGCTGTGAACAGCAAATTATATTTTGGATGGCAATCGTGACTTCCTTCGGTGGCCTCACCATACCTGGATAATAATACAACTTACACTTTAAAACGAAGACCCAGACATATAAATCACCAGCAAAATGTGACCAGTTCTCAAGAGAGAAGATCCTGAGCCTGAGATGAGCCCATGTCAAAATTATCCCCAAAAGACTTGGAAGCGACGCTCGCATAATTGTGCTCAGTGAGATGAAGGCAAGTGCCCTTCACACCAGTGGAAAGATTGCCTGTATCAGCAGAGAAATAGAAACTGTAAAAAATAACCAAACAGAGCTCGGAGCCACCAGAAGCTGGAAGAGGCAAGGAAGGGCTCTCCCCTGGAGCCTCGAGAGCGGGCACGGCCCTGCTGGACCTGACTCCACACTTCCAGCCCCCGGCACCGGGAGAGGGGAAACTGCTGTTTTTTTTTAAGCTGCTAAATTTGTAGCAATTTGTTGTGCCACCACAGGAAACTAGTGCAGCAGGGAAAACCCTGTAAATAACCGACATGTGAAGGCCACGATGCCAGGGCCGTGTGCCCAGCGGCAGCTCCGTGGTTCTTTCTCTTCCTGGAGCAGGAACGATGAGGACGGCATCGTGTGTCCAGGGTCCAGGACAGCCGCTGACGCCAGATCCCCCGTAAGTAACATCCACCCTCGGGGACGTGTCTGCACCAGTGAGGGACTGCTGCTCCGGATTCCGGAGTAAGCGCATACTTCATTCTCCTTCTCTTTTCCATTTTGTTCATCTCTTCTGTGAAGTGCCTGTTGAAATATTATCCCATTTGTTGAGCCACAGAAAGAATGGAATAGGCTGTCTGGGAGATTCTGAAGTTCTCTAGGAGTCACTTTTTAGCTGTATAAATTCCCTTTCACTCTAGATATTTATCGTAAGACCACATTGAAGAAGTACAGAAAACCTGAAGTGCAAGTGCTCAGCACGGCGTCATTTATGGTAGCAGAAATATTAAAAATAAATTAAATAACCAACTTCGAGGACTGGTTAAATACATTTTAGTAGACTCATACCAAAAGATGCTATGCAGCCATTAATCAATGCTGCTGCTAATAATGTGCTTGTTAGTTACATTATTAACTAGAACATTTATTTTAAAATATTATGAAGTTTTTTTCACAATATGGTACAAAATAGAAATGTCTCTGATTATACAACAAAATGTCAACAGTAATTTCCTCTGGGTATAAAATTACAAGTTAACTTTTTATTTATCTATGCTGATTGTCTAATATTTTAAAAAATTAATATATTTATGAAATTTAAGAGGTATTTAGAACCAAATTTTTAGAAAATTATAGACACATGAATCGTGCATTTTACCAAAAACTATTCATGGGTTCCACTAAATGTCCTGAGGTGATTTTTATGTACTTTTCGGATCTGGGCGACTGGAAATGTCTTTCTGGTTTTAGTGTCTCCTTGTTAAAATAGTGGGGACTTTACACCCTGGTAGCTCATTATGTGCTCTGAGAAGCTGCTAATTCCTTGAGTGCCCTGAAATACAATAATCAGAATACAGTTACTAGACAAAAGCATCTTCAGCATTTTTTCAGGAAAACCTGTACAGCTTTCACTAAAAGTTACATTGTATGACTCAAATCAAGTGTATGGTTTATAATGAGACCCACTTCAGATCACACAATTAAATGAAATCAGCCACTCACCTTTTCAATGGCCAGGCCTATCACGGGACCATATAGTTATTGCCATAGTTCTATCAATCTAAAGGGTTAATTACCAAGTTCATGAAAATTTAGCAAATATAAACATACATTCTCTTAACAACACGCAGTACCTTAACTGCAGCGACAGTCAACAAAATACTCTTGCATGGTTTCGCGTTGCTTTTTGCACTATTACAAATAACAAATCTACTTTGGAGAAGTTTTTTAAAGTTTACAAATAACTGGCAATTTGGGAAACTTTTCATTGCATAACTTCATAAAAAACAAATTCATAAAGATTCATAATAAATTAATATATTGAATTAGGTCTAAACTAGATGGGATTACATTAAAACCTCATTTCATTTTATTAAAAATTCAATAAAACAGTGCCAATTGAATAGGCAATCGGTAAGAACAAGGAGATTACTTGATGTTCCATACATTCTCCCTCATTATGAAGTTTCGTTTTTAACAGCTTATTGACAGTGAGTCTCTCCTGACAGCAGCAGAGCTAGAACCATGGGTCAGCTTTGCAATCAACTTGAAGAAAAACCCTCAGATTGCCAGTTAGCACATCTGCCTCTGTAGGTGACTGAATTCTCATTGAGAATACATCTTTGGAGATGTATTAGAAATAGCAGGAGAAAGAATGAAGGTAGTAGGTGGAAACACTAAAAATAGAGACAAAAGAACGGCATGAGGCACAAGAAAATAATGTAGGAAGTTGTCACTTGCTGTAAGTTCTATTGCATTTCAACTGGGAGATTAGCTCCCCAAAGACTCATCTATTCCCATTTTACTTTTGTGCCACTGGCTGCAGTTTCAAGAGGTGTGGTGTGCTTCCTGGCCTGCTGACTTTAATGTCACATCCCAGAGCTTCGTCTACTGAAACGTCCGGCTAATGGACCCAGCCACACTTCCTAACAGTCCGCCCACCAAGCCTCAGCTGGCTTGGCTCATTACAAAAATTCATAATCATTCCACATGATAGCCCACCAGCACCTGAGGTGCCAGCAAAAGCAATATAATTTTGCTAATATCTAACAATTCAGAGGCAGATGTCACAGCAGATATTCCATAGTCTTTGAGTCTTCATTGCAGTTTCTTGATATCGCGGACAAAGCCTCAGGGGAGGCCTGAGCCTCACTGACCAGGCTCTGGGTTTTGAGTGTGCTTTCCCCAGGCTTCAGAGCTTCAGGCCCTTTTTGTGCTTTATGTAAGCCCAGCCCCAACCAATGAGGACACTTATTTAAGTGGCTATTCTAATCAATCAAGGTCAGGAGATTTGGCCAATAAAATTGCAAAAGGAGTCTGGAATATTTTGTAGCTTCTAGCATACAGCTAGACTAGCATTTGCAGACTGGCATGCATACAGTAACTGTGCAATACTAGTTAAAGGGATAAATGATCGACTAATAATTATCAGCAAACACAAGAGAAGAAAGATTTTTTTTTCTAAACTAGTTGTTATAAAAGGGATAGAACTGTGGTTCTCAACCGAGGATGGTTCTCCTCTCCTCCCTCACAGAGGATATGTGTCCCATGTCTGGAGACGGTTTTGATTGTCACAGTTGGGGAAGATGCCACTGGCGCCTAGTTGGTAGAGGCGGGAGATGCTGTTAAAATATCCTACAAGACACAGGAAAGCCCCCTGTGACCAGGAATTATGCAACCAAAAATGTCAATAGTGCTGAGCTTGAGACATCCTGGGACAGAGAGAGAGAAGGAAACTGCCAACCCAGGACTGAGAAACACAGATAAATGTATGATGCAGAGCAGTCTTTAGGGACGATTCATCATTGTCTATTGGGATTTGTAGAGCAGGAAGACCTGAGCAGGTAGAGAAGTACTTCTGGTGGTAATGGCACTTTCACAAAGTTGAGAGCTGAGAGTGGAATTACGAAAATCCCACTTCCTTCTTGATACCCGCACTCACAAGCCTGCTGTGTGCAATCGTAACCCAGAAACTTTGAGCTAAAGCCAAAATTCAAACCCCAGCTATTCTATAAGAAAGGGCGAGAAGACCCTGCCCTGATTAACAATGACAACAATTTCCTTTTAAAAAGTCAGAAGCCTTTCGAGTTACAGAAGTAACTCCCTGCCACCCCTGCCTGCCACATGAAAGAAGGGAGAAGACTGTCTTATTTTTCCCTTCTAATTCATTGACCCACTTCTCTTTTTTAACTTAAAAAGACCATGCATAGTTTGAAAAGTCATGGGTCTCAGCATTTCCCAAACTTAGGAAATTAGGGGAAATTGAAGATGATATTTAGTTGAGTGATTTCCTCTGTTTCCCCATAAACCTTATCGCTTATGACTTCAGGAGACACACAGCATCACTTGGTGGTACAGGCTTTCTCACCCTATGGCACTGAGCTGTCCTTGATAGCATCCCCCCATGCTCTGGCTCTCCTGCTCCAGAGCCCCTCACAAAATAAACAAAAACCAAAACCCTGTTCTATACCTATTCTGTAGGACCCACCGGCATACACCCAGGCACTAGGTGTGATGAGATGGGCTGATACCTATTCTACAGGACCCACCAGCGTAGACCCAGGCACTAGGTGTGATGAGATGGGCTGACAGAGGCTTAACATGTACCTCCATGTACTAGCAGGTGACTCTGATACCCAAAAGAACTTGTCATAGTATACCATAATTGGCATAATATCAGACTGGAGAGAAAACTCTAGATATTCAGGGGACAAAACCAGCTTTCTGTCAATGTCTAATTTATGCCAAAATAGCCATCCTGCCTCTGGGGAAGACCAGTCCCAGACCTAGCTGACAATAGATTTCATATTCCCTCTCCACTGGAATATAGAGACATCTCAGAGAGAGAGACAGAGGATCGTATGAACCACAGCACACTGTTAACAACATTTATGTTGATGGCTTTTTTGTTGTTTAAGAGATAAGAAGGTCTCTCTTTGTCATCTGCACTGGAGTGCAGTGGTGAAATCACGGCTCACAACAGCCTTGAACTCCTGGGCTCAAGTGACCTCCCGGAATACAGGTGTGAGCCACTGCATCCTACTGGCTTGTTAAATATAGTAGAATTGATCTCATCTTTTTATCTGGCATTCTGTAGAATCATTACAGGCCCACAGGATTTTGCTTTTTTTAATGGGTTCTTAAAAACGACACAACATGATAGTGCAAATATACACAATGAGGAAGGTCTCTGGAATCAAATCCATTTTTCTGTGAACCTGTACAGGCAGCTTACTTATGTCCCTGAGGTGGGGAACAGGGCAGCCCTCCACTCCACAACTTCTTCCTCACTTCCTTTTCTTCTCTCTTTCCTGTTTCTCTATCTCCTCCTTTCTTCTTGTTTTTCTCTAACCCTAACCTTACTTGGGCCCACCAGGAACTCCCAGGGGTACCCAGAAGCATAGCTTGGCTGGAGGTGGCACCTGCAGCTGCAGGGCCGCTGGTGCCCTGATAGGAAGAAAGGAAAAGCAGGCTCTTGTGCCACAAGATGATTCATCATCCAAACATTCATCAAACTTTGATTGAAGATTTCATTTCTGTCAAACAATGGCTGGGATGCAAAGAAGAACTAGATAGGACCCAGGACACAAGGGCCCAGGATTCTCATTATTGCTGAAAAAAGGAACATGACAACAACGGGTAAAAATGAAATACGGACAAATTCTGGAAATAAGTGTTTTAGTGGCATTTGAGCTCCGTTGTGGAGGATGGCAGATGTCATCCGGGCTAAAAACCTGTGCTGACAAAGGCACAGGCTTGTTATGAGTGAAACCTGATCCCGGGGTGGAGGGACACCAGAGTCACTGAAACAGGGGCAGCAGGCCCACTGCCAGGAAGAAGCAACCTTTTCTGGGCCATGAGCACTTTTGTTGGTCTGAGGAAGTCAATGGAATCTTTCTTAGGGCAATTTTTATCAGTGTGTAAAATAAATAAAATACAATATATAGGATTATGATGAAAATCTATTGCCTGAAAGTACAGTTCTATCCCTGGGCTTAGCTGTGGTCCATGGACCCAGGTGAGCTACTCCTAACTAGGGCCTAAGGCCAAATTACAAGTGTCAGCTTCCAGGCTGAGGAAGAAAATGGTGGAGACAACACAGGAATGAGGGGCAGTTTAGAAACAGCAGCCCACTGTGGTTACCCACCCAACCATAGGAAGAGGAGCCCTTCCCCTAGGAAGACTGTAGTGGGTGGCTAAGAGTGGGGTTAGCGGGTGGCTAAGAGTGGGGTTAGCGGGTGGCTCAGAGTGGGGTTAGCGGGTGGCTCAGAGTGGGGTTAGCGGGTAGCTAAGAGTGGGGATAGCGGGGGGCTAACACTGGTGTTAGAATTGAGCAAAATAAAGGCTCAGAGAGCTAAACACAGCTACAGGCACAAGCTGTGGTCTTTGCTAGACTGGGACTTCCCGCCTCCTCCATCCCTGGAGGTCACTGATTTTTCCCTTGACAGGAAGTCATTTTTATATCAGAGAATGCCTCCCCTTAGCAATCAGGGCTAACCACACGTGTGACTTAATTCCGTCATCTTCCTTCATTCCAGAAGCTCCATATTTCTGAAAGAATATTTGCATAACCAGCTCACAGAGCAGTTTTTCCCGTTTGTCATCTGCTTCTGGGTAACCTAGACCCCTTTAAGCTCTGGATTTGAATGAAATTCGAATGATGTAGGCCCTTCCAAGTACACCATTTTGGGATTCAAATACTGTTTATTTCTGGGGTTTCTGAGAAGCAAGTCAGCTTGCTCTGGGGAGCCACAGCTGATTCTGTCTTTGGGAAGAGTGAAATTACCAGGACTAAAAGCTGGATTCTGGGGAACACAGGTGGGGAGACCAGGGACTGTGTTGAGAACAAAGAGCCAGCATCCAACAGGGACTCCAGAAGGCTGAGAATCTGTCCCCAACCAGACGTTGCAGCTCAGGAAGAGCTGTAAGCTGCCCTGCTTCTCCCATGCCCATTTAGAAGGAAGCTTCATCAAGAAAGCTTGGTTTCTATAAGCACCAGGATGAGGCTACACAAGAACAACACTGCTTTGTTCAAAGGATCTTCAACTTCTATCCCTTGCTCACCACAGTATGTGAACTAGGACCATTGAAACTACTCAACTCTTTCTTATTTGTAGTAACAACTTATTAATCACAAATTACATGTTCATTGATGGAGGCTATATATCTCTCTCTCTATATATATATATTTTTTTTTGCTAGGAGGAATATGTTAAAGGGCACGCACTAAAACATAAACACTATTTCAAAAACCCTAACAACTTCTCTCCTAAAATATTTCTATGGGAAGTAAATGCCAGTTTGCTACCATCTCCCTCATGTGGATGCCTGTAAACAACACTGCCCACCACAAACGGTATATTCAACATGCTACCTTCTCCCTCACTTGTGGATGCCCATGGACAATACTACCCACCACACAGAGTATATTCAATATGCTACCTTCTCCCTCACTTGTGGATGCCCATGGACAATACTACTCACTACACAGAGTATATTCAACATGCTACCTTCTCCCTCACTTACAGATGCCTGTGGACTATACTACCCACCACAGAAAGTATATTCAATATGCTACCTTCTCCCTCACTTGTGGATGCCCATGGACAATACTACCCACTACACAGAGTATGTTCAATATGCTACCTTCTCCCTCACTTACAGATGCCTGTGGACTATACTACCCACCACAGAAAGTATATTCAATATGCTACTGTGTCCAGAATTGGGGGGTTCTTGGTCTCACTGACTTCAAGAATGAAGCCGGGGACCCTCGCGGTGACTGTTACAGTTCTTAAAGACGGTGCGTCTTGAGTTTGTTCCTTCTGATGCTCGGACGTGTTAGGAATTTCTTCCTTGTGGTGAATTCACGGTCTTGCTGGCTTCAGGAGTGAAGCTGCAGACGTTTGCAGTGAGTGTTACAGCTCTTAAAGTGACACATCTGGAGTTCTTCGTTCCTCCCATCCGGAGTTGTTCATTCCTCCCGGTGGGTTCGTGGTCTCAGGAGAGAAGCTGCAGACCTTTGTGGTGAGTGTTACAGCTCATAAAGCCAGCGTATACCCAAACAGTGGGCAGCAGCAAGATTTATTGCAAAGAGTGAAAGAACAAACCCTCCACAGTTGCCACCCGCACCCCAGCGGGTTGCCACTGCTGCTTCGAGCAGCCTGCTTTTATTCCCTTATCTGCCCCACCCACATCCTGCCGATTGGTTCATTTTACAGAGAGCTGATTGATCTGTTTTACAGAGAGCTTATTGGCCCATTTTGACAGGGTGCTGATTGGTGTGTTTACAATCCCTGAGCTAGACACAAAAGTTCTCCAAGTCCCCACAAAGCACTGATTGGTGCATTTACAAACCTCGAGCTAGACACAGAGTGCTGATTGGTGCATTTACAATTCCTTAGCTAGACATAAAAGTTCTCCAAGTCCCCAGTAGCCTCAGGAGCCTACCTGGCTTCACCTAGTGGATCCTGCACTGGGGCTGCCGGTGGAGCTGCCAATCCCGCGCCATCCGCCCGCACTCCTCAGCCCTTGGGCGGTGGATGGGACCAGGCTCCGCAGAGCAGGGGGCTGCGCTCATCAGGGAGGTTCGGGCCATGCAGGAGCCCACCGCAGGGGGGAGGCTGAGGCATGGCGGGCTGCAGGTCCCGAGCCCTGCCCTGCAGGGAGGCAGCTGAGGCCCAGCGAGAATTCGAGCGCAAGGCCAGCGGGCCGGCACTGCTGGGGGACCCAGGGCACCCTCCGCGGCTGCTGGCCCGGGTGCTAAGCCCCTCACTGCCCAGGGCTCCTCTGAGTGTGGGGCCTGCCTAGCCCACGCCCACCCGGAACTCGCGCCGGCCCGCAGGCACAGTGTGCAGCTCCGCTTCCCGCCGCGCCTCTCCCTCCACACTTGCCACAAGCTGAGGGAGCCGGTTCCGGCTCCGGCCTCGGCCAGCCCAGAAAGGGGCTCCCGCAGTGCAGCGGCGGCTGAAGGGCTCCTCAGAGTGGGCGCCAAGGCCGAGGAGGCGCCGAGAGCCAGCGAGGGCTGCCCGCACACTGTCCCCTCTCACCACCTTCTCCCTCACTTGTGGATGCCCGTGGGCAACATACTACCCACCACAGAGTATATTCAATTTGTGAAAGCCCAATTTGAAGAGGAGGTTCATTGAGAAATCAGTCAGCCAGCATCCAAATGGACAGTCAGCAAGTTCAAGAAGGGCAGAAGGTTTAGAGAGCAGACACAGCAAAACGGAGCCAAAGCTTTTCAACCTTCCTGGGAAAGGAGCTGCTGACATATCTGTGGGAAACAGTAAATGTTTGTTTTCTATATTTGAGCAAATTGGTGTAGAGCAACAAATCCCCTGGCTGCCCAATACTGCAGGTATTAGGTCCTCTCCAACCGTGGTGTCATGCTGTGGCTTTCTGCTGGAGCTCTGCCATAACACTGCTACGTATCAACGATGCTGACGGGTCACAGACAGAATTCATCTTCTTGGTAACATGTTGATAATTTCATGCACCTCGTGGAAAAAGCATATTGAGGAAGATAAGCTTCATTTTGAAAGGAAAAAACAGATGAGTTTTACTACAAATTGTCATTCATTAATCCACTAATGGATATCTCAGAGCTTGTCTCTGCAGAGCCATTTCTGACTTGCCAGAAAAAGAAAAAAAAGACAGAAAAGAAAACAATGGCACAATGATTCAGCTTGCGATTTAACGTTCAAGAGCCTAACAAATGCATTCAGTGAAAATCGAGCCTTATGAAGCCCTCCTGACTTTGACAAAGTGCCTCGTGTGCAGACAGATGCCTCTGACATTAGACTTGAGGCCCTGCTGTCTCTGATAATGAAGGAGGAGCAACACCCAAAGATGTATCAACATAAGGAACTTTTGAAAGAGAAACTCTGTAACTTTCTATTTCAAAAAAGTCTTTGTCTTCGAAGTTTGTCTATGTGGCAGGCTTGCTGAAATTTTCTTCCTAAACAAAATCCGAATGATAGAAAAGCAAAGTTCGTCTTGAAAGAATGTTTTACTGAGGAGTTTAATTAGCATTATGATCATGCTCTTGAGGCATTTACATATATACTGAATATAACACACTATGCTGAATGCACTGTAGTGAATAGTAAATTATTATGCTTGGATGTGTATATGACTTTATTAAAAAAATTACTCCTTAAACTCTAAGAATTTTTAAATCTAATATAATGGAATAGAGACATTTAGTTGTTTTTCAAATGGAGAAGAGATTTATTGTCACACAACATACCCAAGTTTTAACTTTTGCTATTTTGCTCATTATTTTCTCATTCTGGTTCTCTTCATTTGCATTTGAATGTGTTTTTCTTCCTCAGAACATTTCCATTGTATATTTTACTTTTAGTAGCATGTAGTGTTCATATAATTGCCCCATATTTGTAATGTTGAAACATTCTCTTAATAATCTATTGAACCATCCTTCCTCTTCTCTCCTCCCACAGCCTACCTGAAGGGGCCTGCTAACACATTTGGATGGAATCCTTTTGTTCTGTCACCCACACTCTGGTCCCAGCAGTGCCAGTGGGAAGATATACGGGACCATGACTGCCCACTCATTGCCCACTCAAGCCATTCTCTGTAATTGGCCTAATGTAGGTGGTATGCCACACTGTGACAAATGTTAACTCTACCCTGTCACTCTACAAATCAGAAGAAATGAATTCAGAACACATAGTTTTGATGATGGGGACATTTCTGATAGAATTTGAGATTATTAAGGAATCTCAGGGGCATTAAGTTTGAAAGTAAAATTATTAGATCCATTCAAATAAATGGGACTGATATTGGGAGAATGCGTGTATATACGCAGCTTGTCTTTCCCCCACAGTCCCTAAAATTGGAAACACGCCACCAAGAGGAAGTAATAACACTGCAGTCCAATATTCAAAGTCAGATTTTTACTCGTATTGATGATTTTTAACATTTTGGAATATCACTTTATGCCTCCATCTGAAAGTTGTTATAATACCAGAATTCCAGGGCTGTGTTCACTGCAGTATTTTATAAAAGTAATATTTTTCTTAGTTATTTTAGGGGGATATAAAATGAAAAAAAATTACGGCAGGGATAATTTTTTAGTCTCCTTCCAAATCAACAATCCATATTTTTTCCTCTCACTGGTTGGATATTCTTTCACTGCAGGATTATCAGCTAGCAAATACCTCATAGGAGGGGAAAAAAAATCTCCTTCAGACTTAACTCACATTATTTGAGTTTTTACCTTGCATCTCTCAATTTCCACCCTTTTTCTCATCTCTTTAATAAGGAAATGAGATAGCATCTTTTGCAAAGGGAAAGCCTGAAGTCATTTCTCGGTCCTTGAAATGTTTCTGAAACAGATCAATGCCCATTAACATTGCTGCCCCAGAGCCCAGTCCTTCTTGGTGATAAAGAAGAAGGGAGGACACACATGGCTGGCTGCCTGCCTGTCTAGAGAGAGGGATGGGTTATCTTAATAGCATTCATTCCAAATCTACAGTGTATGTCATTGTTGTTTGGCCAGAAATGCAGTATATCTGTGCTTCCAATATCAGGAAGTCGTCGGCAAAATATGGTGTTCGAACTATATCATAGAATCATAGCAAGAGGCTTCCAGTGCTCCCCAGAAGGGTTTTGACATCTTCTTATCATTGTTTATCTGCACCTCTATAATGTGTTAAAATAAAAACCTTAGCCAAATTAAATTCAACAGAATTTAACTGAGCAAAGAGAAATTCGCCAATCGGGCAACCTCCCAAATCAGAGAAGGCTGAGAGAGACTCCAGCACAGCCACATCGTAGCAAATTTATGGACAGAGAAAGGAAAGTGATATACCGAAAATGGAAACGAGCTACAGAAACAGCTGGATTGGTTACAGCTCAGTGTTTGCCTTATTTGAATGGGGCTTGAACAGCTGGCCCGCTTTGATTGACCAAAACTCAGTAATTGGCACAAGAGTAGGTTACAATCTGTTTACACCTCCCTTTAGATTATAGTTCACTATGTACAGAGAAACCTTTAGGCTGAACAGAAAACATGTAAGGAGGCAGTTAGGCTAAACTTGATTTAACAGGTTCATAGTGTTGTTGATGCCTAGGGGCTTATTACAAACAAACATTCACAAGTTTTCTATATGTCATACCAAATTTTGGCCCTATAGTTTCTGTCCAGCCTCTTGGTTAAGTTCAAACTTACCATAGATACTTTAATGTGATTGCATAACCAACGAATCATGTTTTAATTAATTCCAACAAACACAAATGTTATCCATTTACATGTAGATGGGCAGGCTCGACTTTAGGCACTGGGGAAGGGTGCGTTAGCAGTTAAGTGCAATAAGATGTTAAAAGAATCAAATGATAGAAATGTATAACAGGAACACTGAATGGGAAGCACAGAGTAAATATCAGCGAATTCTACCCTGTTCCAGAAATGTTAAAACTTATAAAGTATTACCCATTAGTATCTTCATAGCGCTTTCAGGGAATGCATTCAACATTAGTCCCATGTCTTTAAAAAGACTGTTTTGAAAAAATATAAATCATGTTATTCCATGGTAATGATGTTACTTTAATAAACTAATGACATGTATGAGTGCTAATACAATGGGTATTATTAGTGTATTAACAAAGTAACCAATTAAAGATGTAGAGTTTTCAAATCAAACTTCGGGAAAGCACTGAGGAACACATGGCGCCCACTCAGGAAGCATGGCAGACCACTTATCTGTTGTCTGTGGGCAAATGATTCACCCTTCTGGAGCTATTTAGGCTAATATCTATTATTCCTTTCTATATTCTATTAATACTAGAGTCATTTAAGCTTATTCATTGGCTCCAACAAACACTATTTAAGCTAGTGATGGCATGCAATGGAATCAAGAAGCACGTAAACATCACGGTCAAAAGCTAATCTTGGGATAGTTTCTCCATTCACAAAAGAATCTATCTAGCTCTGAATTTTGAAGTGTACCATAATTCTTGGAAGACAGTGGAAGCTGACTCTTGACATAAGACACGTAAAAGTTGGTGATTTCAAAAAAGTTTTCCAATTTCTTCATCAATAGCTCATCCAGTCAGTGCAGTAAAGCAAAATAGATGAGTTCTCAGATAAGACTAAACTATAGAAGAGACAGACGAAACTGTTTTATTACTGAAATAAGTTATTTTTAAATTATCTTGTCATTTATATTGGGTTTAGCTTCTCTTAATTTGTAACATGAATTATCATACTTTACTCTTCAAAATATTGAACAGAGAATCAATGCCAAGGCAATATTACCCTTAAAACACTACCATTTTAAAAAAATCTTCAGCTATTAGACTTGTCTCAAATTAACAACTTTTCTATCATGTTCATTTATAACTAAGAAAGTGTGTATAGGTCTGGAAGTATTATAAAAGCTATAAGACTTGCTCTCAGCTAAAGAAACCACAGTTTAGGCATACATGGGCATTATTATCTCAGCAACAACAACAAAAATGTTAACTTACAGAAATATTTTAACAACTTAGGTAACCAAGCTTTTAAATGCAATATAAAGCAATCTTTGAAAGTGCTTTAGTGTGGGGAATAAAGCACTGAATAGTATAGCTAATGCTAAAAGTCATTAGAAGCCATTATATTTTAAACTATCATGAGCAACAACTAAAAAAAATATACAGTAGACTGAGTCTCCACTTAGTTAATGAAGCACGTGTTTCCACATGTTCCATGAATATAACAATGCCTACATTCAGAGTTGCAAAGAATCAAAAACACTAAAACATTGACCCTCAGAGTCTCTCAAGTGGTAACGCCAATAATCTTCACTTGCAGATATAGAAAATACCACATAGAAGTAAAATGAATAAACACCTGGCCATTTAGTCCAATGCATTTTCTTGTAGCTGTGGCTTCCACTTGTTTCTTATTACAAACTCTAGTCCCTCTAAATCACATAGTCTTTAGAACAGAGAAACTTCCAGAGTTAAAATGGCTGTGGGTCTTGTTTCATGAATGCATTTCTCTAATGTGGTCATAATTGTTACCTTCAAGACCTTCTCTCCAGGCTTGTGGATTATTTTTAACAATACCCTTTCTGGATTTTTATTTTTACTATAAATTTTTAAAGTTTTTGACTTTATTATTATACAGAATAGCCTAGACATTAGGATTTTTTAAAGAAGCTTCCTGGGTGATTGCATGTGTGACATTTGTAAACAATTATTCTATACTACATTTTCTGTTAAAAAAAAGGTAAAAAATAAATAAAAATAAAAATTTAGAAAAGCCTAAATTTTTTAGGTAATTGGCTTAATTCTTTAATTCACAAAGTAAGTTTTAGGCTTCACATAAGTTAATGAACAGAAATGTAGCTTCCACGAGATGTCCTTATAATCTGTCTATAGTCAATACGCTAACATTGTGAGGTAAGATCAATGCCCTTTGAAACTCCAATGTAAACACACTCTTTCTAGAGTTAACCAGTGTTATTTTTATACCTTGCGTCAACCTTTCCACACCTCCACCACCAACAACCCTCCCCTAAACATTACTCCCTCCTGCTTCATTCCAGGTGGATGGCCCTTTAAGCTTTCACTAGGTGCAAGTATCTTGATGTGTAACTCACAGCCTGGCAAAGCAGCTGGTTTCAGGAGTGATAACACCAGTCATTACAAGGTTACAGTGTTTCTTCTTCTAAAGGGCAGGGCCTTCCCGGTAAATTTCATTCATGCTCTCAGTTCTGCCTGTGGGGTTAAGCCAACTAAGTTTACCCAGTCTTCTGTGTAAAAGCTGCTACGGTTCCAATGTTTGTCCCTCCAAAACTCATGTTGAAATTTCACTGTCATTGTGATGATATTGGGAGGTGGGACCTTTAAGAGGTGCTTAGATCATGAGGGCTCTGCCTTTGTGAATGAGCTAGTACTGTTATGCAGAAGCAGGTCTCCCTCTCCCCCTCCCCCTCATCCTCCCCCTCCCCTCCCCCCACTCCCTCCCTCTCCCCTAACCCCTCCCCCTCTATTCCTCCCTCTTCCCTCTCTTTGCTCTTTGTCCATGTGGTGTCTTCATGTCATAGCACAGCAAGAAGACCTTTGTCAGACGCCAGCCCCTCAATTCTGGATTTTCCAGCCTCCAGAAATGTGAGTCAATAAATTTCTGTTCATTATAAATTACCCAGTCTGTGGTATTCCATTATATATAGCAGGAGAAATGGACTAAAAAGCACTCTACAGTTTAATGAAATGAGCATATTTTCTTTCCCATTTTTCTTCCCTCTCCTAGAAATAGAGATTGCAAATGGATGCCATCTACATCAACACTCATCTAGAATCTAATTACATCTAGAATCTTTCAGCCATTCAGTGTTTCGGTTATCTATTTCTACATTAAAATATACTCCCAAAATGAATGACTTAAGCCAGCAGCTTATTAGTGTATTTCATCATTTTGTGGTTTGACTGGCCTTCTCATAGTTGTTGGTTGGAATCTCCCAGGTGGTTTCAAGTTAGATGGCAGTGGGGCTAGAACCATCTGAAAGCTCATGTGGGGTGGCCTCTTCACTCGCGTCAGCCATCCTTCCCCTGGCTGCCTCCATATGTGCTCTCAGCCTCCAAGGAAATTGCCACTTGGCTTGGACTTTTTTTTTTTTTTTTGACAGAGTCTTGCTCTGTCGTCCAGGCTGGAGTGCAATGATGTGATCTCAGCTCACTGCAACCTCTGCCTCCCGGGTTCCAGTGATTCTCCTGCTTCAGCCTCGCAAGTAGCTGGGATTACAGGCAGCTGCCATCATGCCTGGCTGATGTTTGTATTTTTGTAGAGACGGGGTTTCACCATGTTGGCCAGGCTGGTCTCGAACTCCTGACCTTGTGATCAGTGGCTTGGAATTTTAATAGCTTGAGAATCCCAAAGTAGTCACACTTCTAACATGGAAGCTGACTTCTAAAAAGCAGGAAACAGAAGCTTTGAGAGCATTTAAGGGCTACACCCAGAATTAGCACAGTATTATTTTGGCTGTATTTCATTGGCCAAAGCAGTCATTATACTTGCCCCTGTTAAAGGAGGAGGAGAGGTAGACTCCATTGCTTGATAGGGTCGCATTATAGAAGAGCTTGTGCAAGACATTGTTGTGATCACACTTGGTTGGAAAATACCATCTCCCACATTCAAAAAACCTTTGATGAGTGCCCTTCATGCCCAGATACAAGGCTAATTCCTAAAGATTAGAATGTAAGTAATCCATAGTCCTTGCAACTTAATAATTGTAGAAACTGAGTCACATACTACCTCCATCCCCTAGCCTTCCTCACAGGTACTGCTGTCAAGCTACTGCCTGATATTTACATTGATATTTCTTTCCACTATAGACATGACTTCGCTTCTATCCCTGTAAAGTTGTACCTGGTTGATCTCACCCTCTATTCTAACCTAAAAACCTCATTCTGAATATCTACCTCTTCAACTGTCATTATCCAATAAGCATACTGTTCATATTTTATATAAATTGTTCATTTTCTTTTTCAACATATATTTATTGAGTACTTTCTCTTTTTTATTATACTTTAAGATCTAGGGTACATGTGCACAATGTGCAGGTTTGTAACATAAGTATACATGTGCCACGTTGGTGTGTTGCACCCATTAACTCATCATTTACATTAGGTATATCTCCTTATGCTATCCCTCCCCCTTCCCCCCACCCCGCAACAGGCCCCAGTGTGTGATGTCCCCCTTCCTGTGTCCAAGTGTTCCATAGTGAAGGCACTGATAAAAATATATACGTTAAATGGAACATGAACAATCACTTAGCCCTTTGTCATACTACTAGATTCTCCCCAAAGCTAATATTAATTCATCAACACATCCCGAATACAGCTGTTCCAGTGAACTAAAACCTCTGTAAATGTGTTATATGCGAGCCCATATTTCTACAACTAGTTCACAAAGAAAGACTATGAGGCTTTCACAGGGGCCATATTTGCTATATCTGATCTGTGAGAACCATATCCTATCAAAAAAGGAAATAGATTTAGTTTAATAACTTAATGCAAATATAAACAGGTCCCAATTGATTACTGTCTTCTATTTTAGGGTCTTACATGATATTTGTTTTATAACATTTTATATTTTATTATCATTTTGAGTATTAACACTTATTTTATTTGATCTTTGAAAGCACCCAAACCTGTGTAACAAGAATCACTAGTTACAATTTAATTAATATACTCAGTTGAGTGTAAATCATTGGCCTTCATGATCCAGAGCTCCACCACAATATTGTTTTGTCTTAAGTCATCCTCAATAGCAGCACTGATTACTGTACCGTAAGTACCCTGGTTACAAAGAGTTCCAATTGGTCTACACATTAATAGACCAAAAAGGAGTTATCTGTGAGACCATTTCCTTCATATTTGAACCCAACGTAAGGGTCTAAAGGCTATAATCTCTCACACAAAAACTCTTCAGATAAGACAAACACCTGACTTTGGCTTTGGAAGCATACGATTTTCTAAAATATGAACACATAGATTTGGTTTCTGGTAGCCAAATTTTGTTTATCCATTTTTATTTTTGCATCTGATAACCAGGACCATAAATACATTTGGAAATAATAAATTATAAATTATTTGGAATAAATAAAATAAAAGTTATTTCTAAGTTCCATATCATCAGAAACAGGCTAGTTTCATTCCTCTGCTGAATCATCTCATTGGTGGCAGAGCTATGCTATTTTTGGATCTGATACTTTAGGGTTCCCTGGAAGCTGCCTGGGATGGACATTCTTGAAGCTGCTTGTCAGGTTTTCCTGTTCATAAAATGCACTTCTTATTTGGAAAACCAGAATACTACTAAAGTCTGTTTTGGTGCAGGCCTGGATATAATGATATCCCATTATCCATTCCATCTCTAAAATATCTCTCAAATATTAACTAATTAAATCAATTACATGGGTAACTTGCTTAAAGGTAGTGACTATATTTTTTTAAGAATAACATGAGCCCACTGCAGACTATTAAGAATCCTGATGTCACCTGATAAATGTTACCAATCTACAGCATTACAAGTATTCATATATTTTATGGCATTCTGTTTTTAACCTATAGGGAAACTAAGTCACAGGGCTTTATAGCCCTGTAAAAGATCAGAGGTGTCATTCACTCTAACATTAAAATTAAAGGCTTTTCAGATTCTACTTATAAGCCTTATCCACCAGACCATAAATTATACTTTTAAAAATCATTAAACCCCCCTTTATTTCAAATGAGAAAAGTTCCTTTTAGACCTGGGGGTCTTAGGTTCAAGTGCCAAAAATGAAAGCATTTGTCATAAAACCACAAAAAGAACTTTGATTAAAGAATCACTAATGAAGATCTGACATTTAATCTGCTCTTTTATTGGATAAGACCTTTAAATATTCTCTCTTTGCGAATTCATTTGGAATAGTACTTGGTCATAGGAATGTGACTGTACACTGGTACTAAAAGAAGACAATTAAGCAACATGTTCTGCCAAGGACATCTCGGCCCCATACCATCCATCATCCCACTTGGAGAGTTCATAATTCCGCTCATGTTGCCGCCGTGACATTGTAATGAGAATCTTTCATATCCTGCAGCACCTGTGTCAACTGGACCTGTTCTAAGGACAAATACTGGCAGCTCTGTAATAAAACTTTCATACGTTTGCTGTGCCCCTTCTGAGGTCCCCCCGCCCCAACATTAGTAAAGGAAAATACTAACAGGGCTTAGGCGGCAGACAGGCTCCTAAGGACTGGCGCCTCACACTCCAGTTGGCTTTGTGGACATGCTACTAACGTACACTGAGATAAACAACATTGTACAAAGTACCAAAGGCAAACTGTATGCGCTATTTATTAATACAGAGAGAGAAGCAGATATGCCAAAATGATATACCAAGAAATAGAGCGATATTTTTAGAGGAAATTTAAAAATAGTTTTGTGAAACTGAATTATTGTTGAAGGTCTAACAGCACCTTTTTCTCTTTGCTTTTTTATTTTTCCTTGAGAAGTTTCCTATTGGTTAAAAATTTGTATAAAGTCAAAGACAGTTGTACAGTTGAAATCCTCCCTACACTACATTCAAGTCTCATCCAAGGCCTCATCTCAACAAAAACACTGAAAGTAAAAAGAGGCTGTCAGAATAACAATGAGAATTTGGTTTTCAGTGTGTGTGTGTGTGTGTGTGTACATGTTTCTTTTGCCCACATAAAGATAACAGGAAACCTGTACCAGAGAAGCATTTATTCCCACAGTCAAAAAGATAATAATTCCCACATTATTAGTAATTTTTATTTACTGACCAAACAACTGTAATAGGTGTTATTCTGTGTTTGTGGCTTTCAAATAGCTCATTTATGGAAAAATCTGAGCTTTTCATAAACCTTTATGAAGGTAGAAAAGACTTTAGGCTGGGCGCAGTGGCTCACGCCTGTAATCTCAGCACTTCGGGAGGCCGAGGCAGGTGGATCATGAGGCCCAAAGATCGAGACCACCCTGGCCAACATGGTGAAACCCCATCTCTACTAAAAATACAAAAATTAGCCAGGTGTGTTTGGTGCATGCCTGTAGCCCAGCTACTTGGGAGGCTGAGACAGGAGAATCGCTTGAACTCCGGAGGCGGAGGTTGCAGTGAGTTGAGATTGCTCCACTGCATGCCAGCCTGGTGACAGAGCGAGACTCTGTCTCAAAGAAAAAAGAAAAAAGAGAAGACTTTAGACTACACCATGAGGTCCTGGAAACCCACAGATGTTAGATGTTTGCCCTCAGAAAGGCCCATAGGAAAGGCTTTCTGTTGACCCCACAGGAATACAAGTAACTCTCTCAAGGTTTTCAACTTTATGTTAAGATCTTGAAGTCTCATGGGGCTGAAGACACAATATTACATCAGAAAAAGATGATGTGGGGAAAAGGGTTTAACAATATTGCATTTTCCATTGAGGAAATAAACCAAAGATAAAGTAGATGCACCAGCAGCATTTTCTTGCTGAGCTTAGTTTTGTCCATATAATAGCTTGTGTCTTTCCAGGTTAGGATGGAGATTTAGGGAGATTTTATTTGCTCTAAATAAAGGTTTTGTGTCTCTATGAAGAGATGGGATTCAGTTGGGTCTCTACTCAGACCCCTCATCACACGTATCACAGTGGCCTGGACACTGGAGGAAAGATTTCCTTTCTCACCCATCACTGGGTTCACGGCTGAAGCCCATGTAACAAAAGACAGATTAACATGCGGAAAGCGTACAGGTTTACTAAAGTAAGTCTCATGTGACATGAGAGCCTTGGAAAATGAAGATCCAGAGAAACAGAGTGATCTGTGTATCTTTATGCTGGGTGTGACGACGTGGATAGCTGTGGAGAAGTATCATCGGACAAAGGAGGAAGGGCCTGATGGTCACAAACCAAGGCAAGCCCTTTTGAACGAGATCTATTTTCTCAGATTCTTCTCTGTCCTCATGTCCTCAGAACAAGGACATTTGTTACTTCCAGGTATGAGATGGGCACCTCTCACATGAGGATCTTATGACCTAATTCTGGAGAAGGTCAGAAAATTATTTTCTAGTTTTTTGTTGTTGTTGTTGTTGTGTTGCTGTTGTTTTCGAGAGGGAGTCTCGCTCTGTCGCTCAGGCTGGAGTGCAGTGGCGAGATCTTGGCTCACTGCAACCTCCGTCTCCTGAGTTCAAAGGATTCTCCTGCCTCAGCCTCCCATGCCTGGGATTACAGGCACCCGCCACCACGTCCGGCTAATTTTTGTATTTTTAGTAGAGAGGGGGTTTCACCATGTTAGCCAGGCTGGTCTCGAACTCCTGTCATCAGGTAATCCATCTGCCTCAGCCTCCCAAAATGCTGAGATTACAGTCATGAGCAACTGTGCCCTGCCACTTTTCTAGTTTTTATCACCTGCTTCAGGGGAGAGGGGTGGGAGAAGGGCAGAGGGTCCTTCCTGCTTCTGTGGTTTTCTCAAATGCCAAAGTGCCATACTTTGTGGTGTCAAGCCCCGAATTTCATCGGCTGCAACTGCTTTCACTGCTCCTGCTCCCATGAGACTCCATATTCCCCAAAGGCCATTTCTTCTCATCTGTGACTCTCTATCCCACACACAATGCTTGGCAGTGTGATCAATATGTGCTCAGTGCATATTAGTTACCTTGAAAATTTTCTCAAGGCCAGATTCCAAAAAAAATTATAAATACATGGAAACCAGTGGAATCAGGTAAAGGCAAAACTATTCAAAGAAACTCGACTCACCATTGAGAGAACAAGAAAGTGAACCCCTCTCTGTGCTAAGTAAAAATTTTACTTTATTTCGGCACTTTTCAAAACCACATGAGTCACATAAAAAAATCACTAGGGCTGGGTGTGGTGGCTGACGCCGGTAATCCCAGCACTATGGGAGGCCAAGGCAGTGGATCACCTGAGGTCAAGAGTTTGAGACCAGCCTGACCAACATGGTGAAACCCCGTCTCTACTAAAAATACAAAAATTAGCCAGGCATGGTGGTGGGTGCCTGTAATCCCAGCTAGTTGAGAGGCTGAGACAGGAGAATCACTTGAACTGGGAGGCAGAGGTTGCAGTGAGCTGAGATCATACCACTGCACTCCAGCCTGGTGACAGAGTAAGACTCCATCAGAAAAAAAAAAAAAGAAAAGAAAGAAAGAGAAAGAAAGAAAGAAGGAAAGAAAGAAAAGAAAAAAAAAGAGAAAGATCTCCAGAAGCCTTTAAAAGTCACCTCTCTTAATAAAGCCTACTGTTTTCCTGTGGAAGACATTACGTCATGCACGGACATCTTCCCTTTTTATGAAGGACATATTAGTGTTCTTATTTATTGACCTGATCCTAACACCTCTAAATTTTAAATGAAATTTTTTCCTATATTTAACCTGATATGTTGGTCCTTTTTGGATGGGTTTATACTGGATATTCCAGTTTTCTTAGTTGTTACATAAACTCTTGATTTGTGTTCCAGAAATTTAGTCCCACCTTCCTTTTTTCCTGTGAAAATACTTTTCAGGATGATGGCCGCTTCATTGTTCCAGGGAAAATGTAAATTTGAGTTCAGAAATTGTTTTTGAACACCCGGGTTTCTTCTTTTTGTATTTTAACTGAGAAGTAAACAAAAATGTTTCACTTAAACACTTAGACATGATTTTTCTATAAGTTAACTCTTTACCATGGAATAAAGTCACCTTCAGAAAATGACAGAAAAAAATAGATGGGAAGATGTTTATTCTCTGATATTTTTCCAGACCCCACAGGAGCAAGGAGGGCGGTAACCTATGCTTTTCTTCCCTAAAGCAACAGCTATTTCTCACCCCCCCAAAAAAAACTGCTGCTTTCCCCGAACACCCAGACACCCTAAATTCTTTCTTTACCCCACTCTGCTCCTGCTCATTCCTCTAATGTGCATAAACTTCCCATATACCAGAGCAGACAAGGACCCTTTGGTCATATCTTGTCAATACCAAATAGAATATGACAAGTGATAAACCCTTACAGTTCTCTAATTCTGGAAATTTCAAATGTTTCTCATGATTTCTCCACCGTGGCCTCATATATGTCGTTGCCATCCTCCTTCCTGTGGAACTGGAAAGGTTTACTGTTTCTGTTCTGAATTTCAACCCTCAATGTAAGCAGTGGGGAACAAAGCACCCTGTCCATGAGGAAAAATAATAAAGAAAACATTTAACCTAGAAACCAATAAATGTTTGTTTCAAAATGTTTTGTATTCAGTCAAAGGGTGACTGAATACAAAATAAACCAAACCAAGGAGAAATTTCGTCTAAATTTAACAAAGTGGGAGACATCAAGAGTAACTAACTGTCAGTGGGCTTGAGAAACAGCTCTCAAAGTAAATCTCTGAAAACCCATTCAAGATCCTGATATGTAAGAACCACAATCAAGCAAGGAAGCACAGGTAAGCAAACAAAACATCTAAAAGAAGGCTTTTACATTTTAAAAAAATCAGAAAATAGTACTTGACAAACTTCTAATAAAATTCAAAACCCTCATGAAAAATGGGAGGAGGAAATGCCACGTTAACTGCCCCTGCTCAAAACTCCTGCAGGTGCACAGACGCAGGGAAGAGATAGTGTTGTGGTAAGCACGCCTGCTATGTTAGAGGAACTCTACAAATGAATCACAGGAAACAGAATGGTTCCGTTGTCACCGAGTAGAACCTGCTGTTAGAGGAACTCTATAACGAATCAAATGAAACAGAATGGTTCCATTGTCACCGAGTAGAACCTGCTGTTAGAGGAACTCTATAACGAATCAAATGAAACAGAATGGTTCCGTTGTCACCGAGTAGAACCTGCTGTTAGAGGAACTCTATAACGAATCAAATGAAACAGAATGGTTCCATTGTCACCGAGTAGAACCTGCTGTTAGAGGAACTCTATAACGAATCAAATGAAACAGAATGGATCCGTTGTCACCAAGTAGAACCTGCTATGTTAAAGAAACTCTATAATGAATCACATGAAATGGAATGGTTCCATTGTCACCTAGTAGAACCTGCTATGTTAGAGGAACTCTATAATGAAGCACATGAAACAGAATGGTTCCATTTTCACTGAGTAGAACCCATTGGCCAGTAACTCTGACATATATTATTTTCTGGATATTAAACATAAACATAAATATTAAAAATGTTTATGTTGGCCAGGCATGGTGGCTTACGCCAGTAATCCCAGCACTTTCAGAGGCCCAGGCGGGCAGATCATGTGGTCAAGAGATCGATACCAGCCTGGCCAACATGGTGAAACCCCGTCTCTACTAAAAATACAAAAATTAACTGGGCATGGTGGTGCACTCCTGTAATCCCAGCTACTCAGGAGGCTGAAGCAGGAGAATTGTTTGAACCCGGGAGGCAGAGGTTGCACTGAGTCAAAATTGTGCCACTGCACTCCAGCCTGGGTGAGAGAGCGAGACTCCATCTCAAAAAAAAAAAAATGTTTATGTTGAAGACAATGTTTCCATCCACAGATATAAGGGATTTGCCCTCAAATTACAAACTGTTTTGTAAAGTAGAACACAAATGCCCCATGACTCTCCCTACATTTTTTTTAATATTATTCCTGTGATCATTGTCTTTCTTTTCAATAAGTTTCTCATTCAAACATACTGGAAAATTCAGGTGATTATCTGAATCAAAAAACAGATATTTTACCTAAATTATCAGAACAAGGCTCTTAAATATTTTGCTTTGCTGTGGTTATGCAGACTTGTTCTCTGTGCACTAAAGCCTCCCAAATCATTTACATTATTTTAATCCCTGGTCATATAAATTATTAGTTCTGCTTTAGAGATTAGGAAATTGATGCATTTCTCTTGCATTTAACACATATTAAGGTGGTCACTTTACTAAATGTGGAAGACATAAATATTAATGTGATTCAGTCTCTGCCCAAAAGGAACTCACACAGATAAGCATATAGATTTTAGTATAAAAATATATAAACCATGGAACGTTCTATAATAAATCTATAACAAAGATCTAAGCACACGCAGAAGCCTGGAGATGCCAGTCGGTGCCATAGTCGGATGAGAGGATATATGTACCAGCCCTTTCTAAATGTTACCAGTGCTATGCTTGAGTTAAGAGAATTGGTGGTCAAACTAGAAATCCACTTATTTTCAGTAGCTATATACACTCCCATGAAGAAATGAGCTCTGGAGAAATGACTATAAACCTTGGGTCAAATAGCAACAAAGATTCTCTTCTTGACCAAACTCTAGTCAGCCTCCTCTGAGCTGCTTTTTCTACAAGGTCTCATCCTTGGGCCTTGTCCTCAAGAGCCAAGAGCCAGAAACCTGCTAAGTCAGTTTAGCCAGAACCTCCTGCCTTCAACATATGTTCTGAGCAATGTTCTCACTCCCCCACCATCCCCAGGTGCTATCTCAGCACTCTAGTGCCGCCGGGATTCTGAATAAGTTCAGACAGAATCCCCTGTACTCCTGAGGTTTTCTCTTCATAATTTGGCACCTACTGACTCCCACCCTTGGCTGTAAATCCTCTCTTGTCCCTGATATATTTGGAGCTGAGTCCAATTTCTCTCACTACTGTAAAGCCCCATGGCAGTGGTCTCTTTACCTATCAAGATAGTCCCCCTGAATGAACTCGGCCTTATTGTTTTAACAAATATCACGAATGATTTTTTTTTTGATGATAAGCTAGACTTCCTATGGCATAGTAGAAAATATATTTGATCATTGACACGGGTTCCTGGCATAGAGCTCCTAAAACCCTTGGAATTTCTGGAGTGATAGGAGTATCTTTTGTTACTCATAATAAGCCCTTTCCAACAATACTGAGTCTATGTTAAGGAGGTGACTCTTGCTGGGCCCCTAGATGGATTCAGGATAGGGGCTGGTTGCCAGAGGAAACAACCAAGCGGTTAGAAGGTTGGAACTTTCCGTCGGACTTCCCCTACCTCTGAAAAGGGAAGAGGGGCTGGAGAGTGAGTTCAATCACCAATGGTCAATAATTTGATCAATTATGCTATGTAATGAAACCTCCATTAAAACCCATAAACAATGGGGCTTGGAGAAGCTCTAGGCTGAGGAGCCCATCAAGGGGCTAGAAGGGCAGCACATCCAGGGAGCATGTGGGAGCCCCACGCATACACATACCCCTAATCCCTTGCCCTGTGCATCTCTCACATGTGGCTATTCCTGAGCTACATTCTTCATAGTAAACCAATCACAGTGAGTAATGCTTTCTCTGAGTTATGTGAGTCATTCTAGTGAGTTTCGGGACCTGCACAAAGAGGTGTCAAGGGAACCTCCAGATCTGTAGTCAGCCAGGGAAAAATGTGGGTAGCCTGGGCGACCCATCTGTGGCTGGCATCTGAAATGGAGACAGTCTTGTGGAACCAAGTGTCAGAATGGAATTGAATTGTTGAACACTCAGTTGATGTTGGAGAATTGGAGAATCCATGCTGAAAAAGATACCACATCTTTGGTGTCAGAGGGAAAAAAAACCTCTCAGCCACATGAACTTCAACAATTTTCCTGCCATTCCAGAGTCAGTTCTGCTTTTAGATATGAGAAATACTACTAACACCTAAAGGCCTCATGCTGAACTGAGTAGCCATTCCCCCTCTGAGATTTAGCATGAACCACATTATATTGCAATTGTATTTATTGGTCCACCTCCCTCACAGGAACATGAATTCCCAGAAGGCAGGAATCACATGTTATTTGTATTTGTCATATGATAGGCAATCAATCAATATTGGTTTAATAAAAGGAAGAAAAAATTTCTAATAGAAGCTGTAATTAATGCCTTTGCTCTAAGCAGAAGCAAATAATGATTTCCGTAACACTAACCTGTCCTCCAAACTGTAATGAAAATTGAGCTAGAGGATTTGGATTGGCTACAATAATAATTCTCTGCAGCTGGACAGAACCCACAAGGTTATATATAATATTTGAAACAATGCATAGAATATTAATGAAATTTATAATATGTGGAAAATACCAAATGCTGATGAGGATGAGGAGTAACTGGAATTCTCATAAATTGCTTGTAGGAATGCAAGATGGTAGGCCGGGCGCGGTGGCTCACGCTTGTAATCCCAGCACTTTGGGAGGCCGAGGCGGGCGGATCACGAGGTCAGGAGATCGAGACCACGGTGAAACCCCGTCTCTACTAAAAATACAAAAAAAAATTAGCCGGGCGTGGTGGCGGGCGCCTGTAGTCCCAGCTACCCGGAGAGGCTGAGGCAGGAGAATGGCGTGAACCCGGGAGGCAGAGCTTGCAGTGAGCCGAGATCGCGCCACTGCACTCCAGCCTGGGTGATAGAGCAAGACTCCGTCTCCAAAAAAAAAAAAAAAAAAAAAAAAAGGAATGCAAGATGGTATAACCACTTTGGAAACAGTTTGTCAGTTTCTTATATGGTTTAATGTATATTTCCCATAAGACTTAGCAATCACACTCCTGGATAGTTGCCCAAGAGAAATGAAAACATATGTACACATAAATACTTGCATGCAAATATTACAGTGGGTTTATTCACTGTAGCCAAAAACTGGAGGAAAAGAAAAAAAAATCAAAATTTCCATCAACTGGTAAATAAATTCTGGTACATTTATACACCTGAACTCTATGAAGCAATGAAAAGGAAACAACTACTGATAACGATCAAGAACGAATGAATATCAAAAATATTAGTCTATGTCAAAGGAACCAGGCACAGAGTGTCTGACTCCATTTAGATGCCATTCTAGAAAAGGCAATACTAGAACAGAAAGCAGATGAGCGGCTGCAGGGCTGGGTCTCAGGGAAGATGACCACCTGCCATGAGGCAGGGAGAATTGGGGGTGACAGACACATTCTGCATCATGATTGCAGCAATTGTGACGTACGATAAAGATTTGTTTTCCTCTTTCATTGTTAGGTTCGTAACTGAGAGTTGTAAAACAAAAGATTAACAAGAGAAAGGCATACACATTTATTTAACATAAGTTATACATAACGTGAAGACTTCACAAGTGAAGGCCTAACAAAACAGAAAAACCTGTGTATTTTTATGCTAAATTTGGTGAAGAAGTGTAGAGTAGAGAAATATGATTGGAGGCCAAAAGCCTTGATATAATAGTAATAAATTGGGGGAACTTGAGCAAGGCCTGTTTCTTCAGATTCTACTTGATATCTCTGTGTCTTGAAGGATAGAGATGTTTCTTTCCTAGGATATAGGGAGGGCAGCCCTGAAGTGAAGGTTTTATTATCTACTTTAGAGGAAGATCAGAGAGTTATTTTATGACCTGTTTCATGGGAGACGAGCAAGGGGAAGGTGAGAGTGACTTTTCTGCATTCGCCATTTCCTCAAAGGCCAAGATAACGTATTTTGGGGTAGTATATCAAGAACCCCATTACCGTATGTAAATTATACCTTAATCAACCCTGACATTAAAATGTTACAATTCGTTGTTTAGTCCTGTTGTTGATATAGGAGTTAAAAAGAAATTACTTGAGCAGATAGTGAGGGTACAAAAGTGCTCGTTAAGGTTTTCCTTCTTAATGAAAAGGAGCCCTAAAGTCACTTTCTAAGAAAGGGCAGCCTGTAAGATGGAGCTGCAGACATAGACAAGCCAGCAGCAAGCTTGCACAGGTGAAGGTCAGCAGGAAAAAGCTACCGGGACTAGGCATGTTCAAAATGGCGGCTCCATCTCCCCTTTCCTTTGCCAGCCACGCATACAGGAAGGAGCAGACAAGATGGCACAGGTCAAGTGGAAAGCCCAATTGCATAATAACATTAGGGTAGGGTGGCCAGCCTTCCCTGCATGCTATGTAAACCTCACACCTGATATAACCAATCTGTGGGGCCTAGTAAATCGGATACCACCTCCTCAAGCCTGTCTATAAAACCTGGTGCACTCTGCCACTGGCCAGTCTTTCCCTTTCAGAAGCCCTTCTCTCTCTCACCGGAGGGAGAGCTATTCTCCTTTCTCTTTTTTCTGCCTATTAAACCTCCACTCCTAAACTCCTCCATGAGTGTCTGTGTCCTAAATTTTCTTGGCATGAGACAACGAACCCCAGGTATTTACACCAGACAGTGTCACTGCTTCATTATTAAGTTGGAAAAATGTAAAACTTAAACATTGTCCCAAATATTCTTTTTTTGCCTTTGTTATGTTTCCAGGACATGGAAATAGAAATTCCCTTCCCAATAGTAGGAATTTCCAATATTTTTTTGTTAACCTGAAATTTGAAATTAAAATATTCTGTTTACTTTTTTATATTCTTGTCTTTTTAAGAAGTCTATGGTAGAGGGTGGAAGCAATTAAAGTGAGTCCCCTTCACACTTTTGTTGCTTGATTATTTACTCTAGCAAATAAAACCAAAACATTCTATCTTCAGATATGACGTAATAATATCATATACCTCATGTGTGGGTTCTTCAAGCCAGCTTCCTTTCTCCTGAAGCAGGAATAGCTGAAGGATCTCTCTAGCCCACCTTAGATGTTAAGTGGTCTTGCCCTGAGGCTCGGGCATTTATATAGCAGCTCCCGTTTCTGAGTCCAGGTAACCGAAAGAACGATGGTACCACCGAAAAAATAAAGTAGTTGTGTGGGGGCTCACTTGATGGGGAAGACAAGGAGTTCAGTTTTGCACAAATCTGAACTGAAAGCGAGGAACCATCTCTGCTCTAGGGAGTAAGAGATTCCCAACCGAAGCTCAGGAAGTGATTGTCATTTAAGCTCAACTTCCGATCAATTCACATAGAAAGAGTTAAATCCACAGGTGAAGTAAGCGTTACAATCAATTTCCGAATTTTTTATTACTCTAATATATATTTAAATTAACTGCAAATAATGTTTTTAGTATCTGAATGTATTTATACCCTTCTTTTTTAAACACACAGGAGTTAAACATCTCAACGAATATCAGCATTGGAAGAAAAAACTGTTTACAATGGAAAGGAACAGCAATGTTCCAAATCTACTTGAGTTACAGAAAATCAAACTTCTCCTTAGGCCTTTCCTCCAGCAAAACATTCCTGTCGACAAAACGAGCTGGAATGTGTGGGGCTGGGTTCCTGCTCCAATCCTTCCAGCTAACCCAAGAGACTCAGCTCACTTCCCAGCACCACTGGCCTTCCTTGGAGGTTTTCCACTCTAGTTGGGTTCAGGCCGGCAGTTTCTCCATGTTCTTAGCTCTCTGTTTTATTTCCAACATACTCCAAGGCTGGTTGAGAAGGGGGAGAGGGGAGCCTCATGCTGCCCATTGGGTCCCCTGGGCAGGGCACACATACCTCTATCATAGGGTCACTGGTTCCTGGGAATTCCAGCCAATGACAGAACCAGGTAGTCTTAATTGCATTTGAAAATAAGACTAGAGAGAACAGAAAGAACAAATAAGACAAGGTAAATGAAATGCAAACAAAAACAAAAGAAAGAAAAGAGAAATTTCACAGGATTTTGCAAACTTTTGTTAAGCATTCAAATTCCAAAACCCTCAACAAAACAAAGCTTTCACAGCTACTTGTGCCTCACGCTTATTTCCTAATTCAAAGCTGTAATGGGATCAGGTTAGTAAGATCTTGCAATGGAAAACTAAAGCACAGTGCAAACTGATCTCTCACACCGTCGCTAATTTATCTTCTAAGACATTTGCAAAAACTCTCTTTTCACTGACTCCAAATATTGTCTGTATGGGTGCTTGGTATCAAACTGTGAAATGGTTCTGTGAGTATGAAATGCAACTATTAATCTCAGAAGAGTGAAAGCAACCTGGCCCATCTGCATGGAGCGCTAACACAGTGCCCGGTAAAATTCAGGCATACCCCTTCTCTGTCTTATAGACAAGGTATGGAAATGAACAGCTTGCCCTAGAAAAAGTAGACATTCAAATGGGAGGCTCACTCAGCCTTTCGGCTTCCTCTGCCTGCGGCATCTTGGAGACGCACATGCCCGAGGGAGTGTTGGGCTGGATCACGGTTTGCTGGGCTGAATGCTGGAGGATTTGAAGCAGGCCCAGCTGGGAGGGAGAATTAGGAGCAGTAGGACCCTTCATGCTGGTCTGAATCCAATCAGGCTTGACTGAGTCACAGCCAAAGAAATGATTCAAAGACCAGCACCAACTCCAAAGACAGAGGCATTGCTGCAAGGACGGGTGAGCCCGTGGCTGAACACCAGGCAGAAGGTGGAACATAGCTGGGCAAGTCTGAGACAGAGTGGAGGCTGCCCCGAGCTGCAGCTGAACTGGGCGAGTCTGAGATAGAGTGGAGGCTGACCCGAGCTGTAGTTTAAAGCATCACTGGGGTTTGCCTGGCTTGTCTTCATTGTTCAGAGGGCACAAAGGTGCAGGATCAGGGCAGACATGTAGGGAACCTTTGTCTGCAGCGGAAAGTCTTTCCCACCCCCATCACTCTACTTTCCCAAATCGCTCAAAGCTCATTTCATCTAAGACGCTGCTCTTTCAATAAAAGGTTTACCAGAGACTCGCCAAATGGCTGATCCCTGTAACGTGTTACATTCCACGAGAACCTGGGCACACAGAATGTCATGACTTGAAAACATGAGGCATTTGGACCAAGGGTTGGCAAACTTTTTCTATAAAGGATCAGATTGTAAATGTTTTAGGCTTCGTGAGCCAAGAGACAAAAATGAAAGATATTATGTTGATACTAATAAAAGAAGAGATAAAATAAATTTCTACAACATTTTTCTTGACAAAATTCAAACTATAACATAATCATTTAGTTTTTGTTTGTTTTGATAATACAGGCCCACAAGAGATAAATGGAATTCTTTGAGGAGGAGATAACATTTTGCTTATTGGAAGTTCAAAGTTAGTTCCCTAGAACCAAATTAATCCCAAATGTTCATCCATAAAAACCATTCTCAGCCTGTGTTGCCACACATAAGCAGAAGGGGCTGGATCTGGCCTGGGGGCTACAGTTTGCAATCTCTCTATTTAGACTAATCTGCCTATTATATATACAAGGCATCTGAATCTCAGAGACTTAAGGATTGCTTAAAATCACAGGTCTTGTGGAAACATGGCAAGCCCCTCACCCCACCTGGATGATGATGTGTCCTGACCTCAGGACAAGCCTGTCAGTATTAAAGTTTCAGGTTGTCTATTCTGGCTTATTTTATGTGACCATTTGCCTTGGCCATGGCACCCAGATACGTGGTCAAACACTACTCTAGTCACACATTATTATTTATTCCATTTCTGTGAGGGTGTGTTGGGATATGATTAATACTCCAGTCAGCAGACTTTGAGTAAAGCTGATTGCTTTCTGTAATGTGGGTGGGCCTCATCCAATCAGTTGAAGGCCTGAATAGAACAAAAACTGACCTCCCGCAGTCCTGAGGGAATGCTGCCAGCCAGCGGCCTTCAGAAGTGCAACATGGGCCCTTCCCTGGGTCTCCAGCCTGCTGGTCTATCCTGCAGATTCTGGTCTTGCAGTCTCCATAATCATGTGAACTAATTCCTTCCAAGAAATCTCTGTCTCACCCTCCTACACACACAGGTACACACACGCACACACACACGTTTCTCTGGTGAACCCTAAGCAATACATTGACTCAGATAATCATCTTATGGGAAATGTTATGAAAAAAAGAACCTAAACACACATACAAGCTTATGTTAATCTTGGGACAATTGTGTGAACAAGCAAATGCAACTATTATCATTCATAGCATTGAAGGTAATTTATTTACATTCATTAATTGCCTACAAGATAAGTATTGCAAATATAATAGCAGATAAACCTGACCCAGCCCTGTCCTCTCATTGCTTATATTCTAATGGAAAAGTAAAACAGGACAAACAGAAAAAAAAAAAGTGCTGAATAGACAAATAATAAAAACTGATGAACGCGCTATGTAAAAACAAAAAAGGGACTGACGGAGAGGGGCAGGAAAGGCCTTTCTGATGGTCAGGTCTAAACAGGGAGGACTTCCCTGAAGCTTCAGGAAGGGGCAAAATTGAAGCTGAGGAAACAGCACAAACAGCCCTGAAATGGAAAAGGGTTTAGACGCTTCACAGACCTGGAAGATCAGTGAGTGGGGGACATGCAATATGAGACGAAGCCTTAAGCAGATTGGGAGTTTGGTTCCAGAGATGGCAGTGGGGTGGGCAATACAGCAGTGAGACCCCAACTCCTGCCCTTTGTCTCCACTCACCAACGGCAGATTCCCCCTGAAGATGGGCTGGGAGAGAAACGTCCCGTTCAAATGGACCCTGAGTGAAGAGGCTCATGGGGAAAACCTTCCCCCCATTGCACACCCACTGCAAGCAGAGCCTTCCCAAGCTCCGTCCAGGCCTCCTGCCTAGCTCTCTATGGGGTGAGTCAGTCCACAGAGGAACACTCACCAAAATGTCAGCTGGACTTCAACAGGAAGGGTCAAGCTCAAAGGAAATTATACGAGGTTTTTAGAAAATTACAACAAATTCCACTGTTTGTAGTCAGCACCTAACTTAGTGCCTAGCATATAAGGCTCAACGAATCATATGGAAAGTTATCTGGTGTAAATATCCAGGGTTCATCGTCTTGCGCCGGGAAGATTTAGAACACAGACGCACAGGAGGAGTTTAGGAGCAGATGTTTAACAGGCAAAAGAAAGAGAAAGGAGAATAGTCTCTCTCTAGTGAGAGAGAGAGGGTTGAGAGAGGGTTTCCCAAAGGGAAGACCAGCCGGCAAGGAGGGTGCAGGATTTTTTAGGCAGGCCTGGGGAGGCGGCGTCTGATTGGCGTAGAGCTTACACAGGTTTACACAGCATGCCGGGAAGGCCGGCCGCCCCACCCGAGTCTTATTATGCAAATGGACTTTCCACTCGACCGGCGCCATCTTGTCTGCTCCTTCCTGGACACGTGGCTGGAAAAGGGAAGGGGAGCTGGAGCCGCCGTTTTGGACATGCCCAGTCCCCGTAGCTTTCTCCTACTGACCTTCACCCGGGCAAGCTTGCCGCTGGCTTGTCTATGTCTGCAGCTCCATTTTACAGGCTGATCTTTGTTAGACAATGATTTGGGGCTGCTTTTCATTAAAAAGCAAAACCTATAGAGGATTCCCATACCCTCACTATCTGCCTAAGCAGTTTCTTCTTAACGCCTATATCATTAAGAGAGATATTATGCAGCTTAGTGTTATTAGGGTTTGTGAAATAACAAAGAGATAAAAGGTTTTTGTGTGTATTGGTGTGAAGATACATATAGAGAGACGTATATATTCAGTTGTGCCTCCTGGAGTTTAACCCCTAGTCACTTTAACTGGTTGGTCTAGGCTGTTCCAAAAATTATCTTAACCACACATCTGCAAGCCGTGTTACAGATGATGTGACCTTACCTGAGAAATGTTTCACTGGCAGAAAGAAGCCCTCTTTTTGTCTTTAAAGGCTCCTTTCTTTTCTCCTTTCATCTGTTTATAAGTTTGAATAGTGCTTATTGGAATAACTAGAGCAAATCTGGCAAAGCCTAGGCACACTGTTGTCAGCTACAGGATTTGCTTTGTGCAGTTTGGCTTTTACTACTTCCTTGAAAAGCTACCTTCTGTTGAGACCACACTGGTAACTGTGGCAGTCCACACACATGTAGCACATCACCAAATGGCCGCAGATGGCCAAATGGCTGGACAATTCACATGGAGAAATCTTTGGCTTCCGTTATTTGGGGATTTAGCGTATCTGAGGGGGGGCAGTACTGAATTGGTTTTATAATTTCTTCTGTAGAGGCCAAACCAAAAAAGCCTAGAATGAATGAATGTAACTGTGAATGAATAAACAAATGTGTTTCCAAAAATAAATGATTCTTATATTAGGTCATATTTTGGAAGATCTCAAAGTCCTTTTTATGAACTCCATTTATTGAGAAAAATAACTCCTTTTATTAGGTTCCCTCTCAAGGATATAGAACATACAGACTTGGGAATGAGGAAACATTTAAGAATCTCAGTAATTAACATTTACTAGGAGCATGTGCCTTTCTGAAGCGTACTCTCACATGTCTCCTTCAAATCTCCATGGATCTTTGCCTTGGGTGAGTGACATTTTAGGTGGAAATCAAGGAAGAGGTGGAATTTTATATCTGGGCAGATGTCATGCGGACCAGTTTCAGCCTACATAAAACAATGATGCAGACCATAAACTCAGCACCTACGGCAAGTGGCCTGCTTGTTAGGCCTCTCTTATCTGGATCACATGAACAGGAAATTCCAGTTGATATCGGGATTACATATAGAGAATTCATTTGGCAATCACTCTGGCAACTTCTGACCAGCAGCCAGTACCACAGTACTTCCTTCCTGGAGCGGACATAAAACTGCCCTGGAGGAGATAAGCCTTGGGGCCCTGTGACTCCTGCTCCCACTTAGTGATCATTGCTCAGAACCACTTCTGTTGACTGATATGAAATCTCTTCATTACAATTACTAGAAATAATCCCTAACCCCAAAAAGGGGAGTCATTTCCCCAAAGCCAAACCGCTTGATATTTTCCAACCCAAGACTAGAAACCAGCTGCCCTGTCACCCAAACACCCAATGCACGTTCCACCATCCTTGCTGCTGGGCTTTAACAAAAGAACCTCAAAATCAGAGTGGGATTTGAAGACTAGAAGAAGAAAGCAAACAAGACTATCTGGCAAGGTTGTTGGGTGAGGAGATTTGCAGCCAACCAGGACTGAGGTCTTGATACAGAAGGCCTGGAGAGGCTGCCATTATTCCCCAGTGAATTAAGAAAGACTTGCAGCATCTACCTCTTAAGACATGACAGAAGAGAAGCCACCGGAGGTGAGCGGGTCAGTGAGAAGGAAGCTGCAGACAAAGGAAGCTCTGAGTGAGGACAAAACGAAGAGGAACAAACATAGCCACTCAGTGACAAAGAAACCACAGGGTTTGGCAAGTGTCTGCTTGACTTTCTCTAAAGCAAATTAAAAATGTAGAGTTGAATCTCTAAATTTAATATTTAGGAAGGAAGAATTGCAATTCACGATATAGAGGCAGACAGGGTGGTCCGAAGAACAAAGAGAAGGGTGGAAAAAGAGGACTGTCCTGTATGGTCCTGTGAGAAAGTTCTTTGATATTTAGCAAAGTTTTGGGGGTTGGTAAGGTCTGATTGGTGGGTGACTGTGGTGGGCAAAACTAGTCCTTGATTTGCAGTTGTTATCTCACCTGCTACAGATAAAAATGGTCTCTGGTTATAACAGGCAGTTTCAGCCACGGGACTTACAGAGAACAGCATTTGTAGGGTGACGTTATGTACCCTGAGTGCCTTTTACTCAGACCGCTCTGCTCTGATTTAGTTGGGTATGACAAGAATGGCTCAATTTGGATAATCAACTTCCACAATCCTAACTCAAGAACTGTAGCATTGAGTGTAAGGGTGCATCATTTTCATAAACTAAGAGGAAAATGTGGCTGATGGCAGAGCTGAGTCCTGAGAGCTCAGCCCTGAGCTGCCTTTCATCTGGTCACCGTGTTCAGGGGTTCTCCTCAGTGTAAATATCTGTGATGAAAACCTTGGCAGCCCTCATCATCAGAGTCAAAGTTGGTCTTCTAGAAACCAATTTGCTTTCAAACAAAGCAGATCAAGTGATAATCTATCTAGTGTTCTAGAAATGTTTGAGGCACCCTAGACAAATGTCAATCTTAAAGTTTTCCTTTTGCCGTATTTCTCTAAGGACACCTTCTCAAATCATGAAAGAAAGAGTGATCTAAAATTTTTTTTTAAATCCATATTGGAAGGAAGATCTATTAAGGATCTAGTGAGTAAATGATGCTTTTGGAATGTTTAGAACTTTGAGGGGGAAATCGAGTTTTCACATCCTACTATATCATTTCCATAAGGATGAGGCAAAGCACTACCCCTATTTGCAGAAGAGAGACTGCAGTGAAGTCAGTGAACACTACCACAGGTCAGAATCCAACCTAAAGGCCTTTAATAAATGGTAAGTGCTCTGAGGCACGAAATCCTATGCTCCTCATGAGTCATGCTATGTCCTCTGAATATTCTGACATCACCAGAACCTAGCAGACCTATTTTAAGTTTCTCCAAAAATTTCAAAACTCTGTTTTATAGAAAACCAGAATTTTCATATCAAGTGTTCCTGAGAACATTAATAATAAAAGCCAAAACAAGTTTCTTAAAATCTGCCAGCCAGTTTTGTAAATATGACACAAGTAAATACTTCTGGACATCATTTAGATATTAACGTAACATGCATAAACTAGAAAAGGCAGCATTAAATTTGGATGTTTTTGACTTTTGTTTCTCAACTTTTTAAAGATTAAATCATGGGATTTTATTCTCTTCTATTCCCTCTAGGGAAAGCAATCTGCTGATATTTTTCTGAAAGATACTAACAATGGAAGGAACTACTGAAAACAATTAGAGGAAAATCGCACCTTGAACTTAGTAGAACGTGTACACCATGTTCTCACAGGAAATCTCAGACATGATATTAAAAATTCCAGTTGTTTCATTTTTTTGCAGAACAGCCTGTAGTTATGTACTGAGTATGCACTGTGTAGGGGGCACACAGGGCATACCAAAGGCTTCTTTTGTTTATGATATGGATTTGCACTGTATTCGGAAGGTTTTCTTTCAAATGCCTCATCACAGTTTGTCCAAACTTCTTGTAGGGAGCAACGGGGCCTCTATTTAAGCCTCTTGTGAGCAGATCCACCAGCCAAGGTCGTGTTGCTTTCCCTTAGGAATCAGGCCCCGGGGGTCCTGTTCTATCTGTTCTCTCCGCAGCCTCCTGTCTTTCAGCAAGGCAGATGCCTCCCAGAAGGAAACCAGATGCCAGGACTGTGGGGGACCCGAGCAGCATCAGCCAAACTGTAGGAGCTGGAAAGAGGAAGCTTTGCTCAGGGTGAGCACCATGGGATAATGTCTTTAAATCAAGAGGATGCACACTGTGAAGTGGAACGCCATCCAGGCTGAAGGAGGGAGTCACACAGGCGGGGAGTGTTGCCAGGCATTTGCGAGCACTCTCTTCGGTGGGCAGACAGCTGGCTTGCTCATGATTCTGCCTTTTCTGTTATTAACAACAAGCGGCCACTGGAACTTTGTGTCCTTAAGGCTTTGGGGCCTTGACTCAGGTGGGGGTCCCGGAATAAGCTCATGAAGTTTTTGCCTCGTTCCCCTCAGGCTCCAAATCACTGGTACAAATTTCTCAGTCTCACTTAATGCTTAGGGAAATGTCATATTTTTGGACCCTTCATTTTAAAAAAGCATATCTATTTACCAGTGCTATCTCCACCAATTCCGAATAAACCTTAGACTTCAGATCATGAGCCACTAGGAGTCTGAATATGTCTTTTATTTGGATTCGAATAAGATTTTAACTTCCTGGCACCATGGTTTTCTGAAGGTGCCAGTGTGAGACCTGGCTCATCAGATTGACTTGGCACTGGGAAGCCATAGAATAGTGCAGTAAGATCTCGATGTCTTGGTTTCCACCTTAGAAACAATATCATACCCCCTTTCTCATTTCACAGAATGCTAAAATGTAGCATATGCTATAGTGTTTATTGACAATAAAAAGGCAGGATAGCAAAGTGGTTAAGGAATGGCTGCACTCAACAACCATAACCTCCTATCGTGCCAGGGCTGGCAGGCAAATGCCATGCACGGAGGTCAGTGTCAGCAAAGATCAGCTGGCGTGCTCAGAACACTGTGGGAACCAAGGGTCTGAGCCATCAGGACTGTCGTCCACAGATATTCCACTCCTTCTGCTCATATAATATGCTTGCATTCCCCTTGTTTTATGATTTGAATTCAGGATTTGTTTAATTCAGGTATGGTAAAGTGATAGACACAGACAGGAACAACTGCCTTTGAAATAAAAGCTTGTTTCTTACAGTTCCCAAGAAAAAGGAGCATTGGCATGCCACACAGGGCTGCCCAGGCAGCACCAGGATTGGGTGGGAGGCAGGAGTACAGGAAGCATGGATTGAAGCCTCCATGACCACAGAGGGGAGAAGTCACAAAGTAGGGACAGCTGTTATTCCGCGGGAAACAAGTCACAGATTTGTTTGTGGCTGGATGGTTTGTGATATGACTTTTATGCTACCTCAAAAGTGGGACTGAAGGGTGATGTAGACACCTTTGGCCATTAGTTTGTCCCTATGATTAGTGGATGCCAAATCATCAATTACATGATCTGTAGAAGTTGGTTGGAACACCCCACCTTGTGCAGACAGTCTGTTCATGCAAGTCGGGCAGGAATCATGAGTGGAAGCAGCATGTGTCACCTCCTGCAAAGGACCAGCACAGGGGACACCACTCTCCCTTCGCCTGCCACAGCGGCCAGGAAAGCACCCTCCATCAGCGTGCACTCCTGAGTGACTACCTGGGTGGCCTGACGGGTCTAGAGTCTTTCAAGACTCTGCTGGCTTCGCATCTGCGAACATCCCACTGAACAGCAGATCTCATGGTGGGATGGTTAATTGTATGTGTCAACTTGACTGGGCCACAGGATGCCCAGAAATTTGGTTCAACATTATTCTGGGTCTGTCTGGGAGGGTGATTCCAAGTGAGAATAGCATTTACACTGGCAGACTCAGCACAGCAGGTTGTCCCCTCGATGTGGCTGGGCCTCAGCCAGTCAGCTGGAGGCCTGAACGGAGCAAGTCAGAGGGAGCTCTTTCTGCTCGACTGCTGTGAACCGGGGCATTGGGTTTTGTGTTTTGTGTTTCTGCCTGTGGACCTGAACTGAAACAGCAGATTTTCCCTTGGAAGCCCACCAGCATTTGGACTAGAATTAGCCCATCAGCTTTCCTAGGTCTGCAGTTTGCAAATGCATATCTTGAGAGTTCTGTTTTCATAATCACGTGAGCCAATTTCTTATGGTATCTATTTATAAAATAAAATTATGGGCTGGGCGCAGTGGCTCACACCTGTAATCCCAGCATTGTGGGAGGCCGAGGCGGGCAGATCACAGGGTCAAGAGATGGAGACCATCCTGGCTAACATGGTGAAACCCCGTCTCTACTAAAAATACAAAAATTAGCCGGGCGTGGTGGCGGGCGCCTGTAATCCCAGCTATTCGGGAGGCTGAGGCAGGAGAATCACTTGAATCTGGGAGGCGGAGGTTGCAATGAGCAGAGATCACGCCACTGCACTGCAGCCTGACAACAGAGCAAGACTCTGTCTCAAAAAAAAAAATAAATAAATAAAAATAATATTATGAACAATATTATTTTATACATATACACACTTGTTTTATTGTTTCTGTTTTTCTGGAGAACCTTGACTAATTCACAGGGCTAAGCCCAGTGTCAAACTGGGAGATCTCTATAAAATTACATGGCAAAGCCTGGAGAAAAAGGAAAGAGGAAACGTTTGGGGTCACATTTGCAATCTACTGCAGATGGCAAGAAGATGGAACTGCTTTTCCCAATATCTGGATGTCTGTTTCCAGCCACCCAAAGCTTCCTAAAGATGTGGAAATGCCGTGGCCGCTGCAGCAGTGGGCAGAGGAGTGGTCAGGCCAGGAAGAGGAGGTGCTCGGGTCACCCTCCCCATCCCCAGGATGGATGGTGGCCCCTGTGCTGTGTGCATTTGAAGGTCTCACCCACCTCATGGGTCTGAATCTGAGGGAGGCAGCACATAATTAACCACTATTAGGAATTTTAGAATGTATTTTTAGTTCTCTGGAAAGGTCTCCCTCATTATTGTCTGTTATTGAACTTTGAAAATCGTGTAGGAATCCACTGTGTGTAGAAGTAAGAAACTGCCTATAACCAATGCTTTTCACATCAACAATCTCTCGCTCAAACTAATACAAGTCAGGCTCTTAATGTTCTTGTTATAGAAGAATAACTCTGTAAGGTAAATAAAGCTGATATTAAAAATCCAATTTTACATACGAGAAGACATAGAGACATTAAATGGTTTGTCCTGTGTCTGAAAGCTCAGTAACTACAGAAGTGTTGAAGGATTGCAGGGCTCCTGACTCTTTGGTCAGGATGCATTATGCAGCCACTCACAGAATCATTCTGAGATGGAGAGCCAGAATTCTGGAGAACAGCAGAGTGCTCCTGCAGCATGTCTGTGCAATGAGAGCACAGCAACCCTTCTAGAGAATTTGGTCGGGAATTAGGTCAGAAAATGTTCATGGAGCACCTTCTCCTTTCTCTGTGCCGGGTACTGTGCTGTGTTATGGAGATGCAGGGGTGGGCAAAACCAGACCCCATACCTGCCCTTAGCAGTATATTCTGTAAGGGGGCTGGAGGGTGTAGACCTGAATCAAATATTTGCATGCACAAATAGAACCATGCAACCCATGCGTACAGTGAGGGGAGGCCCTTCGTGCTGTGAAGACGCATAACCACAGGCCCTGGGCTGGGCAGAGGGCAGGGAGAGCTTTCCTGGGGAGCAGTGCTTGAAACAGGATGTAAAGAAGGGGTTGGAGTTATTGAGATAAATAGAAGAAACAGTGTTCCAGGTTAGAGGGTTTAAAACGTGCAAAGACCTTCTATCTGGGAAAAAGGAAAGACAAAGAGGGGAAGGAAAAGCAGTGGCTGAAGCACAGTGGCTCATGAAAGACGAGACTGGACAGGATAGGAGCAGGTCCTCTTGGGCCTGGAGGATACCTTCAGACATTTGTGCCTTATCCAAAGAGAAACGGCAAGACATGGACGACGTAAAAGCCAGGGGCTGTCCTCCAGACCATAAGATCTCAGCCATCTGCCCGCCCAGAGCCAGGTTGCCGCTTTGTGGGCAGCTCACTCCAAGTGTGGAAGAGCAGATACTTACACACAAAACTTACACACTTCACTAAAATATTCCCACTCCATGCTTAGCAACGAGAACCCTTCTCTATGCCATTCTTATCCTTTTGAAATGATGCCAGGTGCCAGGAATCATCACCGGAGTAGGGCAAAGAGGTTGAGCCTCAAGGGCAGATACAGTCTAAGTGTCAGCTGTACCACAAATTGTGACAATAAGTACATCACCAGGCTTCTTATTTTTCCCCCTCTTCCATGCAGTGAGGCAGCTTGACTCTGGGGCTGGAAATAGTTCTCTCCTCAAGGTGGAGGCAAGCGGAGTATCGGACAAATTGATAATCCATGCAGTCCAAATGGTAATTAGTATAGTCTTTCTCTGGTTATTGAGACAAGTTTTTCATGGGAGCTTAGCTTCTGTTTAGCATTTTAACTGTGGGAGAGGAAAAGTCCTTGAAAGTCCTGTGACTCATTGGTAAAATAAGAACGCGCTAATGAAATATGAGAAACACCGAAAGAAATTAAAAGACATTAAAAATCTATTGTGTATCCTGCACTCCAAAGTCATTTTTAAATGGTAATTACACCTTTGAAGAGCATCTAATTAGTACAAAAAGAATTTTGGATGAATGCGGAGCTCTTCATCTGACTTCAATTGATACACAGTGATAATATTCAAGACCAATTTCCACAGCTTTTATCGCCTGACTGAGCGTTGCTCTGTTTCTGAAGTTTAAAGGGATTTTCTAATCTTTTGCTTATCAGAGGCTGAGCAAAGACCTGTCATGGTTTATGGAGGTAAGAGAGGAGGTAAAAGTATTTTTAAGTGCCCTGTGGAAAGTGCTGTCACGTCCAGGCTATGTCAAGCTTATGCTTTGTGGTGAAACAAGGATCTAAGCCACAAACTCCTGAAAAGAAAGTTTCTAGTCCCTTTTGGTCTGGGTCATTCAGGAGCATCGAGACTGACACACCTGGTAAGACCTCTGTTCTTCATCCCTGTCATCAGTAACATAACACTCTTAGTGCTCACTGTGTGCCTGGCACTGCGTTAAGTGCTGTTTCAGTTAAATGTTAGCACTGTGAGATGGTTTCAGAGAAAGGGATTTGTGGTCACTCTCAAGTAAATGCCCAGATGGTCTAACCAGCTTATCAAGCAGGATCACTCATCAAAATCTATGATTTGCGTGACATGCACTCTGCCGCACGGCCCTCACAGACACAATGGCAACAGCCCTTTGAACTAAGGCCGTAAGTTTCCTTAATGGGTTACATCAAAATTTCAATGGCCCAGAACTGGGCCACGTAGGTTTACTACCTAGACAGATGTGTTGAATGCTGCTAATGGGAAGATTGTAAGGTACCGGCTGTATGATGCCCTTCCTTTAAATTCTGTAATGGATACAGATGCCATTGGTTAACAGTTTTTATGTCTTCCTTAACAAAAAGGGTTTTATAATAAGCAAGTCAACGATTTTTCTTCGGCAAGGACTTCAAGTACGTTTCTGACCTCATCTCCCATTCTCCCTCTGTCCTCTCCATGAACGCCACACTGGCCTCCTTGATGCTCCTTGAAAATGCCAAGCTCCTCGGGGCCATTGTATTTGTGCAGCCTCTGCTGGAACACTGAGAACGTCTGGGTTCTTGGAGCAGCAAACACCGGAATGGTATTTGCCACTAAAGAGATTATTTGGGAGAAATGCATGTGGAGGAAAACGAGAAGGTGCTGCAGGGGGCTGGGCAGGCAGAGTCTTAAAATGCAGTGCAATTCCGAGAAACTTTTGGTAAGGCTGGTAGTAGAACCCTCCAGCCCAGGCTGCCCAGCAGAGGGTTCCTTCATCTCCTTGCAGCAGGCCTGCCTTTATACTCCGCCATGCTTGGTTACCGGCTGACAGTGGTAGATTTCAGGGTGGCAGCTGGCTGTTGGCCAGCCACTAACAGTCACAAGCCCCCAGGGGCCACGAGATCTGACAAGCCCCTTCCCATGGCCACCATGAGCTCTCTTTGTCTACAGTTCTCAGGACTGCTTCCCGTATGTTCAGTTTCTGTTAAATATCCCCTCTGTGGGGTCTGCCCTGATCATCCCATATAAACATGTAAATAGCAACCCCTTCATTTCCCCTCACCTTGTCATTTACTGTTATCTGCTTTGTTTCTTCATTGCATCAAGATACAACATACAGTCATCCGTTGGTATTCATGGGAAATTGGTTCCAGGACCTCCCCCAGATACCAGAATCCCTAGACGTTCAAGTCCCTGATATGCAATGGTGTAGTATTCAGCGTAGCCTATGCACATTCTCCCTATACTTTAAATCATCCCTAGATTACTGGTAACACCTACTACAATGTAAATGCTATGCAAATCATTGTTATACTGTGTCATTTAGAGAATAATAAAAAGAAAAAACTTTGTACATGTTCAATACAGTTTAAAGGGCTTTTTTTGCAAATATTTTTGACTCGTGGCTGCTTGAATCAGCAGATGGACAACTCACAGATACAAAGGACTAAGTGTGTGTTTCCTTGATGTCACGTGAGCTCCCTTTAGTAACAGATAGAAGGACTAAGTGTGTGTTTCCTTGTTGATGTCACATGAGCCTGCTTTAATAACAGATATGAAGGACTAAGTGTGTATATATTAATGTATTAGCATAATATATTTATATTATATATTAACATACAATATTATTTTATTATATGTTACATAACATAACTAATTAACATGATTAAATAAATGCTGTGACTTTACCCGTATATCGAATTATCTAGACTCCTAGAAACATGGTTGCAGTATGAAGATTTTACCCTTGCTGAAATTTCTGTGCCTCTCCTCCCTGCTTCCAGAAAGGCAGTGTTGGAAAATGCCCGTCGCAATGCACACTCAACAGCACTGTTTTTTCTTTGTTTGTTTTTTTTTTGAGATGGAGCCTCACTCTGTTGCCCAGGCTGGAGTACAGTGGCCTGATCTCAGCTCACTGCAACTTCTGCCTCCTAGGTTCAAGCGATTCTCCTGCCTCAGCCTCCCGAGTAGCTGGGATCACAGGCGTGCACCACCATGCCTGGCTAATTTTTGTATTTTTAGTAGAGACGGGATTTCACCGTGTTGGCCAGGCTGGTCTCGAACTCCTGACCTCAGGTGATTGACCCGCCCTGGCCTCCCAAAGTGCTGGGATTACAGGCGTGAGCCACCACACCTGGCCAGCAGCACTGTTTTTTAATCTCTATCATTTTGATAGTTAAATATATTTGTATCTTGTCATTTTATTTGCATTTTTTAATTATTTGTATTTATAATAGTTTTGTTGAGGTAAAATCAATATAAAAAACTGCACATATTTAATGTACAATTTGATGAGGTTAGACATACGCATACACTGATGAAACCATCATTAAAATCAAGATTCATTATTCATGCTTTTGAACCTAGGTTTTATTTTTTATCTACTTACTGTTTCTTTTGTAGTAAACTGTCCAATACTTGACCAGTTTTTCTATAGAAAGGGCACTGTTTCATATGGGAGGGGTGGCTTACACCTGTAATCCCAGCATTTTGGGAGGCCGAGGTGGGTGGATCACCAGGTCAAGAGATTGAGACCATCCTGGCCAACATGGTGAAACCCTGTCTCTACTAAAAATACAAAAATTAGCTGGGCGTGGTGGTGGGCGCCTGTAATCCCAGCTACTTGGGAGGCTGAGGCAGGAGAATCGCTTGAACCTGGGAGGCAGGGCTTGCAGTGAGCCGAGATTGCGTCATTGCACTCCAGCCTGGCAACAGAGTGAGACTCTGTCTCAAAAAAAGGGCAGTGTTTTTATTAATGATTTCACAGTGTCAATTAGACAGCGATAGAGATACACACGTGTTTGTGTATATAGTGAGTTGAATTGTTTCCCCTCAAATGATATGTCCACCCAGAACCTGTGAATGTGGCCTTATTTGCAAAAACAAAAGTCTTGCCAATGTTATAAAATGAAGGGTTTTGAAATGAGGTTATCTTGGATTATCCATGTGGTCCCTAAATCTAGTAAGTGTCCTTATAAGAGAAAGACAAACAAAGATTTGACACACACAGATGCACAGAGAAGGCCATGTGAAGACAGAGGCAGAGATTGGAGTGTTGCTGTCACAAACTACGGGACACTTGAAGTCACCAGAAGCTGGAGACGAGGAAGGGCCCTCCCCTAGGGCCTCCAGAGGGAACACAGCCCAGCCAACACTTTGAGTTCAGACTTCAAGCTTCCATAACTGTGACTCTGTGAGAGAACCATTTCCTAATGTTTTGAGCCACCGAGCTTGTGGCACTTTGTTCCTGCAGCCCTAAGAAACTCTGTGTGTGTGTAGGTAATTGTGTGTTTCTGTATCTATCAGACTAGTGAACATTAGTGTAACTCAGTGTAATTTAACTTTGCTGCCTCACATCCTTGCTGTCTGACCTAAAGATTAAAAATTCTCTCAGAACTTCTCCTAGCTCTTGCTTCTATGCGGTAACTGCATTGAATTTTTTAGTGCATCCTAAAAATTGAACCTTACCATGTATCTTTCCTACCTGCCAGTTTGTCATTTTTCACATAATAAAGCAAGGTCACTCAAAGGCATTTTTTTCTTGTCTCACTACTTTACACATTCAATCATGTTTATAAGCTCAAAGAAAAGAGATGGCCAATTTGCTAAAATGAAAATATCATTCAATCCTGAAGATTTCATTCTTCCATAAAAATTGTCATATGTAAAGATGACTAAGTATGATTTCAGGCGTCACCTTTCATACAAGCCTTCTTCCCTAAGACCTATCCACTGCTCTTCTCCACTCTGGTTTTCATATTTTGATGTTTCCATAGCACTAGATTACGAGATCCATGAAATCAAGTATTGTGCTTCCTTGAGTCTCCAGGGTGCAGTCGTGGCCTTGGGCCATAACCAATGCTTAATAAGTGCTTATAAGATAAATCCTCAAAACCTTGAGATGAATTAAGTGCTTGTCCATTAAAACATCCCCCTATGTTGGGGGGCTAAATTCAGACTCTACTATATAGTTAGGAAGAGCACAAATGCAAATACATGGGGTCATAGCTAATTTGTTTCTTCAAAGACCATGTAGACTTCTCTTTGGCAATTGCAAGGGAAATTCTATCAATCAGAGTCCACACATGGATATAAGCCATAAGTAACCCTTTTCCATGCTTGCTTAGCACAAAGCCTTATATACTCTAGATTTGGGGTTATGTTTTTTACAGTAAAATATGTAAAGCGATGTCACAAATCTGAGCCCCTCACGCATGCAATTTAAACACTGGAAACCAACTATGTGGAGAGTATAGCCATGGTTTGACTCTGAGGTGAGAAGCACGGTGAAAGAACTGGAAATAAACCCTGCATCTGAGCTTTATGAGGAAGCGATTACAATCAATACCAAAAGAAAAAAAAAAAAGTCAACAGCTACTGTGAACCAAGGTCTTCACAGTTTTGCTTCTTTCCGCTAATCTTCCAAAGAGGTTATTTTGAGATGATATGTTCAAAGCACTACAAGCCATTCTTCTCCAAGAAGTGGTGACAGTTACTTTGCTTCTTTCTTCCCACTCCTAAAAGGGAAATTTAATCAAGATTGTCAGTACTTACAAGAAAAAGGGAAAACACACACACACACACAGTCAAGCTCTACTTCTATAATCAAATAAAACCACCAAGAATTAATCAAAACTTGACTTGAAGCCCTTGCAGAACTGCAAAGCTCACGTAGCATCCCAGAGATAGATGATACCATGGTCTTTGATGTACACAGTGGAGCATTGGATAAAATGGTGACGTTTTTCTGGCATAAGCGGTATAATTACACTATGCATCATATGCATCCATTTAATAATATCCCTGTTCACAGTCAGCCAGGCATTTCTCACAAGCCGGCATCTTCACAGGCCACTTGTTCTGCTGATTCCACTTTCTTCTATAGCTGGGCAGGCTGCAGCCGCTGCGTTTTTCTTCACCAGGCAAACTCATGATCTAGTGCTTTCTTGCGTGTTGAGGTTAATAGATAACTAATATATTTTAGCACATTCATTATAGCCAGTTTTCCCCTAAGAAAAAATTGCACATTTGGGTCTTCTGCCTTGACAAATGTGGTGCTTCATCTTGAAAGTTGATTAAAATCAATACCTCTGTAGAAAATTACATGCAAAATGTATTAGTATCCAGTATATTCTGATAAGAATGCTTCTCATTCATAACTCTGATATCAACCCACCCACCGCAAAACACAGACACACACACACACACACACACACACACACACATGCTAAAACTGGATGTGAGCACTTATGGGAATGACAGTGTGTTTTTAACCAACAATAAAACTAAAATTACTCATCAGTTAAACCATAGCTCATAATTTAGGAGAAGCTACATTTTGAAGTCCTGTTTTATTGCCAATTGAAATTTCAGAAGCCCCCAGAAATTCTATAGTATAAACTTTGCAATTTTAAAAATACATCATTTCAAAGCCAGCAGTCTGGAAGAAAATTGCCTATGCTAATGAACAAATATAATTTTCACTAAACCATACAGCACACTTTCTTACGCCAACATTTTTCACCTCATCTCCTGATTCTCTCCCACAACCTATGTGTTAACCACACTTATCTTTTAACTTTTCTTCTAAAATATTAAGCCTTTTCCAAACAGTTTTGCTAGACAAAAATCCCCATTCATCCTTCAAGGTCTAGCTCAAGTATTGCATAACCGTTGTTCAAGTTACTGAGGCTGTGTAACAAACAACCTCAAAACTCAGGTGCCTAGAACAAGCCCAGATTCTATCAGTCAGAGACTTGGACAGGACACAGCAGGAATGCTTGTCTCTGCTCTGTCATGTGTGGCATCTCAGATGCAAAGATCCAAAGGCTGGAGGTGACCCAAAGCTGTTGGTTGGAATCAACTGGAAGCATCATTACTCACATGTCTGGTGGTTGATGCTGGTTGTAGGCTGGGACCTCAGCTGGGGTTCTGAGTTGAGAACCTTCATGTGGCCTCTCCACGTGGTCGGGCTTCCTCACAGTATGGGGGTCTTCGGGTGTTCAGATTTTATACAGGGTGGCTCAGGGCTCCTCAGTAAGCGAAGCAAATGCTGCGTGATCTTGTAAGAAAGGAAAACTTTTCCTCCATCCTCTTAGGTTCTGCAGCTTAACTTGTGAATTAAACTGACAAAAGATGGATCAACAAATGAAGAGCATACAAATTTTTTTTGTTGTTAGTATTTTTACATGCATGGGAACTTCAGGGAAAGAACTAAAAAATCCAAAGAAGTGGTTACACTTAGGAACTTACCTACCATTTTAACAAAGTACAATAAATTGTGGGGAAGCAACCAGACAAAGAAAAGGGGCTTGGGCTTCTAGGGGCATTAAATTGTAGGAAGGTAAATACATGGGAGAAACTATTATAGATACGGGTTATTTAGTAAGGTTTGTTTATGTAGATTAATCTTGACGCTGTCTCCTCTTCTTGGTATCAGAACAAGGGGACACCTTTATAATGGAAATTTATTCCTTGCTTTTAAGCAGATAGAGGAAGGGTAAAGAGCTTTTCTCGCATCTTTTTCTCAATTGCCTTCAGCTTAAAATAAAAATTAAAAATTTTAAAAATAAAATTTATGCAAAAGTAACATATATTAGGGTTGTATATTCTGATACTCTTCAACATTTTCTGGTCTAGCCTCCAGAGTCACTCAACATCAGCATCACTTTCTCTACATTCTGTTGGTTATAAATAAGTCAAAGGACAAAGAAGAAAAAAAGGTATTTGTATTGTTAACACTGAGAGGTGACAACGTGCGAGCAGCCCTCACTAGCTCTCGGCGCCCGCTCTGGCCGCGCTCCAGGAGCCCTTCAGCCGGCCGCTGCGCTGTGGGGGCCCTTCTCTGGGGCTGGCCGAGGCCGGGCGGCTCCCTCTGCCCGCCGGGAGGGGTGGAGGGAGAGGCGCGGGCGGGAGCCAGGGCTGCGCGTGCTCGCTGGACAGCGCGGGTTCCTGGTAGGGGGGAGGTTAGCGGGTCACACTCGGCGTGGCTGGCCGGTGCCTGCTGGACTTGATGGGGGTACGAGCCCCCTCTGGGCTGCCACAGTGCCTGGGCCAGGTGCCTCAGAGTCCCAGGGCAAGTGCCATTGAGAGGTGAAGCCGGCTGGGCTTCTCGGTCCAGTGGGGACTTGGAGAACTTTTCTGTTTAGCTAAACGTTTTGTAAACGCATCAATCAGCACTCTGTGTCTCGCTCATCTGGTGGGGACTTGGAGAACTTTTGTGTCTAGCTAAAGGATTGCAAATGCACCAATCAGTGCTCTGTGTCTAGCAGAAGGTTTGTAAACACACCAATCAGCACTCTGTCAAAACGGACCAATCAGCGTTCTGTAAAATGGACCAATCAGCTCTCTGTGAAATGGGCCAATCAGCAGGATGTGGGTGGGGCCAGATAAGGGAATAAAAGCAGGCTGCCTAAGCCAGCAGTGGCAACCCGCTGGGGTCCCCTTCTGTGCTGTGGGACGTTTGTTCTTTTGCTCTTTGCAATAAATCTTGCTCCTGCTTGGTCTTTGGGGCTGTGCCGTCTTTATGAGCTGTAACACTCAGGGGGAAGGTCTGCAGCTTCACTCCTGAAGTCAGCGAGACCCCAAACCCACCAGATGGAAGAAACTCTGGACACATCTGAACATTAGAAGGAACAAACTCTGCACACGCCATCTTTAAAAACTGTAACAATCAGCGCGAGGGTCCGTGGCTTCATTCTTTTAGGTCAGTGAGACCAAGAACCCACCAATTCCGGACACAATACTGTTGGATGTTTGTTAGTCTAGTGTTTTGTTTGGTGATTTTGTTTGTTTGTAACTACTAAAAGAGTAGAGAGGAATAAGAGGGGGTTGAACCGCAACATCACAGAACACCTTAAGACTTAAGATTAAGGGTATCTAATAGGCATATTAATTTGTTTGTATTGCTGTGGTATCTAATTATTCCCTTTCAAAAGTGTGATAAACTCTGCTGCCCTCCCAAAGGCCCAAATAAGTGCTTTTGTGTGGAACAGTGTGAGCGCCACGTCTGAGTGGAGATTCAGTCCAAAATTAGAACATAGCAGCGAACAAGCAGGAAGCAATAATTCAGCGGAGGAGAAAGTTAGAGTTGGGAATAATCATGTGAAGATAAGCTGTAAATTTGTAAACATTTAGGAAAGGACTTTGGACTTTACACTGGCAGAGAATAGAGATACACACAAATTTTCACCAGGTTTTAAGGGGCAAAATGACCCCAAGGGGCAACATGGTTAGGTATGTGCTATGGCTTGAATGTCCCCTAAAAAACTCCTTTGAAACTTAATCCCCGATATGGGAATATTGAGAGGGGCATCCTGTAAGTGGTGATTGGATCACAGGGTTATGCCCTTATGAAGCAATCAATCTACTCATGGATTAAAGGACTAATAGGTTAATGGATCAATGGGTTATCATGGGAGAGGAACTGGTGGCTTTATAAGAAGAGGAGAGACCTGAGCTAGTACGCTAGCATCCTCGGCCCCCTCACCATGTGGTGCTCTGAACCACCTTAGGGCTTTTCCGATTTCCCACCAGCAAGAAGGCCATCACCAGCTGCAGCCCCCCAACTTTGCACTTCTCAGCCTCCACAACTGTAAGAAATAAGCTTTTTAAAAATAAGTCACCTAGTTTCAGGTATTCTGTTATAAGCAACAGAAAATGGACTAAGACAGTATATCTAAGTAAATCTCACAATTCCCTGTACAGTAGGTATAAATAAATATTATTACTCCCATTTTACAGAAGACAGACAGAATCAGAGAGGCTCAGCAAGTGCCAGAACTCACATTCAAGCTCAGCTCTGCCTGATCGAAACTCAGGTGATTGCCACTCTGCCTCCACCCGCATTCCTCAGCACCCGGCAGTCGGTCCCCAGACTCTACGCTGATGCTGTGTTTGTTGGTTGGCTGGTTTCGTGTTCATGTGTTCTGGCTTCTTCATTTTGGGTCTTTACATCTCTATGGCAGTTCTTCCCGTGTTGTGTAGCAGTTGTCTCTACGTGACGGTCTGTCTTGTGAGGTTGAGCTCCCTGAAGGCAGGAAGCATGTAATTGGTATATTCTCATCAGTTAGCCATGTCTGGAACATGGTAGGTATTCAATAATGGTTTTTGCTCATTTAATCAACTGTTCATTAGCATTTACTGAACTACTGTGTGTCCAACACTGTAGCAGGCACTGAGGATGGAGCGGTAGAGAAAAACAGGCAAAACACTCTGCACTCCATCTAGTGCGCAGAAAACACGCAAATAGTCATATACACTAAAACACCTCCCTCAGCACACTGACACACTGCTATAACACGCAAATAATCAGATACACGAAGACACTTCACACAGCACACTGACACACTGCTATAACATGCAAATAGTCATACATGTGAAAACACTTCACACAACACGCTGACACTGCTATAACATGCAAATAGTCATACATGTGAAAACACTTCACACAGCACACTGACACACTGCTATAACATGCAAGTAGATATACAAAAACACTTCACACAGCACGCTGACACACTGCTATAACATGCAAATAGTCATACATGTGGAAACTTCACACAGCATGCTGACACACTGCTATAATATGCAAATAGTCATACATGTGAAAACACTTCACACAGCATGCTGACACACTGCTATAACATGCAAATAGTCATACACGTGAAAACACTTCACACAGCACACCGACACACTGCTATAACATGTAAATAGATACACGAAAACACTTCACACAACATGCTGACACACTGCTATAACATGTAAATAGTCATATATGTGAAAACACTTCACACAGCATAGTGACACACTGCTATAACATGCAAATAGATACACGAAAACACTTCACACAGCATACTGACACACTGCTATAACATGCAAATAGTCATACACGTGAAAACACTTCACACAGCACGTTGACACACTGCTATAACATGTAAATAGTCATACATGTGAAAACACTTCACACAGCACACTGACACATGGCTATGTCAGAAAGGCATGCAGTACTCTATGAGTGTAGGATGGTGTCGAGAGTCAGGAAAGAATTGTGGAGGAAAGGGTATGTGAGTGAGAGGTCAAGGCCGAGCATATAGGTGGAAAGTCCTGGCAGAGGGAGCCGTGCAGGCATCCCCTCAGGCAGCAGGGACGTGGCACGACTGGGGACCGGTGGCCGGAGGGTGGAGGCAGAGCCGTGAGTGTGCGAAGTGAGCATGGAGAGGAAGCCACTGCACCCCAGAAAAAGGCACTCCTCTCACGAACAGGAGAGTCCACAGAGATTTCTGCAAAGAGAGAAGCCATGAGTGCTCGTTCGGTTCCTACAGTGGGGCAGCTGTGCATTTTCTTCACGGATTCATTCCTTAAGAAACACTGCTCCATGCATTATACAAGACAGAAAATCCCAGTTAGTACTAACAGATCCTTAGCTCGGGATTGTCTGGAACAGGCACGCTGTCGGCAGGGGCTGCTCTGGGGTCTGTGGTGTCAGGGGCTCCCCACAAGCTGCAGCGCAGAAATGGGGGAGGCTGAGAGCGACTCAGGCCTCCCTGCAAGTGAAGCTGAAGGGAGATACCTTTCCGATCACGCTGGTGATGAAACTCAAAGACACAAGTGACTAACCAATTTATAAGTATTGCTCACTACTCGCAGAAAATATAGATTTTTTTTCTTAAAAATCATAGACAAAATACAGTTAAATAATTTAATGGTTATACCTTTCCTGATGTACTATGTAACCTTGGCTTATATGCCTTGCTTAGAGATGTTTTCCAAAGTTGTGGTGTAATAAAAACATTTAAGTTATGAATATTCTGGTGGTATTGTTGAAATGGCAGTTACCAGCAAATAAACGTCTGTTTGGACGTGGTAACGGGGAAACTACTCTGCACCGTGGACTCGGCTCATCTGTTCACCCCTCTCAACAGCTGATTCTCCTGCAGCACAGACTTTATTTATGAAGCAAATGTCTTCTTCACGCCCAGGACTTCACCACTGGTAGGCCACCCTAGCCTGCCTCTAATCATCACTTCATCGTCCTTCACAACCTGCATTTTCCCTGCCCCTGATTTCTCATTCTGTTATTGACCTCTTGCACATTCCCCCTCTGGCGTGAATTACTTTCGCTGACTAAACTCAGGCATGTTACCAAAACTATAATTTGAGCTCACCCCTGTGGTCACATCTCAGGCTGATTGCATGACCTAATCTCAGCAGAATCTTCCCAGCACAGGGACCACACTCTTAGACAGCAAGGCCAGTGATCCCATCAAATTCATCCCACGCAGGTGAAGACAGCTCTTCCCTCAGAAGACGCAGGCTGCAGCTAGCTTGAGGAGAGATCAACTCTTCCCATGCAAAGGCACGAATATACAGTGGCTAAAGTTTATTGGAATTTCCCTCTGATTAAGTACGATTGTAATTCCATCTGCAAAAACCAGCAGTAAGCTGAACTGGAAAGCATTACCTGAGATTATATTTCCATTTTGCCCTACTAAAAAAGACTAGAATTTAATTTCCAAGGATGTCTCAGCACAGATGCTTAAATCGAATGTGTACTTCCTTAGGAATGAAGAAATAGTAATGCATGTAAGGATAAGTAAGTCAGAATGAGAGAAAAAATAGTTTTTTAAAAAAGTACAGGTGACTAAAGCAGTATAAGGCTAATTAGGTTTAAAGGAGGTCGAAAGACAAAATAGGATGAAGACATTAATAAAGAGCTTTCTGCAGGGTTATCAACAAAAATACTTTTTCATAGAAATTAGTGGGGTTTACACACTTCATGTTCTCAGTTATAAGTGGGAACTCCAAGCTATGCATTGAGCACACGTGGACGTACACATGGGAACAACAGGCAATGTGGACTGCAGGGGGCAAAGAAGGGAGGGGCATGCATTGAAAAACTACCCAGGGGTACGATACTCACTAGCTGGGTGCAATACACCCATGTAACACACCTGCACGTGAACCCTCATATCTAAAATAAAAGCTGAAACTTTCAAAAAGGAGCAGTTACTTTGACTGACTTTTATTAGTAGTCGTAACTCTTTTCTTTTCCTGGAACCCTGAGTCCTAAGTTAGAAGGTAGTAGCCACAGGGTACCATAGTTCAGATCGTTTTTGAAGATAAGCAATTAAAATAGATCAGGGAATGGCTCCTTTTCATACATGTGAGCTAAGAATCCAGCGAGCAGGTTGCTCCAAGACTACGCTGTGAAAGAAAAACATTGGCCTTTCGTTGGGGACAGGTGTCTTTCCAACCTTATTTCCGGCTCTTGTACTTTTTCTCTTTCATCTCCTTTGTGACCCCATGGACTGTCAAATTTAAATGAATTAAATTTGTTCACATCAAGGCATTAAGCTACTAACAGCTTGGTGTGTTCTCGCTTCCACTGGTGTTTGTATTTGATAGAAAATAATGCCCTAAAAAATGAATGGTTTAGGGAAGCCAATGGAAGAGATGAAGGCTGGAAGGGGCGGGTTCTCAATCACAGGACGTTCAACGTGCTCAGCTACATAATCGGCTCAGAAAGGAGCGTGAACACTGATTCTCAAAGTGTGGGCCAAGGTCCCCTGGGACATCCTGAGACTTTTTCAGTGGCAATAGGAGGCCAAAATGACTTTTATAACAATACTAAGATGTCATTTGCCATTTTTACCCTCATTCTCTCACAAATATACTTGGAATTTTCCAGAAGATTCATGATAGGTGACTTCATAACAGATTAAATGCAGAAACAAAATAATACAGATATGTTTTATTAAGCTACACATTAAGGAGATTTGCAAAAATGTAAAACAATTTCTCTCTTCTCAACATATTTATTTGGTTTTAAAATAAATGTGATTGATATACAATTAAAATAAATTACAAAATTAAATATAATTTTAGAACTAAATAAATTAAAATTAATTTTAAGTAAATTAAAACAAAAATTAAATTGGAATTTAATTTTTTTTTTTCAGAGGGAGTCTTGCTCTGTCTCCCAGGCTGGAGTGCAGTGGCATGATCTTGGCTCACTGCAACCTCTGCCTCCCAGGTTCAAGCAATTCTCTTGCCTCAGCCTCCCGAGTAGCTGGGACTACAGGCATATGCCACCACACCCAGCTAATTTTTTTGTATTTTTAGTAGAGATGGGGTATCACAATGTTGGTCTGGCTGGTCTCGAACTCCTGACCTCAAATGATCCACCTCCCTTGGCCTCCCAAAGTACTGGGATTACAGGCGTGAGCCACTGCACCAGGTGGAATTTAATTTTTTTAAATTTTCATTAAAATGTTATTTATTTGAAATGTTGTTAATTGTTATTTAAAATTAACTAATAAATATTTTAAATATTTGTCCATTTCGAATCCTAGTATGATATATTTTTATATACATATTTATATAAACAAATAAATCGTAAATTTATTTATATATTTGTATTTTTTATCTATATAATTTATAAATATTTATTTTTATCCCATAAAAGTGAAAGCTTTTCGGGGGGCACAACACATTTTAGATTATAAAGAAGTTCTGAGAACAAAAAGCTTGAGAACCACTAAACAGTGTTCTTATTCTGATCCTGACTGTTTTCTGTGGTTTACCTGTTTAAGACTTCTTGGTGATCTTTGACTGACATAACATTCATCAAATCTGCAACACATGTATTTAATAAAGACAGGAAGAGAGAGAGGGAGGCAAAAAAAGAGGAAGGAAGAAAGGAAAGGGAAGAATAGATGAAGGGAATAAAGGAAACCTAATAAACTATCCACAGCGAATGCCCTGTAGGGGCCACAGGGATGTGTATTCAGTGCACACCAGGTTCACGGCCAATACCCAGCTGTGCTCATGTCTGAAATGCTTCCACTAGATGTGCTACGCCCTGGATATCTGCCACATAAACCTGACCTGTGGTCGTTTCCCGAACACACTGTATACAGATTTGCTCTTAAGACGTTTTGTTTGACCTACCCTTTGTTTTACGACAAAAAATTTAATTGCCGGTAGTTAAATTTAGAAAGTTTTATGTGAAAGTTTGTATCTCCATTTTATCTTGAATTTGAAAATAACTAGAAAGACAGTCACCAAGGACCTGTGATGAACAGTGGGCTGGAGCTGCGGAGCCGCTGTCCCTTGCAGCAGGGCACCAAGCACAAACGTCCCAGAGTCACCTCTGACCTGACCCAATCTTCCCTCTTACCTACCTCACCCCAGCAGGACTCTGAGAGGAGGCTAATCATCTCAAGATCATCTTTACATCTCTTCGGGCACATGAGAACAATGTTCTGTGCCAACAAAGATATAAATTAAAAGGCAAAAAAGTCATCCGATCACACCACACAGTGGCAGCCCTCTACATTTTGGTCTGTTTTTAGCAAGCATTTTTTCTCATGTTTAGTATTACGTACTTAGGATCATATATGATACACGATTACACAAAAATGAGGATGTTTTTGTATATCCAGGAAGTCACTGTATTTTCCATATTAGAATAAGTGTTTGACATGCCATTAAAAATGCTTTTAAACATAGTGTTCAATCCTGCGTAATTCCCCACTGTGGGCATGCACCATAGCTCACTCCGTGAATTCTATCCGTCAACATTTAGGTTCATTTTTTCTTACTGTAAATAATGATGATGAACATCTTTATAAAACAGCTATTTATACTTAGGATAAATCCTAAAAGTGGGTGAAAGAATATACATGCTTTTAAAGTATTTACTATGTGTATCTTCTTTCCCTTGGATGGAAATATAAGCAGTTTTTTATTTTACTTTTTGTAAAATTTTCAATTAAAAGTTTATTTTTTCAAAATTTATGTTCTGTATTAGCAAACAGAAACAGGGAGCTAAAATTTGAATCCCTAAAGTGCATTTTAAGTGTTAATTTAAATATATTAGGCTGTCTATGCTACGTGGCACAGGAACATAAAAACCGTGGACTTGGTCCAAATGTTTGGGTGATACCATTCTTTTGTGGGCTGGTGTTCTCATTTTTTAACTCCTTTGATGGTTTCAGAAGTTTTTTGCACATCCATTATTGGGACACTTTTGGACTATGATGTCAAGGTGACCATTCTAACAGGCTATTTTTTTTAACTGCAGTCAGTGGCACATGAGAGGCTTTGTAAAAGTCCCGGACAAAATTCTCACTTTAAAAATTGTATGTCTGACACTGAATGGACATTCAAGTGTGCTGATAATAAAATGAGTGCGGGAAAGCTTTCACTAACTGAGAAGAGGGCAGAAATTAGCATAAAATCATGGAATAGGTGTGGGCAGCAAGAAGCCAAGCACAACCTGAACAAAAAGGGAACACGATGAAGCAAATCCGATCCCAGGAGAGCTAAGAAAACCGCAGACGATGTTGCCACCAACATGGGCATGTGACTGATGCAATATTTGTTTACACAAATAGAAAGCAGAATTTGCATTCTATCATCTTCAGGTTAGGCATGGATCAACCCCAAAACAAGGATTCTATGCTACAGACTTAGGAGAAAACCTTACCTTAAGAAAAACTACTTCAAAGTCATCTGGACTGACAATCTGACCCTCATGGCCAATGCATGCTGAACAGAACACAGTGCAGCAAAAAGTGACTCCAGAGAAGGAACGGGGAACGGGAAAGGAGAGTTTGGTTATCATTGCTCTTGGAGAAACAAGATGCATGATGTTTTATTATTAGGCACAATTCCTTTATGTAAGTAACCTGATAAAAGTTAGTAGGTTGATTTCATGCTCTGCTGAAGAGAAGTGGGATGGCTTTCTACCCTGAAGCCACTAGGGCTCTTTTAGGCACTGCATGGAACATATTTGCTTTTTTCCTTTTTATAAATTGCAAATAGCATCTTAGTCATATAAAAGAGTTGGTCCAGCTCCCTGCAAAGATGCTCTGTTATGTCCAGTGTGCATTTCACACATTTCACGTGCTCCAGGGCCTGTCAGCTCATGCAGTCTTATCCAACATTGACGTTGACTGTGGCAGTCACAATGACAGCAGTTTTGTTCTTTCATGCCATTTGGCACTTCACAACACACTACTTAACCCAAGACAATTTTCAGGTTTCACTGATATCTTTGAATCTCCTTAGAAAGAGGAAACCTCCCTAAAAAGATCTTAGAACATGCAACCAAGTATGAATTCTACTTAGAAAATCTTACGGCATGTGACTAAGGTCCATAAAATTCTGATATTTTAGCCAGTTTTATTCATCACAAAGTTTTGGAGATATAGATTCCATTGTGTTCTGATTCATAACTGCTGCTACTCATTCAATTAATAAATCTGTACTGAATGCCTAGTATGTGCCAAGTGCTTCTAGGCCCTGGTCATAAAGCAGTAAAGAAGACAAACAGGACTTTCTGATCTCGGGAGGAAAACTAAACAGGGCAGACAGACAGAGTGCCAGCCTGCCCTGCAAGCACCATGATCAGGGAGGGGCTCGCCAAAAGGCCCATGGGCAAGACCTGTAGAAGTGAGAGAGTCACCCACAAAGATGATGGAGAAAGGATGCTGCAGACAGAGGCCCAGAGGAAGGAGGAGCATAACCTAACACGTTTGAATAGCAGCAAGCACTCCAGAGAGGGTGAGCAAAGGAAGCACATGCGAGGTGGAGGAGGAAGGGGCTGGGGGCCACCAGATGGAGGGGCTTTGGTTTTTACTGATTGTGGTGAGGAGCCATTGGACATGTTTGCAAAGGACTGATATTACCAGACCTGTCTTTTAACAGGATCCCTACATCATGAATAGAAGACTAAGAAGAACCAATGGAAGAGGGAGAACAGTTAAGAGACAATTGCCATAATCCAAGTGCAAGGTGAAGGTGACTTGGACCAGGAGTAGCAAGGTGAGTGGTGAAGAGGGGTCAGGTTATGGATCTATTTGGAAGGTAGCATCACAGACGTTCTGACAGATTAAATTAAGCATAGTGGAGAAAGAAGGGCGTGTAAGGATTATCTCCTAGGTACATGGATACACCCATTTGGAGTTCAAGGGTGGGGTCTGGACTAAACATTTGAACCTGGGAGTCGTCAGTGTATGGATAAAGCTATGAGACTGTTTGAAATCCCTAAGGGAGTAAATGCAGGTAGCGAAGATGTCAGAGGACTAGCCCCTAAGCCGTTGCAGTGTGTAAAGGACAGGAGGAACAGAAGGAACCAGCAAAGCAGAGGGAGAAATGAGGCCAGCGATGAAGGAGGGAAACCAAGAAGCCTGTGGTGTCACGGAGCCAAGTGAGAAAGTGATGGTCCAGCAACAACCAGCTGTGCGAGTGCTATTCGTGGCTAAGTGAAAAGAGGGCTAAGAATTGATCATGGGCTGTAACAACACAGAAGATATTCGCATTTTGAAATGAGCAATTTCTGTGAAAGGACAGAGGCAACTGTCAGACCTAGTGGATCTGAGAGGAAAAATGAAGAGAGAAACTGGGGATGGTAAATATGAAAACCCTTTCAAAGAATTTCACTCTGAAGAAAGCAGAAATAGTGTAGTAGTTTGAGAGGAACATAAGATCAGGACAGGTAGTGCCAGATGGGAACATTCCAGTGTGCATATTGATAGGAACACTCCAGCAGAGACAGAAAAATCGACATTGTGGGAAGTAGAAGGAGAATTGCTGGAATTCGAGAGAGACATTGGGATTTAGTGCACCAGTTTAACTTCTGGGTAACAAAAAGGAAGACAGAGTGTTTGGCCATAGACCCAGGTGGGGGGTGATGAGGAAGTAGCAGTTTGCAGAAGCTCTCATCTTATTCTGGTTTTGGCTTAAATTTGTTTTTCTTTCAGTGACATATACCCCAAAGTCATCAACTGTGAGTGAGAATGGGAGAGAAAACGTTAGAGGCTTAAGAGGAGAGAGAATCTGAAGGAGCCTCCAGACACAGGAATGAGTGAGGGAAGGCATTAGAATGGCAGGTGTGCTAGGAGCCTACTAGCGGTTACCGACATGGCCAGCTGCATTGGTGTCTTAACGTGTGTGACTGTGGAGTCACACATAATTTTTGCAATTTGTAAGTTTATGTTATTTCTCGTGTGTCACTGTTGCCTGTTTATGGTTTATAAGTCACAAATTATTTTTAAAATGAAAATGCCTTATATTTTAGTGCATTTAATTAAACTTTTTTAAAATGTCTTTTGAACAAACAGCCCCACACTTTCATTTTGCCCTGGGCCCTGCAAATCAGGCAGCCAGCCCCTATCAGTGATCACGAATGTAAGGGAAGAGCAATCAGCGTCGCTGTGGGCTTCTCCAGCCACACTCAGCTCTGTGGAAAGCTGGATTTACAAGGGATAGAGTTGTGCCAGGTAGTTATCATGAGGCGAGAGAGGGACAGGTTTGCCGAGAATATATAAAAATGATGATTCTGAAAATCAACTGGGAGTAAATAGACCCCATCTTGCTCCAACTCAATAAAACGTATACAGTATATATCAGTGTATATTGTAAATGTCACACCATACCTCAGGGAAGGTGCATTCTCCAGGGATCTTTGCACAGGATCCAGCAGTGGCTGAGCTATCTCTCTAGTTCTTTGATAGAAGCACCTGAAATTTTACCTGCTGTTGCTGGTTACATGCAAACCTCCTGTTAGTGAATAGTTAATTACTCCCAGAGGATGCAATACCTGAGTAGCTCCCAAAGTTTCCTGTGGGAAAGTTATCTTGGAGGAGCAAGTATATTGAACTTCTTCGGCTAACAAATTTCTTCACCATGTGCATGACTATCTCGTTACAAGTTCCCATAGGCATTCAACACATTTGCTTTATTATTTTGTTAACATCAGACCATTTCCTAACTCATTACAGCTTTTCCTATTACATATTACCATATGTGATGATTACTTTTATGTGTCAACTTGACTGGGCTACAGGGTGCCCAGATATTAAACCAAACATTATTCTTGGTATGTCTGTGAGTGCTGTGAGAGTTTCAGGAGGAGACTAACATTTAAATTGATAAGAGTAAAGCCAATTGTCCTCCTAATGTAGGTGAATCTTATCCAACCAACTGAAGGCCTGAATAAAACAAAAAGTCTGGCCCTCTTGTGGAACAAGGGAACTCCTTCTGCCTGGCTGCTTGAGCTGGAACATCACCAATCTTTTCCTGGCTTCTGACTCAAATGGAAACATTAGACCTCCTGGGGTCTTGAGCACACTGGCTTTTGAACTGTTAATCACACCATCAGCTCTCCAGGTTCTCAGGCCTTCAGACAGGCTGGAACTATACCATCAGCTCTGCAAGGTTTCCAGGCTTCAGCTTGCCAACTACAGATCACAGGACTTCTCAGCCTCTATAACTGTGGGAGCCAATTCCCTACAATTAATCTCTACACACACACACACACACACACACACACACACTTCTGTTTCTTTGGAGGATCCTGATTAATATACGGTTATTCCTTAGTTTGTAGTTATTACTCTCATTTTTACAGTAACCACAATGTTCTCGTATTCCTCAGCCATTGTACAACTGCAAGCTGCACTCCAAATTCTCGCAAGCTGAACTGGATAAAACTCACAATAAAGCCCAGGTATAAGAACAAAAGGTGTCTTGCCCAAATCCCTCTGCAGAAACAGTTCGAACATCCGCTATGCTGATGGTTGCTCAACAAAAGTAATTATCATACTTTCATATTCAACAAACATAAAAAAAGACTCTGTGAGAATTTTTACCATTATTAACTTTTTTAATTCTTAAAATATTCTAGTGAATAAAGCATTATTATGCCCATTAAAACATGAAGAATAAAGAGGATAAATAACTTGTTTGAGTTCATACATTTAGTATAGAGAAGAGAACATAGGATTTGTAATTAAATTCTTGCTTTTCTTTTTTTTAAGTTAAAGTTATTTTTTTAATTATACTTTAAGTTTTAGGGTACATGTGCACAATGTGCAGGTTTGTTACATATGTACACATGTGCCATGCTGGTGTGCTGCACCCATTAAATTGCCATTTAACATTAGGTATATCTCCTAATGCTGTCCCTCCCCACTCTCCCCACACTACAACAGGCCCCGGTGTGTGATGTTCCCCTTCCTGTGTCCATGTGTTCTCATTGTTCAATTCCCACCTATGAGTGAGAACATGCGGTGTTTGGTTTTTTGTCCTTGTGATAGTTTGCTGAGAATGATGGTTTCCAGCTTCATCCATGTCCCTACAAAGGACATGAACTCATCATTTTTTATGGCTGCATAGTATTCCATGGTGTATATGTGCCACATTTTCTTAATCCAATCTATCATTGTTGGACATTTGGGTTGGTTCCAAGTCTTTGCTATTGTGAATAGTGCCGCAATAAACATACGTGTGCATGTGTCCAATTTTTGCTTTTCTACTGTTATAAGTTACCTAAACTCTCTAAGATTGAATCTTTCATCCATGAAGTGGGAATAATACTGGCTACTGCAGGTAGTCACAGGGAGAATTCATGCTATTATACATGTTCAAAGCCCAACACAGTGCCTGATGCTTTTTAGAAACTTAACACTTTTTATTTGTTTCTATTTTCCTTTGTCTCTCTCTCCTAAGCTTTTTGTCTGCCTTGTGAAAGACACTGAATTACATGGATGTCTCTGAAATAAGAATTAATATATTTTTTCAAACTCTAATTTTTTCAAAGCTGATAATTTATTCCAGGTCTCTTGTTTTGCGAGCCTAGTATTTGTTTTCTAAATCCAAATTTGAACATCTTTAGAAGCATATTCTTTCTAGTTTTCCATAGACCCCACTATTCCCCACTGTCCACATTTAGTCTGATTCATACATTCACGTTACCTTCCTGTCCTACAAGGTTTGGAATTTCAGCCCCTGCAGTGCATCCTATGATTCCGTCACTTCAATGACTTCAGAACTTTTTGGTTTGGGCACAATGATCTAATTTTATTTTAAAACTTTGGAGAATGACACAAAGAAGAGTTATTATTTTTAATAGTTCAGGAATTCATATGTTTTCATGGTCAAATCAAAGTTGTTTTATTTGCTTCACCAACAAAGGTTGTCACATTGGCTACATCCAAAAGCTAGAGCTCAGCAGTAATTCATAACTGTCAATATACTTATCAACTCTAAAACAATCAGGAGGTGGATTTTAAATTTACAACAAAGTACCTCATTTTCAAAGTATTATAAAATCTGTTCTCTAAATCATGTGTAGTGTCTTTTTTCTCTTTCTTTTCTCTGGAGTGCCTTCAAAATTAACATTGTAATTTGAGATGTGGACCATATAAAATGGACCAAATGATAAGATAATGGGCAAAAGCATTTCCAAAGTGAGACCAGCTGTCGACCTTGTCTTTGGAAGGCAGGTTCTGGCAAACTTCCATTGGCCCCCAGCCTAGTTTTCTTTCAAACTGATTAGCAAACTTTCTAGTCAATCAATCCTGTCCCAAATTAAGTTGCTGGTAAGAAAAAAAGAGCTGCCTGATTTGCATTACAAAGCTCTCAGGCATCTAAGAGTTGAGATGTGACTATCCTGAGGCTCCTTCATGCTGAGTAAAAACAAAAGGCTTCTCTTCTCTCCAAGTCAAGAGGAAGAGACAAGTAAGTCCAGAGCACTTTAACCTACCGAGGAATAGATTAAAACTGAGCATTCAGATGTTTCTATATTTGTGGGCAGATGTAAGTGAATAGTTTTTACATAAGCTGCATTTCTATTTTCACAAATACCTTCACTAGCAAATTTTCACCTCGTTCTAATAGATTTCTGGTGTTCTGAGCACAACAGTCTTTACCTATTACCCTTCTAAAAGCTAAGGTAACAGCAATCAAATTAAGGGTGACTGATAATTCTCTTTTATTACTACATCTGTATTCATATTTATATGCTTTTCATTAATGCTCTTGGAGTCAGTTAAACATATTAGTTTAACCTTTTATATTTTATAATGTTTCAAGAATTATGATGTGAGCTAGAACATATTCCAATCCACAGGACAACAATACTGAAATAAAATTCTCTTTCTCCAGTTTACTGGAGATTTTATGAAAATTGAATTTTATTTCAAGTTACTGCCTGAAAGTATATTATTACCAGAGTAACAGACAAAATTGTAGCCTTAGAGCATATAGCAAAATTTGCATTAAAGATGAGAGGTGACAATGTGCTGGCAGCCCTAGCAGTCCTCGCTGGCTCTTGGCACCTCCTCGGCCTCGGCGTCCACTCTGGCTGCATTTGAGAAGCCACTCAGCCCACCCTGCACTGTGGGGGCCCTTCTCTGGGCTGACCGAGGCCGGAACCAGCTCCCTCTGCTTGTGGGCAGGTGTGGAGGGAGAGGCCCGGGCAGGAACCAAGGCTGCTGCGCATGGGCGGGAACCGGGGCTGCTGAGGGCGTGGGTTCGGCAGCCCGTGGGCGGCACTCGAAGTTGGCGGCAGGTGCTATTGACTCTGGACAGTGAGGGGCTTAGCACCTGGGCCAGCAGCTGCAGAGGGTGCACCAAGTCCCCCAGCAGTGCCGGCCCACCGGTGCTGGGCTCTAATTCTCACCGGGCCTCAGCTGCCTCCCCGCGGGCAGGGCTCGGCACCTGCAGCCTGCCATGCCTGAGCCTCCCCCCGCCGTGGTCTCCTGCAAGGCCTGAGCCTCCCTGAGGAGCACCGTCCCCTGCTCGACAGCCCCCGGTCCCATCAACCACCCAAGGGCTGAGGAGTGTGGGCGCAGTTGCAGGACTGGCAGCTCCACCTGTGGCCGGGTGCGGAATCCACTAGGTGAAGCCAGCTGGCCTCCTGAGTCTAGTGGGGACTTGGAGAACCTTTGTGTCTATCTAAGGGATTGTGGATGCACCAATCAGCACTCTGTGTCTAGCTCAAGGTTTATAAATGCACCAATCAGTGCTCTGTGCCTAGCTCATCTAGTGGGGACTTGGAGAACTTTTGTGTCTAGCTCAGGGATTGTAAATGCACCAATCAGCACCCTGTCAAAATGGACCAGTCAGCTCTCTGTAAAACAGACAAGTCTGCTCTCTGTAAAATGGACCAATCAGCAAGGTGTGGGTGGGGCCAGATAAGGTAATAAAAGCAGGCTGCCCAAGCCAGCAGTGGCAACCTGCTAGGGTCCCCTTCCACACTGTGGAAGCTCTGTTGTTTTGCTCTTTGCAATAAACCTTGCTGCTGCTCACTCTTTGGGTTGGCACTGCTTTTATGAGCTGTAACACTGCGAAGGTCTACAGCTTAACTCCTCAGCCAGCGAGACCACGAACCCACCGGGAGGAATGAACTCCGGACGGGAGGAACGAACAAACTCCAGACACGCCACCTTTAAGAACTGTAACACTCACCACGAGGGTCCTTGGCTTCATTCTTGAAGTCAGTGAGACCAAGAACCCACCAATTCCGGACACAAAGAGAGACCTAAGAAACCATCCAGGCCAATGCTGTGGTTTTGGAGTTCAGGACATTGTGGCTTAGAGACAACAATGGATCTGCCTAACATCACAACACAAACTAGCCAGTTCTTGAGTGAAAATGTAGGTCTTCTGATTCCTAGACAAATGCTTTTTATTATAAGAAGGAAAATTTTGTGTCCTTGGAAGGCCTAAGGCATTTTCCCAGAGTGACTTAGAAGAGTCTGGCTCCTAATGAATAATTTAGTAATATAGAAATAAGATTTTAAAAAATATCTAAAATTGACTGTATGACCCTGGATATAAAGTATAAAAGCAGAAAACAAATGTGATGTGAGGCTGGCAACAAGTCGTGCTGTGCTCTACGTACCCACACTAGAACATAATATACTTTCCACCTTACTTACTTTATGGCTGTATGAGTAGCATGTTAAGTATTCAAATCCTACAGTGTTGGTAACATTTCAAGACTAGCTGTGTCAGGGTTTTCATAAGCCTGGGAGCTCATTAAGCTACAGAGCTCTTAAAATGTAGAAGTAGAAGAGGTAGAAAAAAAGGAATCACACTCCTTACTGTAAACCAAATAAAAAATATTTACATTTTCAGCATTCTGTTGGGTAGGAAAAAAGCTTTTCCTATCCCATCTTACATTTTGTGCTGGAGCCTGTGAATTAAATTGAAAAAACAACAGCAACAAAAATTAACAAGAGGCAAAAGCATACACATGTAGTTGATGTCTTAATTTTACATGCATGGTGGCTACACGTAAGAGAAAAACTCAAAACACTGGTTAGACTTAGGGGCTTATATACGATGTTTGTAATACTGGAATAGCTCCTATTGGCCTTGAAGCTGGCCCAATGGAGTACTCCTATAGTGTGTTCTTTTGTATAAACATAGACATTGACTCTTCTGCTGTTAAAGCTTGAAACTTGTATTTGTTTCATTTGAGTTCTTTCCTCAGGAAAAGACCTTTAGGCCTCTCCAAAAAAAAAAAAACAAAAAACAAAAAAGCATTAAAGAACTGCAACTCACCAGATCAGGCCACCAGATGCCTCCCTGTTCCTCCCTCGTTCGTGTTTCCTACACATTGTTACATTTCTTGCCTGTTGTATAAAACCCTATTTTTAGTCAGTCAGGGCGATGGATTTGAGGCTAAGCTCCCATTTCCTTGGCTGCAGCACCGGATGAAAGCTTCTTCCCTGACAACACTCACCATCTCAGTGATTGGCTTTCTGTGCAGTGAGCAGCAGGACTTAGACCACACCCATGGTGTTTTGGTAACAACCTCACCAAAATAGGATGGACACACACGCAAGCCTTTAAAGATACAAAGTTAAACGGATAGTATGGATCATTCAGTATAGAGGAAACAGCATAGCAAATGTATAGAGATGGAAAATTACCAGATATGTTCCAGGAGCAACATGCAAATTCCACTTCCAGTTTTGGCTCTGAGGTCAAACAGATCTGATCTGAATGTTTGCATTCCTCCAAAATTCATACATTGAAACATAATTCCCAATGAAATAACATTAAGAGGTGGGGTCTTTAGGAGGTGACTATGTCATGAGGATGGAGCCTTCATGAATGGGTTTAGTGCCCTTATAAAAAGGCCTGAGAGAGCTTGCTTCCTTCTTCTGCCATATGAGGACATACGGAAGACTCCATCTATGACGAATGGGCCCTCAGCAGGCAGCAAGTCTACTGCTGCCATATGAGGACATACAGAAGATTCCATCTATGATGAATGGGCCCTCAGCAGGCACTGAGTCTACTGCTGCCTTGAGCTTGGACCTCTGGCCTCCGGAATACATTTCTGTTGTTTTATAAATTACCCAGTCTAAGGTACATTGCAGCAGAAATGGACTAAGAGAGACATCCTTCAGAGAGTTACCTCTGTCTGTTTCTGTTTTGTAAAATTGGAAGAAGAATAGAACTTAGAGTTTTGTGGTATAAGACGAAATGAAATAAATGGATATGAAGTTCTCAGCACAGTGCCTAGAAAACAATAAGATCAGCAAATGTTAGCAACTATAATAATAATAATAATTAGTTGCTGCAGTAGAGAGTTTATGTAGAAAACTAGAAGGAGGTAGGCTAGTAAATGGTCAGGTCCTGTCAGAAAACCATCCATTATAATGTGTGATATCAAATCTACTGTATCTCAAGTATAAGTTCAAAAGATGCTCAGAAGTCAAGCTGTTTCAAGAAAGGTCAATAACACCTATCATTGGCTGATCATCATGGTTCTTCAACCAGCTCTCTCCTCATTTGGAAATCTGCTATCTGTGAGAAGAGAAGGAGTCTCCTTAATGGGAAAACATGCTTTGGTTTTCTGCTTGAGGGGAGGCACTGAATACTAGTGAATTTTGCTTTGTGGCAATTAAATTGAAAGGTCAAAATATGCTAGTTTGGATTCATTTCTAACGTGGCAGATAACTACCAAAATTGCAACTATCACTAAAGCACTTTGATATACATATGCAACAAAGGCAGAGAACTGCTCTGAATGTCTCCTAAATCAAATACGTCTCCTGTGTATCTTACAAGTAAAAATGTCGTTTTGAGGGTTTCTTTAATGTGGAAAATTTTGCTAAGAAACAAGAGATGCCCACTGGTTTGATTCGCAGTTATATCCACTTTCATCGGCTGTTATGGTTACTGATAACTCTTGGCAAGTGTGTTTAACTCATATGATGTAATATTCAGCTTTTTAGTAAAGTTATTCTTTATATGTCTTATCCCAAATCCCAGCATACACGCTCTTCAGAGGCCATGTTTTGTGTTTGTCTCCATGCCAAAAGTAGTCATAATGGAATTCAATGCACATAGACAAACGCTGGTTGAATAAATTGCACCTATAACCAAGAAGATCAAACATGCTTCCTAGTCTATAGGGTATTTTGCACATAATATTAGATGAGAGACTGTGGAGTATCTGACACATGGATATAACCTCCAATTGCTAGATGCCTAGTAAATCTATGCACGAAAAGAGTGTTTCAAGAGATTCTTTCATAAACAGAAGTTGCACAAAATGACCACAGGTCGCTCAAAACCCTAAATATCTATTATATTCTACCAATGCTATATTCACAAACGTGTCTTAACAGTTCTCACCAGATTCTATTTTACTCACTTTTGAAAGGTCACCTAATTTTTTAAAGTGAGCTAATTACTGTAGTGAGCAAAATAGTCTTGAATGATTGCAGGTGGCAATACTGTCCTATTACCCTTCTAAAGGCTAAGGTGACACCAATTAAATTAAGGGTGACTGATAATTCTTTTTTATTACTACACCTGTATTCATATTTATATACTTTTCATTAATGCTCCTGAGTCAGTTAAAAGATAAAGAGGAACTAAACTCAGCTCATTAATAAAATTTAAAAGTCGGTTTCCAGACTCTATATGCTAATTACTCTCTGCCACCACGAAGGCATTTTAAAGCAGCACAGATGAGCACATAAGCAACGAAAACAGACTGTCCACAAATAAACCTTGAAAAAGAAAAAGAAAAGGCAAGATAAACAAGATCAGAAGGCCAGCAGTCTTGTCAATTCTTCACTGTCCCAGTGGTACTTTCAACTTATTAATGTTGGCTGCTGCGTTCTCAGGTGACTTGCTGGTATAAATGCCTCATTGTCTGGTAACCAAAGGGAACAGCATTTTATTGCCAGTAGCCTGATAAAGAATTTTGAAAACAAGAGACACAGCAGATAATGAGCTTTTTGCATGGGCCCTCTGCACTCTGTAACCATTCAAGCTTTCCGAGCAGAAAGACATGACCTTTCCAGTCCCTGTGCCTTCTACTCTGTGCAGTGCTAGTCGGTGCCAAGGATGAAGCCAAGAGAATCCTCCCAAGTGGCTCCAAGCACAAATGAGGTAATCACGATGGAAAGCACTCATCCGACTCGTTTTACTTACTCTAAACACAGGAGCACTAACAAGTTTCCTCTACTTAAATGTTTCTTTTGTGTGTATGTGTCTGTGTTTGTCTGTCATTTAAAGGTATGACCAGGTGCTACCTTGCAGCCTTTTCCTGGTAAACTCTTGGTCATTTTCAACATTTTCCTGACATTCCAGCTGAATGGTGACCATTACTTCAATTTTTAATATAATAATTTAGAGCATTCTATGATTCCAGTTTTCAAAAGATACAATGCATGTAAGTACCTCCCTTAGGATACTGATAACTAGTGAAAACACTATACTGATAATTCTCTACTAAACAGTAAAACAAAAGCTAAAATGTTATTGATGCTTTCTCATTCTGTACAGAAAGTGATTTTTCATAGCGTTATTGACTGCATTTCATCTGTTTTGCATATTGTTAATGAACCCTGTTCTCTTTACAAAACAAAACAAAACACTTTTCTTTAAAAAAAAGAACTCGCTTATTTCCTTGACATCAGCATACACTATGACTTCCAAATAATGCCACCTCTGGGGAACAGTTTTTCATATCCTCTCAAGTACTTTTTTTTTTTTTTTGAGATGGAGTCTCGCTCTGTCGCCCAGGCTGGAGTACAGTGGCTCAATGTCGGCTCACTGCAACTTCTGCCACCCGGGTTCAAGTGATTCTCCTGCCTCAGCCTCCTGAGTAGCTGGGATTACAGGCACCCGCCACCATGCCCGGCTAATTTTTTTGTATTTTTAGTAGAGACGGGGTTTCACCATGTTGGTCAGACTGGTCTCGAACTCCTGACCTGATGATCCACCTGCCTCGGCCTCTCAAAGGGCTGGGATTACAGGCGGGAGCCACTGCGCCCCGCCAGTAATTTTTTTTCTCTGTGTGTTACTTGCTATTTTCCACTTTTGTGTTCTCTTTTGTGCATTTGTATTGTATTTTATATTAGTCCGTGGTTGTGGCACATATCAAAGATGTTTGTAAATTCTTGTCAAGTAAAACGAATAAACGGTCTGATGCCAGTTGTTCTTAAAATTACGTTCCCTCTCAATCTCAGAGGGACTTAATACTCTTCACACTTTTTACCGACTGAATGCAGGAAAATCCCGGTCATCCATGAAGTCTGTGATTCTGCTGGTTCCACCATCCAACGTGTCCCAGTTATCATTCAAGAGTGGACATAATGCTCTGCTCCCAGACCTCGTCGAAGTGTCCACTCTGGGTGCCCCACGACAACCTACTGGCCAGCACTGACTACCAGACCCCGTCGAAGTGTCCACTCTGGGTGCCCCATGACAACCTACTGGCCAGCACTGACTACAGGGCTCTAAACTAAAGGAGAGAACTGTTGGGTACTTATTTTTGCAATTAGACCCTCCAGGGTATCTACTAACACTGATGGAAGCAGGGGAAAATAAATGTTATACATTCAAAGTTTGGCTACTCCAAAAGAGTAGGAGTCCTCCAGACACTGGGGACTCCTACTGAAGCATCATATATGAGACATATGAAGAGTAGAAAATGTAGGAAACATTGACAAACATGTATTAAGTCACTTGAAGCCTCGGAAAAGTCCAGGAGCTCTATTGGAGATGTGTGAATAGAGTACAATCACGGGACATGGTATGACCAGAGTTGAATAACCAGCATTGCTCACTACTCTTCTTGAAAATAATACTAAAAACAGCAAGAATATATTTTAAAATACAATTTCATTTTAAGCCAGACTAGGAGTAAATAGAAACGGACCATAGAAACAAAACTACATATAGAGACTCCAAACAGCTGAAATCAAGCAAATCATGCAAGACAAAAGGAAGAAAAGCACAGTGATGGCTTAAAGGCACAGTGGTGGCTGATTTCAGAAAGGGCTGAAGGCCAGGGACTCTGAAGTATAAAAGTTGTATTCTTTGTTTGTAATAATGGATTCAGAATCTCTATGGACAGAGGTCACCGAAGCCTTTCTGAGCCTAGGTTCACTCAGAGAAGTGATGCTCTGCAGAAAGCGAACCACTTAGCCATATCTTCAGAAGCCATCTAATTCTATGGTGGTGAATGATAAGACTTAGCCATATTTGCAGAAGCCATCTAATCCTATGGTGGTGAAGGAGAAGACTTAGCTGTATCTGCAGAAGCCACCTAATCC
>NW_026652278.1:177685781-177807565 GCF_009828535.3 Hylobates moloch
AGAAAATAGAAATAAAAAAGTAAAAGTAAATAAAGTAAAATTAAAGGGAAAATCTAAAAAGCATTAGAGGGAAAACAGTGGCTATAAAAGATAAGCAGAGACAATCTAAAATATATCAAAAAAGGAAGGTATGGAAAGAAAAAAAAAAAGACAGCACTGAAACAGCATGAAAACCTTTAAGAACTGATTCAAGAAAACTTTTCCAGAATAAAATTAGGTTCCACAGAAAAGGAAACACTAAGACATCCTAGAAAGTTTTAAAGAAACATTAAAGAAAATATCCTTTAATCAAGCCACTATTAAAAAAGAGAATGTAACTGGCTAGTCTCATATTTTTTCCTAGCAAAATTTAATGCCAAGATACAGTGGCCCAATACTTACAAGATATTCAAAAAGCGGAATGAGAACCAAAGGTTTTATACCTAGTCAGGCTATATTTCAAAGTATACTTCAGGCAGTTTTAAATACACACAAACTCAGGGAATATTTTCCTACTTGGGAAAAGTCCCAGAGAACAAACTTTAGCCAACAAAGAGATAACTAAGGAAACTATGCTGAAATATTATAATTGTGAATTGCATTGAGTAAAACTAAAATAAACATGAGAACCAGGGTAATAAAATGAATATAAATGCCATATGCCCTGGAAATAAACCAGTATTGAAACTAACAAAAAGTGGAAGAGGAAGGAGGAAAGAATGGGGGACATAGGGTAGATCAAGGCTGCTGCATACGATGTTTGTACAGTTTTCGACTCTGAGGGGTCTCTTTCACTGAGACCCTGACATCACCTGCAGCTCCAGAGCTGAGAGACACGATGTGCACACACACAGGTGGGGGTCTGAGGAGGAGTACTTGATCACCTCAGCTGTAACAGCCAGGACTCAAAGTGGATCATTCAAAGCAGTAAATGTTAGAAATAGAAGTGTATGTAATAGCAAAATAACAAATACTAAATAACATGGCAGGGATACTCTTATTGACTGAATTCTAGTAGTGAGAGGCCTGGAAGGGAGTAGAAAGAAAAAACACCTAGTTTTAACACAGCGGAAAATAGAGAAGTAATCACTTCTGGGTAAATGAAGAGATTATAAAAATACTGCATAGAGCTGTCATTTAAAAAATTAACACTGAGCAAGTCCCCAAACGAAGCTACCAGAATAACGTTTTTCACAAGCAAATAAATCAGATCACATAGTAAGCAACTTTTAAAATTTATGAACACATAAGATGCTACCATATATGCATGAAACACCAAGCATAACTGTTATATCAATAAATATAAATGTAAATATGATATACACATATATAATTAACCAATACTGAAGGACTTAAAAAATAATTTGATCAGATTTCCAGAGGAGAGGAGCTTGGGATACTCTTTTCCCCGCAGTGAAACAACTGTTTAACTGGTAAAAATTATAAAACACATTTAAAGTCTCTGGAAATTGACCTAAGGGCAGATGCAAATTAATAAGCGCTTATTCAAGAAAATCTCCTAAATGTTGACAAAACAATGGAAGTCTGTGTCCTCTGAGCCAGAGCTAGTTCCTATTCCCTCTTCCAGCTCCATGTCACAGGAGAGCTTCTCCATGTCACATAACCACATGTCACATGACCACATGTCACATGACCAGGAACATGGGAACCCCTTTTCAGCCCCACTCCCTGTCAAAGACGTATGATTACACCCCAGGTGATCTAATCCCCAGACCCCACCTCTCTAAGTAAAGGAAATTAGGATGCCATCTCACATCAAGAGGGCAAGATGAGATGTTTCAACAATGTTGATGTTTGGACAACTAGGAAGATACATGAAAAAATAAAGTTAGATTCATTTCCTTTTTTTTTTTTTTCAGTTTAGCATCAACTTGCATTTCTTTTTTTTTATTCTCAGAATTTTTATTTTATTTTATTATTATACCTTAGGTTTCAGAGTACATGTGCACAATGTGCAGGTTTGTTACATATGTACCCATGTGCCATGTTGGTGTGCTGCACCCATTAACTCGTCATTTAGCATTAGGTGTATCTCCTAATGCTGTCCCTCCCCCCTCCTCCCACCCCACAACAGTTCCTGGAGTGTGATGTTCCCCTTCCTGTGTCCATGAGTCCTCATTGTTCAATTCCCACCTATGAGTGAGAACATGCGGTGTTTGGTTTTTTGTCCTTGCGATAGTTTACTGAGCATGATGTTTTCCAGTTTCATCCGTGTACATCACACACCAAAATAAATTCCAAATAAGACAAAAACTTTAATGTGAATAAAATTAAAACTATACAAAAACATAAAATAACATTAAAGAATTTCTTTAAAACCTGGAAGTGAGGACAACCTTTTTATCTCTGAAAATCCAGAATCCATAAAGTATTAACATTTTATCACAGACAAATTAAAAATTTCTACATGGCAAAAAATAAGGTATTTGGATCTAAAGACATATAACAAATTGGAGGGCAGACATTTGTAATCATATCACAGATAACGAGTGAATCTCTCTGTATAGGAAGTTTTAGAAATGAAGAAGGAAAAGATTAACAACAGAAAAGGATTCAAAGATAAATAGTTCTCAGAAAAATTCAAATAATTTTTTGATAGATGTCAACCTCAGTTATAAACCGAGAAAAGCATTTAAAGTACCATGAAATACCATTTTTCACCTTTAGATTGGCAAGAACTAGAAGTTTTATAATATCATCAGTAAGGCTGTGGAGTGTAAGCTTTTACTGCCTCTATTGAGGGCAATTAGTATCTATCACAGTTGCAAATACCTGTAATATTTGACAGAGCATTCCCACTCTGGGGTTTATACAACATACTTGAACATGTGTAAAATAATGTATGCATAAGTGTATTCATCAAAGCTATTAACCATTAACAAAAGATTCAAAATAATTTTATTCTTCAATCTTGGACTAGTTAAGTAAATTATTGTCTAAGTTCAATGGAATGCTATGTCTTCATTTTAAAAATACATAAAGTCTACATATTGACTTATATGAAATATTATTTAGAGAAAAAGTAAGGTTTAAAACAGTGTGTTTAATAAACTGTCCTTGCTGTAAAAAGAGAAAACATAAAGGTATACATTTATTTTGCTTGCATATGCCAACAGAAACCCTAGAAGAATGCAAAAGAAACTAATGACATCAGTAGCCTAATGATGTGGCCATGGGGACTGAAATGGAGACAATTACAAGATTAGGAGGAAGACTTTTCAATGTATACTGTTACATTTTTTAGATATTTAGCCATGTGCATTGATTTCCTACTTTTAAAAAAACCCAAAATTTAAATAAAAGATACAACATAAAAGTCAAGATAATATAGATCAAATAATCCATTCTCCCTGGCCCAGTCACCACTCCTTCCTCTACAGAAATACATACCTACAGAGAATTTTTGAAATCCTCTAGATAAATACACACCTACAGAGAAGTTTTGCAAAAATAAAAATAAAAAAGGAAGAGGCAAAGCAGTGTTTATTACTAGCTGAGATGCTTTTGCCCCCCTAACCCCCACAGGCTGAATTACTTGGAGAAATTGTCCAGCGTTGCATAGACACCGAAATGGGCTCCTCCTCTTGAAAGCAATTCTGAACCTCAGTGTTACACCGGGCCCGGAACACAAACACGGGAAGCAGGGAGAGAAGAGGAATAACAATGTCTCCGGAGACTGGGGTTAACCTAGGCCTTCCCAAGCTAGAGAAGTAGATGAGCACCAGGCTGCCACAGCTAGTAGGGTGCAGGCACTGGCCCCTGAAATTCTCATTCTGTTTCTCCCAAGAACTGTCTGAAGGGAGGTCAATGTCTGCTCAATGATCTTGCCCTTGTGCTCAGAATAAGAAGCTTCTGATTTTTACCCCTTCAAGGCCCCACCTGTAAACAATGTAAACCAATCAGGTATCACAAAACCTGAATACTACACCTTATTTCGGGGAAATGAACTTTATTGCTCTTGATCTACACTCAGCTCTTGTAGACAAGTGGGAGCGTGGGAGACACAAAAGGGTTAGAGGAAGAGCCCTGTGCTTACCAGGGACGCTACTTTGGTGTTTCGGAGGATAAGTTCACGAGTTTATCCAGCACAGAAGGCAGGAGTTTAATGCCTCTTATCAATAAATATTTACACATATAACCTACATGCATTGAATCTATAATGTGCATACATTTCTTGTACCTGAAAATATCTAATATTAAACCAAGGAGAAATATAATTATAGATAATATAATACAGACAGTTACAGCATACATTGTAGATGAAGCATTTTTGCATGCTAGGGTAGACACAAAACCTGTTTGCTATGAAGGCCCTGGCAGTCTGTACATCTATCCAATCATTTACATACTATTAAAAACACTTGCAGTAAAACTAGAAGGCAATAAAGCTGTATCCACGTGTTTTCTAACCTATTTGATCAATGCTGCCATAAGAGCTTCAGAGATTGAATATTTGCGTGGCTCTCAATTTTGCTCACAATTTGCATAAATTGGAAGTTTAAATGTAGGATAATGGTAATAATTTATGTTATGTAACAAACAACTCTCTAAAGTCTTTGGAATATAAGGTCTCTGGATAGCCAAAACTTCTAATTAATTGAGGGTTACAACTTTAATCAACAATCAACAATAATTTTTTTAAAATAATTTAAATATTTTGGGTGAAAATCTTTTGTTTTAATAACTGTTCTCTTTATTTTAAGACATAAATCCGAATACTCTTTAGAGTACATCAAAGAAGATGAAGTGTGACCCATAAAAGAACTACTTAATAACAAAGATTCTTTTTTTTTAATTGGGGGATGGGGGAGGGATAGAATTAGGAGATGTACCTAATGTCAAATGATGAGTTAATGGGTGCAGCACACCAACATGGCACATGTATACATATGTAACAAACCTGCATATTGTGGACACGTACCCTAAAACTTAAGCTGAAAATCTTTTTAAACTATTTTCAAAGCCTAAAAGCTTTGAATTTGGTTGATAATTTGTAAGTCAACACTATGAACACTGTGTTACATATAATAGATATAATCTATGTCATATATACATATACACAATAGATACAATGAGGTCTGTTGAAGTACGTGGGGTTATTTGCATTTTGGTCTATTTTCCACTTTGTGAGTTTTTCGCTCCCTTTCCTTGCTGTCAGTGTCCTCATGTAGCAGCTTTTCTCCTTATTTCTAATTTTGTCATTTTACACCTACTACAGGCTTTGAAATTACATATTGAAGCTTCTTTAAATAGTATGTAACCTAAGATTAGGCCTTGAAATAAGGGCAGAAGAGATCACTTTCAAGCCACGTGTGTGAGATTTGAATGCAGGCCCTTGAGATGCTACTTTGGCTGTATACAGGTTTGTTGCTTCCTGCTTTAGGCCACATCTAAAGAAGAGTTTTCTCTGATAAGAGTTTGGGTTAGATTCAACATAACCTTAGAAGAAATGGCTACCCTATTTTATTAATGCTTTGCTTTTTTTTACAAAAAAAGAAATTTTATTAAAATTTATATAAAATCACATGATAAAATATTTTTAAAAAAAGAAAAGAAAAAAGTGAGGTCTTTGAAATGTAAGGCAAAAGGCAAGAGCAGACAGAGCCAGGTATAAGACTCATCACACAGCGCAAGCCAACAACCCTCCACCTTTGCCAGAGATGAGGAACAAAGTTGGTTTCATGCTTTGTAGTCCATCCAAAAAGCTAACAAAACTCATATTGTTACTTAGTGTAAATACTTAGTGTAAATAAAACAATCGCTTCAGTAAAGTGCAAGTTTTTCAGATAGTGAGTCCAGAAAACAATTACTTCTTAATTCCTCCTCAAGAAATCACTGTGAAATGTAAAAATAACGTCTGCGTCAATGACTTTACAAGAAATCCAAAGATGACTTTTAATAGCATAATTCAATGAAAAATAATTCTACAGGAAAAGAAAAGATTACAGCTCACCAGAAACACAAAATTGCGTATTCCAAAGCACAACCACCGATGGTCTGTGGCTGCTCCTGGTGGCCCAATGGCACTATCTGTGACAGTGTTGGATGCACACAGGTGGTCATCTCCCAGTAAAGTGTGAGTCATTCAGCACATCAAGTCACTGAAGAGTGCCTGACAGACCCTAGGCCCTCCTAGCCCCACATCTCCGTCTTGGTTCCTCAATACATCAGCTAAGTCTTGATTTAAGAAATGAAAACACAGCAGGGAGCTCTACTATTATTCCAAATATGATTACTCACTAGAGGCTTTAGAACAAAGGAAATAGAGACAAATTAATCAAAAGTAACAAAATATCTAGTAAAGACATTACTGTCAGTGGTTAGTGGTTAATGAGTGCGTGACCTGGATAGGGACTACTTATTGCTAAAGGCATCCTCCAATACACAGAGTGGGGAAAGTGAAAGAAAATTAAACACACAAAAACAGCACTACTCTTTTTTGCCTGTGACAGCAAGCCAAAATGTCAACACCAACTCCTTAACTTTACTTTCCATGTAAGCAAGCAGCATTAGCATTTCTCTAGAGGAAAGGATAAAAAAAAGTTCATAACGAGGTAAGATTTGGAATTAAAAACATAAACTGGTGTGGTTCAACAAAGCCAGATTTTTCAGTGCAAACAACATATCAATTGTCAGTTGAGTGAAAAGATAACCCAGTCTCCAATGCCCAGGGGCCTGGAATTATACGCTGCAAGGTATTGTGCCTCAATTTCCTATGTGTTAGAGAAAGGAACAGTTTAGCCTTGATACCAGGAGGTCTGCACACACAAATAACTAAAAGTAACCTAAAAGTCTATTCATGTTCTTAGCCCACTTTTTGATGGCATTGTTTGTTTGTTTCTTACTAATTTGTTTGAGTTCATTGTAGATTCTGGATTTTAGTCCTTTGTCAGATGTATAGATTGTGAAGATTTTCTCCCACTCTGTGGGTTGTTTGTTTACCCTGCTGACTGTTCCTTTTGCTGTGCAAAAGCTCTTTAGTTTAATTAGGTCCCAGCTATTTATTTTTGTTCTTATTGCATTTGCTTATATGGGTTCTTGTTCATGAAATCCTTGTCTAACCCAATGTCTAGAAGAGTTTTTCCAATGTTGTCTGTTAGAATTTTTATAGTTTCTTGTCTTGGATTTAAGTCATTCATCCATCTTGAGTACCGCCTGTTCCCCAATAACCTATGGAAATAAAAACATTATAAAATACAAAAATACAAAATAAAAGTAACTTAGCACTCAACTGCAGTGTGTCTGAACCTCTTGGAAAAATGGACGCCTTTCAACTATTAAAATTATTTTTTAACTATATAGCTGAAAAGTATTATTAATAAAGATTCTTGAACTTAGCAGTTATAGTTCCAGAGAAAGAGTGCCAGGTGTACAGCTCTTAGAATGTAAGCTATTAAGATGCAGAGATTGTATCTGTGCAAATCACTTTGTTCAACACCAAAAGCATGTCAGCGAGAAGTGAAATATTTACAAAGACTTTTTTGATGAAAATGACAAGGAATCAGGACCCTTGATTAGAAGAGATGGATATCCAAGTTGAACCAGCTATCTTAGAAAAGAAATTGGGAGCTCTCCTTACCAAATGTTGAGAAGAGCAGAAGCAGAGCTGGGCCTCAAGCTAGCACCAGCACCTGAGCATCTGAAAAGGGGCCAGGACTCCTTGTCTCTAAGTCTTTCATTCCCACTTTCTTCGTGTCTTGGCTTTATCTCCAAACCAAAATCCTTTTCTTCCCTAGAGCAGGAAATAGAACTCCAGTAGCTCTCTGCTAGCATCAAGCTAAACTGAGGTGTAAAAATTCTCTTCTACTTAGTTCTGTGCATGGACAGAATCATCTGCCTACTCACACACCAATCCTGTATTGGGGGTGTGGCATTCTGATCTCTCGGGTTGGGCCATGTGCCTACCCTTAGGGTGGGAGGCAGAGATTTATGAGTTGGGTGAGGAAAGACAAGTAGTTCCTGCAGAGGAAGGGAACATGCACTGAACTACAGAAATGGGGAGAAGCAATGAATATTAAAAGAAGTAGACTGATGTTAGGAGAAAATGGCAAAACTAGGGTAGATTCTCATATATCTCAGCAGGAGTACTAGAGAGCCATATGTGTTAATATACAAGAATACATTTTATAGAAGATGTTATTATTATTTGTATGAAACTGGATACTCAGTTGAATTCGTACATGAATGCATAATGCAGTCACTCACTACCACAAATTTTGCAGTAGAGCTTCCCACATTTGGGGCAATTCCAGGGATCAGCATATCCCTATAATGGATCCAGAGTGTAATGGATACGCCTTGCCCTGGGAAAACTGCCTTTAAGATCATGGTATCTGCCCTGCCAGGTAAGTATGAAACTGGATATTTCTAAGGCACATTGGAACAAACCTCGTTTTTAGCAACAAGTTATGGGTATTTTGAAAAGCGCTTATTGCAAAACACATAGAAATAGCAGGTAAAATACAGTAAACATGGACTTAAATGCATAGTTGTGCTTCCAAGAGAATAAGAGAAATACCTAGAGGAAAATGGCAAAGCAGAAAACCTGAATGGTCAATGAATACAAAAACCATGACTGCTCTGGAAACATTCCCCAATCTCAAGAATCTAGAGACTTGAATCTGAAGACTGTGTGGGGTGGCAGAAGACAAGGCTTTAGGTCACTGCCAGGTAGAGACCCCTGCATACATTCAGAACTTATTAATCAGGAATTAAAAGTTTCTAACAAAAGTAAAGAGATAAAAAAGGAGCTTGTTCATCTCATGTTCATTGCAGCATTATTCATAATAGCCAAGAGGTAAAAGCAACCTAAATATCTGTCAAGAGATGAATGGATTTTAAAAAGTGGTATATACACAATAAATTATTATTCAGCCTTAAAAAAGAAGGAAATCCTGTCATATGTCATAACATAGATAAACCTTGGGGATATTATACTAAGTGAAATAAACCAGTCACAGAAATACAAACACAGTGCTGCATGATCCTTCTTATATGAGGTTTTAAAGTAGTCAAACTCTTAGAAACAGAGACGTAAAATGACAGGTGCCAGGGACTAGTGGAGGGGAAAAAGAGGACTTGTTCAATGGATATAGAGTTTTATAGGTGAATCCCAAACTCTAATCCTACTCAAGCTGGTATAGAGGATAGAAACAAAGACTATAGATTTATGAACAATAAAAAGTGCAAACCAAGCATTCTATACCTAGCCAAACTGTCATTCATATATGGAGACAAAAAGAGAAAAAGAGTTTCAAACGTGCAGGAATGTAGGACAATCATTTGTACAACCTTACTGAAAAATTGTTCTCCAAATTAAAATAAACGTGGCCAGGCACAGTGGCTCATGCCTGTAATCCCAGCACTTTGGGAGGCCAAGGTGGGTGGATCACTTGAGGCCAGGAGTTCAAGACCAGCCTGGGTAACATGGTGAAATCCCGTCTCTAGTAAAAACTCAAAAATCAGTCGGGCCATGGTGGCGGGCTCCTGTAATCCCAGCTGGGGCAGGAGAATCACTTGAACCTGGGAGGCAGAGGTTGCAGTGAGCACATCACTGCACTCCAGCCTGAGTGACAGAGGGAAACTATACATCCAAGAAAAACCAAACAGACAGACAAATACATTTTACACTGGCAAAGATCAAATTATTTGTGATTATAGTGCTCATCATTTACTGAGTATATAATCTCTACCAGTAGTTTCATTAGATACTTTATAGATGCCATTTCTGTCTATCCTTCAACAGGCCTCTAAATTAGATGTTCTATCCACTTTACGGATATGAGAAATCTAAGAGAATTGACTAACCCACTCTTAGATTTCTCATCTATAAGTTGATAAAATAGCTCATTTAGAGGCTTTGTAATTTCCAAAATATCATATAGCTAGGATTGTAAGTTGATCCTGGTACTTTTTGATTTTTTGACTTAAAGTTCATGCTGAAGTGTGTTGGGTTGACAGGCATTCTTAAATTCAGCATAGGGCATAAGCAAAATGGCATCTTTTCCTACTGGGGTAAAGGAGCCAGACCACCAAAATAATCAGTTCTTTAAACCTCCTTTCTGATGACTCACATCCTCAAAACTTTATGAACTCTTAACATGATATCGTGTACACTGGAAAAACGCAATGTACATTTTTAATAAAAATGGAGTGGGTTTTAGGAGCTCTATAGCAGTCACAGCTGACATCCAAACTGTTGTATTTCACACGTGGAGGTTTCCATCTTCCACCACCACGACCTCCACCTTCCCGCTCTTCACTCCTCCTTACTTTACTGATCTAGGTACTGTTTTTCTCTCTTCCAATTCAGACTCAAAGTGACAGGACTGGACAGAATGAGGCACAAATCACAGGGTTTGTACGACCCAGAGAATGGGCTCCACGCAAACCTTTGGACCACTTTTTCTCAGGGGTAGACTTGATGCTCAGATGCTGACCTTCTGTGCTGGACCTGTCTGGGCTCCTCCTCATTTTCTCAGGGTAGACTTGATGCTCAGATGCTGACGTTTGGCGCTGGACCTGTGTGGGCTCCTCCTCCTCATTTTTTCAGGGCAGACCTGATGCTCAGATGCTGACCTTCTGTGCTGGACCTGTCTGGGCTCCTCCTCATTTTCTCAGGGTAGACCTGATGCTCAGATGCCGACCTTCTGTGCTGGACCTGTTTGGGTTCCTCCTCATTTTCTCAGGGTAGACTTGATGCTCAGATGCTGACCTTCTGTGCTGGACCTGTGTGGGCTCCTCCTCCTCATTCACTCTTGCTTCTGAGCATCACCTGCTCTGACTTGTAAACGTTGTTCTAAGATCCCCTAACACAAAGGAGTTAACCGAAGCTCTGAGAGGCCTGGAGGTCAGTCATGGACCTTCACATTATTTGACTTTAAACAAATCTTGAAAGATTCATCCCCCTCAACACGGCACCTGTGTGCATGTAGAGGCATTCATCTCACACCATTACAAAAGAAGCAGCGGCGTTTGCCAGAAATCGCGGGATTCTTCTCCTTTTCCCGGGCTCCGGGTCTGAATTGCCAGGCCAGCTGTGTCAGGATTGATATATGTAAGAGTCATGGCTGGGTGGGGCTGGATTGTGCTATGTATGGCACATAAGGGATGAAAGTGAGAGATATTTCTTCATTACAAATGTATGTTCTTTATTCTTCAAAGTTTGGATTCACACCTCTCAATTCCATTTTTTTGCACAAAATCTCACTGTATCATTAATGGATTTGTCCAGTGCATTGATAATATCATAATCTATCAACTCTAACCTGATTAAGCATGCACTTCTCATTTTAAAAATTGAGAAAACTGGCATACATTCTTCAGCAAAAACTTTGCCACACCGGCACTGTGTATGGAGCTGGTTTAATTACAGACATAATGTATTTAGCATAGTATGTACAAAGCTGCATCACATCTGAACATCTGATTTGATATATTTCCTGAGACCTATTTGCTACTGTTCTTTCCTTTGTGACTGTCCTTACAGAATTAATATTTTTACTACTGTTAGAGAATTAATTATACTTTAGCACCTAATTGAAACTGCAATCTTATTCCATCACATTTGGAAGTACGTGTACGCTTATAGCTCCTTTCGAAGATAATTAGGCATCACAGAAGGAGTCATGATCTACATTTCCTTGAACATCCAGAAAGCAGAAATTACGATACTGTGACTGGCCTGGCTGTGTTTTGACGAGATTGTCTTGGTCATCACTTTCTCAGTTTCTTAGCACCAAGTTCTTGGGTGACCAGTTGCACAGAACACCACTTGCATTACTGAATACAAACTGACTTGGGGCCTATAGGGTGACGGTAGTTGAGGGTTGACAGCAGTGCTGTAGGAACAAGACTTGAATCACAGAGAGAGTCTACATGGAGCAATGTGGTGATATATTTCCAAGCACACAATTTCTACAACAGGTCAACTGCAATTCCCACACAGCTAACCCAGCCCTAAAGTCAATATTGAGTAAAAGCAATCATATCTTTATTCCAAACCATCTGAATTCACTGATTTTTATAAATATGTTATTTTATTCTATCAAATAAATTCTACTCCTGGATTCCTTAAAGCAACTGCTGCACTGCTTTGTAGGTAAAATTATCAATTTGCATAATTACTTCATTTGAAGTTATTAAACTGCTAAGGCAGCATAATTCATTAAGCTACTTTTTGCTAAACTCTAATCATTAAGTGAAACAATATTTTTCCCTCAAAAAAGGTACCAGTTTCCTGGAAATATTCTTCATGGCTTTATTTCCTCTGCTAATTGATGCTGGTCATTTAATTCAATAACTTTTATAAAGGTAAAATTATAGGAATTTAATTGACTTTTGCTTAGCTTCCAATTATGTCTAATTTATTCTATTCAGTCTCATTAAATCCAGTTATGGTTGGACTAATAGTAATTACTCCCAGTAGTTAATGTACTTTAAAATAAGGACTCTGTCTTCTGTTATTTTCAAGTAATTTTTCATCAGGGTTAGGCAGGGCTTCTTAATCATATTAATACAAACGGTTTCCTATGTGCATGAGTAAGTTTGCATTTAGTACGTAGGCAATCCCATGTAACTTAGCAAAGCTAGCAAGTCCCTAGACATGGCGCAGCCACTAGAGAGGTGGCCTCCCAGTAGCATCATTAATATCAATTGTAATTGGTAGGCAATCACTTCGTTTCACATTTCATTACCTGAGTTATACAAGTGTGTAAAAAAAATACAGTTTTAGTAAAAGGGAGTAAAGGATAATATGAGTAATATTCACAAACACCAGTTGGACGAGGTAGTGTTTTCTCAGAAACGATGCATTCCTGGAGAACGGTCATTTTGTGTTTGGTTTGTTAAATATCTATTTCCATTTTGACAAACCACTGGAAAAGCCCAGCTTCACAAGGACTCTTCATGAGAGTGATCACACAAAACAACACCCAAAACGCAAAATCAAAACAAGGGTGGTCCGGGCTTCACATTAAAGACTCATTACCAAGTTTTCTTAGAAGAGATAAAGAACACAAAGTTACTTTTATGTGATGGAAAACAGAGAGAAAGGGTAAATGGAATAATAAGTGTTAGGAAACAGCAGTGAAAACCAAGCCGTGGAAAAAAATGAATGGAATTATGTTTTGCTTGGTATTGATTTCCTATCCTGATATCAGAAATATGCGAAAGAACAAAGCACATTTTTTTGAGACAAATAGAACATAAAACAAATGAGTGTTAAAGATTATTTTGCAGTGCTAACAAAACTATCTGTGACTTGTATCTTCCCTTTAAAAATACGATTTTGTACAATTACATTTATATAAATTATTGAAATAAAATTGTAAAGATGGAGAACAGACTATGGGGTTGCCAAGGGGAAGGGGTGGAGGAAAACGTGTCAGAGTGTCCATAAAGATCGCAAGTTGGAGCCTGGTGGTGAGGCTACCGTTCTGTATCTTGACTGTTGAAGTGGTAGTTACAGAGATCTACGTGAGATAAAAATGCACAGAACACACGCACACACATACGCACACACACACAAAAACAAATGCATACAAAATGGTTGCGATCTGGGTAAGCTTTCTGAATTGTACCTATGTCAGTTTCCAGGTTTTGATAATGCTCTATGGCTATGCGAGATGTCACCGCTGGGAGAATTAGTGAAGAGTACCTAAGACATCCCTGTACCTTTTGCAACTTCCTGTCAGTCTATAATTATTTCAAAAGAAACTTGAAAGTCAAGTATAGCAAGAACTAAATCCATCACTTCAAAGACGAAAAAACTGAAGATTAATGAAATTGTTGAAGAACATCAAATACTCAATAGTCCGTATGAGAGCTGTATTCTGTCCACTCACAGCACAGCTATCATTTAGCCTTTTCCTGACGTGCCCTGAAGGACTTGAGCTCCCCTTGGATCGCCAAGGCCTATAATATTTATTTGCTACTAACCTTGTACTGGACCCCCCCAAAAATGAAAAGTGACAGAATAATCATTTATAACAACTAGTACTTTTACTTATCAAGAGACAATAGTGGTAATGAATTTAAATATTTTGGGTAAAGAATAGGATCTTGGTAAGACAATACTGGCAAAATATAAAACAGAAAAAATAAGGATTCAGAAACGTAAGTAGTTCAGTATTGTGAAAAACTTCTGGATCTGAGAAGCAAAAGAAGAGAGATTGTATTGTGTTTCTGCCCCAAACCTGCTGAATCACCTTAGGCAATGCATGCCCTTTCCCTAAATCTCTTTTCTTTTCTACAAAATAAAGTGAGCTAGATTATCTCCAAGGTCTCGCAAATATTCACATTTTTTGACTCTACATGGGCTTCAGTTGAATTCCTAATTTCAGTTTGGATAATACATGTGTGCAGCACCACAAGTGGTGTGTCTAAACCCTCGTGTTGGTCCTAAAAAATAATTAAATCTAGCATTTGGCAGCTGGAAGCCATTGCAATCTTAAGTATTACTGAAGCTTATTTTATCAGTGTATCAAGATAAAATGCCAATAACGTGGTAGATATAAAGTCTGTTAGCAACTATCAGTGCTGTGTTATCTCAGAAGGCCTTGTAAGGATAATGATAAGAAGTGGATTAAGTAAAACAGACTGAATTGACCCCCAAGAGCCACTAAAATGATTAACTATTCCATTCATGAAAATTCACTACAGTCAAACTATCTAAACTTGCTGTTCCTGAGCTGACGTCATTCCAGTTCTTCATGGGAGTATTAATTGCACCTTCGTTTGGCTAAGCATCATGAATAACAGCAGCCTTAACAATGTATTGCCACTTCTTTATATACCTGTTTATACTTGTGATCACAACAATGTCAATTTTAATACTCTCACCAAAAACATGTTGAAAACAATACCCCTTTTACAACATAAAGCTGAAGATCTAGGATTGCATAAATGATCAAAAGCTAAAAGGCAGCACCAGTAATCTCTGTTAGTGCTGCAAAAAGACATCAAGTTCAGTATCAACTTAATAAAAAAAGATAGTTCTTAACCAGCAACTGAACTTTAAAGTCATCATGTTGCTTGCAACTGAAATACGAGCCTATTCACAAACACAGACGATATTCCCATGAACATCCCTGCTAAACTCTACCTGACCTCACCATGAGAGTGAACTGGGAGGAGGGGTAGAGGTGATAGCTCTCCATATATAATGCTTGAATCTCCAGGAGGCAACAGAACAGGATCATTGCCCCACCATGGCTCCTTCCCATCTGTTTTGATCATCCAGGCAGACCTATAGTGAAACAAAATGAAAGCACTAACAGTTTCCTGGGCTGTATTTTTCTTAGTATCATACAGAGAAACACCTAGTCACACTGCCACTGACTGCACTCCTAACCCTGGATTTTGCATTCTCACACCGTGGGTTACAAGAGGCAAACAGCAATGTAGATCCATCACTATCACCAGATATAATGCAAATAAGACACTTGCTGTGGATGGCTGATCATAACAATAACATGATCCGGGGGCATCAGAAGCCCTACTTGACTCTCATTTTCCAACATTTTTGCAGGCTGCTGGCTGACCTCCACCCCACTTCAGGAACAACACGATAGACTACAGCTGGGCCAATCCATAAACTCACCAGTAGCCAAGGAGATGGCCTGACATGAAAAGTGCTGCACAGGCTGGAGCAAAATGAGCCAATAACTCCACTTGCATTCTGTTGGTATCCTGCATGTTATTTTCACAGAGCAATACAAGTTCTGCTGTACTGCACACACATATTACTCACTTTCTTTGCTGCCAGGATGCTTAAGAATTTCAATTGCATTCTTAATATATCTTTCAAAACTTAGCTTAAAAATTGCATGATCTCCAGTTGTAGCTTCAATAGTCTGTTGAAAAGTTTGTCTAACACAGTAGGCTTTAAACATTGAAATAACTCCTTGGTCCACTAGCTGGACCAATAAAGTTGTATTTGTTAGTAAAAAGCGGCTTTTTTACATTTTCATGGAGGTATCCAAATGAATAAAGGTGACCTGGACACTTACCCAACAGTGATGGTGCTTTAAAAGTTAAATTATGTGAGTTTATGACTGGAGGACAAGTAGTTTACACAACTACACACCTTGATATCTGTCTAAACTAAATTTATACAGATGCACAGGTACACAGCGACAAATAACCAGCACACTTTCACAGAGAAAGCATGATTGCTCACTGATCATCATGCTTGTCCATTAAATACTTAATAATTTTTGTACTAAAAACCAGCATCAAAATTGGTACTGAATGAAATTACATGTAGTTAATACACTGTGGAAAGTGAAATTTGCACTGTGTCCATGAAGGAATTATATATATTATCTAACCAAAGCACAGTAACAAAAATTCCTGCATATCAGAACCATGAAAAGCCAGAACTGCTTATATACTGCTGTAAGATTTTTATATTACTTGAGAGATGATATAATAGTACTTAAGAATAAACTGTGATAAGTTAACAATATATATTGTAAATGCTTGAGCAATAACTTTGAACAAAAATACATAGTGCACCTATTGAGCCAATAGTTGCAATAAAATGTAATACTGATAAAGTTTGGTTGCGTCCCCAACCAAATCTCATCTTGAATTGTAGTTCCCATAATCCCCATGTGTCCTGGGAGGGACCCGGAAGAAGGTAATGATATTTATTGAGCATCTACTATATCAGGTGCAGCCAGTGTAGATCTTGAATAAGACAGACAAAATTCTCATACCTCTACAAGGGTCATATTTGATCTTTATTTATCTACCATTTATAACATTTTATTTGTCTTTTATTGGAAACCCTTCAAATCCTTTCTGAAGTAGATATAGTTGAAATAAAGATGTAAGTTGAGACTGAGATCATATACTGCGTTATTTCTCTTGCAAATTCATATTAATTATAGTGAATATCTCATTTTGTTTTTCTTTTTGTTTGGAGGGAAGTAGTTCCTGTCTTGCTACTTTTCTTTCTAACCATGCCATGATTTAAGTTCCTTCATTCATCGTGTTGGCTGTCTTGAAGATAAATCCAGAAACCTGCCTTACACTGGAAGCAGCAAGGGCTTTTCCCCGCCAGCTCCCGTGCAGCTCTCAGGCAGGCGTGTGACCAGCCCATGGCTGTCAGTCACTCTCCCTCCAGGCTTGGACTCTTTATCAGTGATGAGAGAACAGCTGAGGCACATGATATTTATCATAGCAACAGTGTGCTGAGTGAACCCTTCCTGCCCAGAGATGAATGCAGGGTACTTGCTTCCCCAGTCCCTTTGATTTCTATTTCCAAGCCTGGTTTCTCAGCTTCCAGTTTATTCTTTGAGCCTTGCTCTCCCTGCTACCACCAATATTTTTCAGGAAATTCCCCTTTCTTTTCATGTTATTTTCAGATGGTTGCAACTACAGAGCACTAAGTGACACTATCCAAACTCAGCTGGGCCCTGCTATTCCCAGTGCTCCCAATGAGAAAGAATACATCAAGCCCCACAGGAGGGGTCACAGCTCCTTAGCTAAGGGAGGAGACCACTCCTCATATTGTCTTATGCCCAATTTCTGCCTCCAAAGAAATAAGAAGTAAAAACTAAAAGGCAGAAATGAAATCCACAGGCAGACAGCCTGGTGCCACACCCTGGGCCCTGGTAGTTAAGGACTGACCCCTGACCTAATCGGTCATGTTATCTATAGATTACAGACATTGTATGGAAAAGCACTGTGAAAATCCCTGTCCTGTTCTTTTCTGTTCTAACTACCGGTGCATGCAGCCCCCACTCATGAACCCTCTGCTTGCTCAATCCATCACGACCCTCTGACGCGGACCCCCTTAGAGTTGTGAGCCCTTAAGAGGGACAAGAATTGCTCATTCGGGGAGGTCGGTTGTTGGAGAAGTGAGTCTTGCCAAAGCTCCCAGCCAAATAAAGCCCTTCCTTCTACAACTCGGTGTTGAGGGGTTTTGTCTGCAGCTTCTCCTGCTACAAGCCAGCACTGGACACGCAAAGTCTCTTATGCAATAAGCGCTCAGTAAATATTGGTGAAAGGAAAAGGGTGGAAAGGAGGAGGGAAGAGAAGACAGGACAAAGAAAGAGAGTAAAAGAAGGAAAGGAGGGTGGGAGGGAGGAAGGAAGAAAGAGAGGGAGGGAGCAAGAAGGGAGGGAGGGCAGGAAAAATGTAGGGTGCATGGGCAGGAGGAAGGGAGAGAGAAAAAGATAAAGGGAGGGAAAGTAGGGAAAGGGGAGGGGGAGGGAAAAACACAAGGGCATGGGAATAAATCCCAAGTGACCATTTCTGGCAAAAAATGCTGAGTTAAAAAAAAATCACTGGAGAACCACCCCTTTGTTTAGGTACCTGCTAGCTCTTAAAAGAACAGACTAAAAGTACAGAGAAATTATAGTTTACATATTTTACATGAATATTGAGGAAAATAAGGATCTGAAGGATATGCAGAGAAATATATGAAAATACAAAATTAGGTGCCTAAATTCAGAAAAGCTGGTAAATATTAATGAAGTAAAATAGCGGGCAGAGAAATGTGGGAGGGGAGTGTGACTTAGAATGTAGACCTGAATAAGAGAATTAAAAGTTATTTTAAAGTTAGTTGAAGGACTAAGGGTGGAAATCCATAGGATTCCTGCTTTTTTTCTGTCTATGCTACTTTGGCACGTATAGTGCGTAAAAGACATAAGGAAGATTGAGAAAATCATGGATGATCTTTCTACTGAAATGAAATTGTATCCAAAACCAGAAAACAAAAACAAGAGTGAGAGGCAGAACTTTTTCTGTGGGTTTCCCATGGTGGAAATCTCCCTGCCGACACTTCATGTGTTCTTTGATAATTTGGCTGGTTGGATTATTTTCTCTCTCTTCTGGCTGTTTGCTAACTGAGGTTTTCATTACAGAGGCCCTCTATCGCCCGGGTACCAATTCCTGATTAATGGAAAGATACCATCTCTCGACATGGTAACCTCCAGGTTTTACTGACGCTGCTTTGAGCACGCATCGGTTGTGTGACCCAGGGCCTCTTGTTTGCTCATCTGTTTTCATTTTGTGGTATAGAAACTTTACATGTCCAGCCACTACTAAGCAGAAACACGAATAAGCAATTATCTGTTAAATTGATGTTTCCCAGATGCAAGTTATTTAATGCTTTTATTAACCCTTAGAGCGGCATGTTATTCAGTCTCCACACCAGGTGAATATTTGGTAGGAAACGCAGCTCCTATACCCACACAATTGTCATTTAAAATTAAAGGGAAAAATGAAAATATCTCTCCAGCCAAACAAGCCCTTTTTTTAGCATTTTTACATATTATGAAATATAAATCTAAGGCAACTTTTAGGTTGTTTACAGAGAATAAAAAGTTATTTTTAAATCTAGGGCTTAAAATGAATAATTAGAGGTAAATCTAGTTGGCTTAATCAAAATAACGGCTATAAGAATTACATATAATTAGCGTCCAAATAAAATCCTTAGCCTACTCTATACAGGAAAGTAATATAAATATTAGATAGGAAAATATCAATTCTCTCTCTCATGTCTTCTCAAGATCACATTTAAACCCTTGATCTTTCTTGTCATTTCAAGCACAAGCCAAAATACAAGCCAAAACACAAGCAAATCATGAGGATAAGGCTGAATTTTAAATCTTGGTTCCAAAAGCCACTCTCCTATTCTGGTTGGAAAAATAATAAAGCTATGTTCCGCCTTTCATCACTGCACATTTAGGCCACAATCATTGAAGTGTTTTGCCAATAATGAGCACAGCACAAGGTACCAGGAGGAAATGGGTAGACAACCTTTGGACAGCTTATTCCAGCACAGACTCACGCAAAACGAAACGCTGCCAGAGCCAAGTTCCCTTTTGGCTTCTTCCTGGCTTTGTACAATCTTATTCCTCACTTAATTTCTCCATCCTGTTCCCTTCCCTCTGCCCCTGGTAGCCCCTGTGGCTCACATAAGCCTTTCTCAGGCCAGCAGGCACGTGGGAGCCTCACCTGGCCTGGGGCCAGCAGCAGATGAACCAGGAGTGTGACCCAGGTCCTAGCAGTAACCAGAGGTGACAGGGCAAGGGCTACAGTTTAAGCACTTTGAAGATGAGACTTCTGACCACATGGAGAGAAAATTAGCACCAACCTATACCCTTTGCACAGGGTACAGTAGAGCCACCAAATTACAGTCAGGAGCCAGGACCTCTTCACTGGATGCTGTCCTCGCCCATATCACCCCACACCGGGTCATCGCCATCTTTGTGCATCACTTTCCACCTCTTTCCTTTATCTTTGCCCTATTCCACCATTGCTTCTGCTTCCTTCCCCAAGACTGATCATGTATGTCCCAACTGAAAAAGAAAAATCTCTTTTCTGAATCCTGCATCAGTCTCTACCAGCTGTCCTCACACAGGGCAATGCCCTCCCCACCCCCACCAGAGGACATTTAGCAACATCTGGAGACCTTTATGTTTGTCACCGCTAGGGGAGGGGTTGCCACTGGCATGGGGTGTCCAGGCCAGGGATACTGCCAAACCTCCTACAAGGCACAAGACAGCCTTCCCTCCCCAACAACAAAGAATCGTGTGGCCCAACCTGCCCATAGTGCTGAGGGAGCAACGCTGCTTTGAACACCACTTGCTAAACTTCCCAACTGAACTCCCTGCGTATTGTCTACACTTAGTGGTTTCTGCTTTCTCCCTCCCAACTCATGCTGAACCGCAAGGATTGGTTGGCTGCCTGCTCTGCTGCACACACACAGCTCTTGCAAATGGCACACCCAATTCTACAGAAAAACGCGGCAGATACTTTGATTCTCTCCTCTCTTCTTTGCTTTTACACAAAGATAATCTTCTCACCAAGACTGTGCTTTCAGTGTGACATCAGAGAGAAACCAGAATGGGACTTTGCTGACGTCACTCACCACCACAGAAATTCAACTAGCAGCTCTCCACAGGCGAGAATACCATCGTGCATGTCCCAGAACTCAGGACTATGGCTGGACCTCAGAGCTCTCTGGACCCCAGAGCTAAGAAAAGCTGTTGCAATGGTACAAAGTGAAGAGAGATGTTGAGCGCGCACTCCTCCCCAACCTGGCAGAGCCTCACATGCAGAGATTCGTCTGGATCTGCAGTTGCACAGTGAGAAAGTGAGTTGGAAGCAGAAGTTCTGCTTCCGCACCATTCTGGGCCCCTTTGCAGGAGCTCAGGCCTGTCTTGTCCTATGGGAAACGCATCCCCACCATTCTGGGCCCCTTTGCAGGAGCTCACGCCTGTCTTGTCCCACAGGAAACACTGGGAGTGCCCACAGGGCCAGTTAGAAACAAAAACAGGTGGGGCTCACACTAAACAGGGCACAGATCAGGCCTGGCCCATGGAGGTGCCACATCAGAGAAACTAGCCAGAGGCACCACACCACAGGAAGCACGCCCACAGGTGCTCCAGGCTCAGCCCCCAGCGTGCTTCAACACCCTTCATAATAGCAAACCCTCGCAGATCCAGCATAGAGGGAGCTGCCTCAGCATAGGAAAGGCACCCATGCCACATCCGTAGCTAACGTCATTCTCAATGGTGGAAAGTCGAAAGCATTTCTCTTGAGATGAGGGAGAAGGGTGCCTACTCTCACCACTCCTACTCAACATAGCACTAGAAGCCTTAGCCAGAGAAAGAAACAAAAGGCATTCTAATTGAGGGAAGAAGTGAAATGTTTCTGTCTGAGGACAAATGGATCTTTTACACAGAACACCCTAATGGCTCCACAAAAAAACTGTTAGGACGTATAAACAAATTAAGGTTTCAGGATATAAAATCAACGTATAAAATTCAGTAGCATTCTATATACTAATAACAAATATTTAAAAAGTAAATTTCAAAAAAAAATCCTATTTACAAAGCAACAAAACAAACAAATACTTAGGTATTAATTTAACCCAGGAGGTAAAAGACCTGCATACTGAAAACTATAAAACACTGATGAAAGAAAATGATGAAAACACAAATAAATAGAAATATTTTCCATGTTTATGGGTAGAAGAAATAATATCGTGAAAATGTACAAACTACCCAATATGTTCTATAGATTCAGTCCAGCCCTTATCAAATATTCAATGTCATTTTTTACAGAAATAGAAAACACAATCCTTAAATTCATATGGAACTACAAAAGACCTTAAATAGCCAAAACAATCATGAAGGAAAAGAACACAGCTGGAGGTATCACACTCCCTCATTTTAAGCTCTTTTAGCAGTTGCAATTAGTACACCCTAGAACTGGTATAAAAAACAGACAAATCAATCAATGGAACAGGAGGGAACACCCAGAAATAATCCCCCACATTTATGGTCAACTGATTTTTGACGAGGGTGCCAAGAACACACAATGGAGAAAGGAGAGTCTCTCCAACAAATGATGTTGGAAAAACTGGATATCCACATGTGAAATAACGAAATTAGACCCTTATCTTATACCATACACAAAAATCCACTTACAATAGAGAAAAGATTTGGCCTGGCATGGTGGCTCATGCCTGTAATCCTAGCACTTTGGAAGGCTGAGGCAGGTACATCACCTGAGGTCAGGAGCTTGAGACCAGCCTGGGCAACATGGTGAAACCCCGTCTCTACTAAAAATACAAAACTTATCCAGGCGTGGTGGCAGATGCCTGTAATCCCAGCTACTCAGGAGGCTGAGCCACGAGAATCACTTGAACCCGGGAGGTGGAGGTTGCAGTGAGCCGAGATCACACCACTGCACTCCAGCCTGGGTGGCAGAGTGAGACCCTGTCTCTAAATAAATAAATAAAATTTAAAAAATGGATAAAAGACTTAAATATAAAAACTGAAATTCTAAAATGACTGGAAGAAAACATAGGGGAAAGCTCTATAACGTTGGTGTGGACAATAATGTTTTTGGATAAGACCCAGAAAGCACAGGCAATAAAAGCAAAAACACGCAAATAAGACGGCATCAAACCCAAAAGCTTCTGCACAGCAACGGGAACAATCAGCAGAGAGAAGAGACAGCCCACAAAATGGAGTAAAACCTTTGCAAATCATACATCAAATAAGCAGCTAATATCCAAAATATAAAACTCAACTCAATAGCAAGAAAACAAATAATTAGATGATGTTAGAATGGCCAAAGGACCCGATGTCCTCAAAAGAAGATTTACAAGTAGTTAGCTGGTACATGAAAAAATGCTCAGCATCTCTAACTATTAGAGAAATGCAAATGAAAGCCACAATGTGGTATCACCTCACCCCTGTTGGAATGGCTGTTATCAAAGGAAAGGGAACTCTTATGCACAGTGAAAATGTAAATTACTACAGCCGTTGTGGAAAATGACACGGAGGTTCCTCAAAAAACTGAATATAGAACCAGCAAATGATGCACTAATCTCACTTCTGGGTGTGTGTCCAAAGGAACTGAAGGTAGGTCCAAGAGACGTCTGCACGTCCATGTTTATTGCAGCCCTATTCATAACAGCCAAGATGTGGAATCAACCTGTGTCCATCCGTGGATGAATGGATAAATGTATATATACAATGGCATACTATTCAACCTTTAAAAAGAAGGAAATCCTGTCATTTGTGACAACAGGGATGAATCTGGAGGACTTCATGCTGAGAGAAATAAGGCAGGCGCAGAAAGATAAATATCCCATGATCTCACTGGCATGTGAAATCTAATAAGGTTGAACTCATAGAAACAGGAAGTAGAATGATGGTTACCAGAGGCTGACAGGTGCGGGGTGCGGGAAGACAGGGAGTGGGGAGTTGATGATCAAAGAGAACAAAGTTTCAGATAGACAGAGGGTTGGTGATCCACTGCATAGCAAGGTACTGTAGTCAGTAATGATGTGTCATGTATTTCAGAATAACTAAGAGCATAAATTTCAATTGTCTCACCATGAAAGAGAATAGGTAAGCAAGGCGATGAATATGTCAGCTTGATCTAATTATTTCATCTTGTATACAATTATCAAAATATCACATTGTACCCCACAAATATATACAGTTATGATTTGTCAATCGAAACAAATATTAATAATATTTTTTTTTCTGAGACAGTCTTTCTGTTGCCCAGGCTGGAATGTGGTGGTGCAATCATGGCTCACTGCAGTCTCAATCTCTCAGGCTCAAGCAATCCTCCTGCCTCAGCCTCCTGAGCAGCTGGAACTACAGCCACGTGCAACCACACTGGACTAATTTTTTAAATTTTTTGTAGAGATGGGATTTTGCTATGTTGCTCAGGCTGGTCTTGAACTCCTGGACTCAAGCTATCCTCCTTCCTTGGCCTCTCAAATTGCTAAGCTTACAGGCAGGAGCCGCTGCACTCAGGCAATTAAAAAAAAAAAAAGAAAAACTATGTTATCTGCTGGTTTCTGTGACCTCGTCACATCATTGTCATGGTCATTGATTCCTGAAGTGTGAACTCTAAATGCGTTTGTCTGGCTCCTAGGACCCTTGTCTACATGCCCACCATTGAATCTCAAAGGTCCTCCCCTCACACCTTGCTTTTCAGTTGTGGAAACCACTTATCAATTCCCAACGAGGCTGAGCACACTCTAATCTTTCCTTTTCTGCCCAGATTCCTCCTCACTAGACTAGTGCTGATTAACCCTTTTCCACCTTTCGGAATTCAAGACAAATGTCTCCCTGTCTGTGGCAGAATTCTGGGCCACCGTCAGTGCCTTCCTCTTGCCTGACAAATATCTTGTGACACTTCAGTTTCTACACTTGCTATCCCTGTGTGTTCATATGTCTATTATAACCTCCTCTCCATGCAAGTGGAAGGCCCTGCATCCGGGTTCTCTGTACTTTTGTGCACCGAGAGCCCAGCACAGTGTCTGGCAATTAGTTGGAATTAAATAACAAAATATGGCAAAACAAATAAATAAAATACACGATTTAAAAGCAAACAACGTAATTGTCATTTGAACAAGTTCTCCAACTTTATTCTATTACCTTTAAATTCTCTTTTTCCTTTCTTCTCCATCCTTGCAAATGAAAAGATCCATGTACTATCGACCTTCCTGTCAAGGCTTGGGGTTTGAATGAGTCAACGTAATAAATTTACCTGTTTTGGAGACGAAAGAGCTGAGACAGAGAGGCTAAGTAACTTACCCAAGTGGGAGCTGCGACCTAAAGTCTGTATTTCTGACACTGCCCTGATCCTAATGCAGGCAGTGAAGGTCCAGGGAAGTGAAATAAGACACACTGGACCATGACGATACGTGGGAGGGAAATCCGTGAAGGACAGAGAAACAGAGCTTAGCGCCCAGGGTGGGATCTTAGGCAAATCTGGGTGATGGTGAGTGGGCAAGCCAGCAGCATTAAAGCAGCAGCAGGAGGCAGGGATGAGACCCTCGTCATAACCCGCCTCTAAGGGAACTCACTGCAGGGTGAGCATGGCCCAGCAGTGACCCATCAGGCAGGTGTAGCAGATATTTTGCATGACTCTGATGTACTGCTTCCATTTTTTTAAGGGAGTGGTTGACTCACAGTCGGTACTACCGGGGGTGACCCAGGCTCTGGTCTGCCGCAGTAACACTGGTCACATGCTCCCCGAGTGCAGTGGTAGCTGATTGAGCATCGTCACCAAGTGTGGTTACCTGCTTCTCATTCTCACCGACACACAGGCTTCTGACAACTGTTCCAATTGCACAAGGTCATTTTTGAGGCTTTATTCCCTCCCCCACAGTAAAGAACAGACCCCAAATCCTCAGCTTGGTCTAAAAAGTGTATTCTAAAATATGTACATTGATTTTTTAAACTGAATGTTTTCAACTAAATCAACTGAATGGAAAGTGAAAAGGGAATTTTTGTTTGTTCAATAGTTTTCCCAAAAGATTGTATCATTTCTTTAAAGTAAATTTTAGTCAAAAAGTAGGTTTATATGAAATTCTAACAAAGTTGCTTTCTTCTGGAAAAAACAAGTCCTTTAAAATACTGTGTGTATTTATATATAAAATAACAGATAATATATACTATATATATATATATATCTCACACCCTATAATATGTACTATATGTATATAAGTATTTTATAAGAAGAATTTTATTCCTATGACATAATAGTGTTATAATTTTGAAAACCAGAAGTAGGGCCTAACAATGTGTTAAAAATATTTGCACTAAGTGTTAATTGATGCATTAATGTCATTTTCATCTTTCCACAACAAATATTTAACATTCAATACTTATACATATCCCCTGGTAAATGAACTTTCTTATTGCCGGCAAAGGTTCTTAGAAAAATAGACTGAAAATAAACAACTTCTATCTAAAGATGTTTCAAAAGCTTCACACAACTTACAGAATGGATAAAAATGTCCCATAAGTTATAAGGGTAAACTGGCATGTGAAGGGTAAATATCATTTTACTTTAACGTCTCTCAAAAATGAAAAGCTTTCCTTACCATAATTCTTAACCTGAAAAGCAATTAATAAGCAACGTTTTATAATGTCGCTGTATCTTGGGTGTGCCTGGGGGACTATTTGAGTTCTTCTTAACTGAGCTGTATAAGCAAGTAAAAAGCTGCTCTGAGAAATCATTCGGCTTTTGAAACTAAAATGATTATTAGATTAGGTCAGAGAGATCCACAGCCAAATTTATCATGCTCATATGTCTCTTTTTATCTGCCAAATATAATTGCTTGTTATTTGTCTTTTTAAAATATAAAATAAAGTTCAGTGCACAAATAAAAATTCAACCCAGCTCAATACATGAAAGTTGTTTTTACAGCGATTAAAATCAAAACCATCTTGTCCAATCCTGCTCTCATTTAGAAAGGTTTCCATTAGAGCAGAAAGGTGGTAATGGCTGACAGCCAATCTGCAGTGGAAAAAATGCAAGCCTGTGACCTAGAAGGCACTGGTGTTCAAAGTCCTAATTACTCAGATATCAGAAGTACAAGATTACAGGCTTTTATAACGTCAAGATAACTAAGATAGTTTGCAAAATTGCACCTGGTAAATTTTAAATTCAAGTGACCCCAGTGGTCTGCAAAAGAATATAAAGATGTCCTTGGTAGCCTTCTGCCTGTATCTCAGTGTCACTCTCTTTCTGCCTGTATCTCAGTGGCACTCTCTTTCTGCCTTTATCTCAGTGGCACTCTCTTTCTGTCCCTAATAATGCACACTGTGATACCAAACCTGTACCTGAGAGTCGAGATGAACAAGATGGTGCACCAGCTCATGGGCTTCTGAGAAGAAAAGGAAAACAGGAGCCTGACCCCATCCCACACTGTGCTGGATGCTTTCTTAGACACTGAACCACACTTCCACTCATTGTGTTGAAGATAAGAACATGGGGAGCCAGAAAAGCTGAGGAAACGTGCCCAAGCTAATGGCAAAGCTGAGGTTTGCAGCAACCCCTGTTGGTCTAGAAGACTCTGACTGACATCAGCCGAGGCCAGATTTAAGGAGATGGGCATGCATGGGAGCGTCTGTTATTTTGTCACATCCTCCCTAACTAGGTTTTAAGTAAACAACTCAGGTGAAAAGGGGCAATATTATATGAATAACTATCATGTTACATTATTTGTATTGGAAGAAGCTTTTATTTTCCTCATATATTCTTGATGTCACATGACTTCAGGTATTTATGCAAAATGTACAACTGCCACTATTAAAGTATGTGCTGAAATTATAATGACAACCCTCTCACATCAACCCCCACCCATATGGGCTGGCCCACCCTATAAGATGCGTTGTCACCAGTTGTAAATCGAACACTCATTAGAGCTGACAAAATGTTGAAGAGCAAAGTATCAAGCATTCTTTGTCACGATTTGAGGTTAAATTGTCCAAAGTGACTCAGCGCAAGGCAGAATAGGTGTATTGCTGGGACACTTTTTGTATTTCAGACTCAAAATTCTCTTGAAAGAAATACAACTCGAACTTAGCTCATCATATCAAAAGCCAGATCACATAATCCTTCTCAATGAATAAAATCAGATGGGTCTGACAATGAGGTTGGAGGCTTTGCCAAGAGCTTTCGCTGTATGTTTCTCGAGGAGTGAGAGAGAGAGAGAAAGAGGAGGCAACCTGAAGTTCAGGGGCAGCTATCACCACACAGTCAGCTCCTCCTGAATCCCAGCACCTCGAGGATTAGAGGGTCAGTTCAGGGGCAGCTATCACCACACGGTCAGCTCCTCCTGAATCCCAGCACCTCGAGGATTAGAGGGTCCTGTTCAACACAGCAGCCACTAGGCACCTGTGGGTATTGCCCACGTGAAATGGGCTGGTTCCAACTGAGGTCAGCTACAAGTGCAAACTATGTCCTGAATTTCACAGATTTAGAGTGGAAAAGAATGCAAACTGTCTTATTACGTGTTTAATTGATGATTTGTTGATGTGAGATTTGGATATATCAAAGTAAGTAAAACATATTATTAAAATTAATTCCACCTGTTTGTTTTTTACATTTTTAATGAGGCCACTAAAGACAACTTACCCATGTGTTCAAAACAATTGAAAGTAGGATCTTGAAGTATTTTCATGTCCATGTTCATAGCAGCATTGTTCACAAAAGCCACATTTTCAACAGCTCAATGGATAAGCAAAATGAGGTCTGTCTGCATAATGAAACCTCATTCAGCCATGAAAGATAATGAGGTACTAATACATCCTACAACATGCTCGAACCTTAATAACATCGTGGTAGGTGAAAGACGTCAGTCACAAAAGACCACACACTCTATGATTCCGTTCATATGAAAATGCAGAATGGAGAGGTCCACAGAGACAGAAAGGGGGTAAATGGTTTCTTGGCTATGGGGGTGAGAAGATGGGGCCATTCGGAAAGGGTTCTAGGTTTCTTTTTGAGGGGATAAAAATGTTCTAAAATTGACTGTGGTGATGTTTGCACCTGCCTGTGAATATATTGAAAACCACTGAGTCATACAGTTTAAGTGGGTGAGTTGTATGGAATGTGAATTATATCTCAACAAAAGTTGTTTTTTTTAAAAAAAAATGAAAACTCTCAAGAAATTGATGGAAAGTTGGGAGAAGAGAATTTCAGGCAGAGAGAGTGGCACTTGCAAATAGGATCTGCTGTGAAGGGACAGATTTGTTCTCTCCCCTTGGATGGTGCTCTATGTCCTTTGTCCTCAATTAAGATCCAGGCCAGGCTTTCATTGGGCCCCATGGCACTGGCATGGGACGAAGCTCTCCAGGCCTGCCTTGCCCAAAACACTGCTCGTACAACCCTTTATTGTGCATGCATGCAGCCTCGCTGAAGCTTCTACTGGAAGAAATAGAAAAAATATCACATAACAGGAAGACAGGGTAAAAAAAAAGTGCTCCTGGTGGAATACATTAACTTGCTAGTGATAATTATCCTTGTTATTCAGAGCCACAGAAATTACTACACAAAAATAATGTAACCATGCAAAGTAACAAATCGAATGGACATGTTTATAAAAATGAGGATTGAGGAAGATTTTTTCTTACTGAACTGCATAAAAGATGTTGCATTCGAAGCATCAGAAAGTGTTTCCCCACCAACGGCATCTCAAAAAAGCCAGAAATCTGACTAATACCATTCCCTTAAAGAACCAGGCACTTCGCATAATTGCCTATTACAGCCCTCACTGAGGCTGGAGACTTGCACAACTGAATCAAAAGAGATGGCTAAACTGCTCCAGGGAGAGGGAACTTTTGCTCTCTGATTCACTTAAAAGGCAGAATGATGGACAGGCTGACCTGCTCGGCCTGCAGGTGAGGGAGGGAATCCGAGCCGCTGGCACAGAGAGGAAAACCACACTGTTATGTGTCCAGTTCACTCCGTGTGCTTGCACCAGTGTGAGGACAGCAGGCCTCACCCCAAGACGCAGAAATGCTAGTAAAAAGGAGCTGAAGAGTACATGATACAAACAGCACCTGCCGTGTAACCCTCAAGAACATGAGGAAAATTACATGACACTTTTCAGTCCTTTTCGTTGATTCAAATATCTGTGGATTTATTACTAAATGTGTTGACTAATCCCTTAGGTAGTAAAGAAGTCATGAAAACCTGAAGGCTATTGTACAGCGTTTCCCACATTTTCAGATGTGTCCTGACCTTGACCAGGAACATTCTAGGGTCCAAAATGGTGATTTATGTGATCCTATAAAGTGACATAATGAGGCTGGCTATTAGCACATGTTCAAATATGTTCAAAGCCAGAACCTGGACGTGCGATATAGTGTTTAGGGCCTGACAAGGTAGACCCGATTGATCTTTCACACTTGTGAGAAGAAGGCAGGTGGCTCAGGGCAGGTAAGCGGCTCCGCTCCATGACGTCATCTAGGCTCTGATGCCCTTGACGTTGTACTGACTTTCCTGGGATGTTCTAATCATCCATGCCGTCGACACTGACTCCCCACCACCCCCATGCTTAATCCTATGAGAAGGGAAACCGAGCCCCAAATTCCTCCTTTTAAGGGCCTTTCACTGCTAGGGGACTTAGGTACAGGGTCCAGCTTTTTCGCGGGAGAGGCTGGGATATGCCGTCCCCAGCAGGCAGCCATATGTCCAACCGAAGCTCAGGAGAATGGGGCTTCTGAGTTTAAGGCAGACAGGGGAAGGGGCACCAGAGACAGTTAATGCTGCCATGCCTGCCTTAGCAAAGCAGTTGTGTGTGTCTCCTTAGCACAGAAGGCTGTGCCCTTTGAAATGGTTGGATTTTCAAAATCATTTGACCATTTTCTAACTCCTCTCCATCACTTCCTGTGCATTCTATAATTTCTCACCCTATCCCGTTTTCCCAAGCCCTTCCTCTGCATCCTGCTCATATATATCAGCTCCCTAAATCCTTTCTCGCACACTCCAGTTCCTCTCTAAACTTCCCTTCACCCCTAGCTATCAGCGAGCATGACTTTCCCAGCCTCCTTCTCCACAGGAATGGTTTTCCTCCCGTAGTGCACATAAGCCATGGCCTGCAGGTGGGGCAAGCCTGCCCTTACTCCCACTGCCGTATTCACACGCTATCTCCTTCTTTCTCCTCCAAAAGCCTCCAGCTCCTTTGGAGCACGCGCCATCTGACTACACCACCTGCATTTCTCTGTCATCTTCAGACCCCCCGTGTTCTTTCCTTCATCCACCACGGATTTCAGCACCTGGTTCCGTCTTCATCTCTGCCTACTCTTCTTACCATTTTCAGTGACTTCAGCTTGCACGTAGATAATCCACTGAGCAGTGAGCTCTCAAATCCTTAGCTTTCTCTCCCACAACACTCTTTCCTCCACCATCCCATGAGGCCCAGCCCCATGACCACACCTTAGCCTTTGCCATGTAACAATAAATGCACCAACCCATAAGACTGACACTGGCCAGGTGCAGTGGCTCACACTGTAATCCCAGCCCCTAGGAAGGCTGATCTGGGTGGATTGCCTGAGCTTAGGAGTCAGAGACCAGCCTAGGCAACATGGCAAAACCCCATCTGTACCCAAAATACAAAAAATTAGCCAGGCATGGTGGCAGGTGCCTGTGGTCCCAGCTACTCAGGAGGCTGAGGTAGGAGAATTGCTTGAGCTTGGGAGGCAGAGGTTGCAGTGAGCTGAGATTGTGTCCCTGCACTCCAGCCTGGATTACAGAGTGAGGCTCTGTCTCAAGATGATAATAATAATAATAATAATATTAAAAAGACTGATGTTAACATCTCATTCTCCTACTAAGCCTTATGTTTCCAGCTCACTTACCCTATGCTGGCCACTCCAACCATTTTCAACATTGTAAACCACAAATCCGTTGACCTTAAAATGTTTTTATTATCTATCATCCCCTCCTGGTCTTACTTTGATCTTTCCCACTTTGGGGTCCAGGGCCCATCATTATAATCACGTTACTCAATTTGATAAACTATAACCACAAACATTGTTTCCATTGAATTCACACAGCAAAGCAATAACCTATTCAAACCAACCATTCGCCTACTTAGCGCTGTTAACAAAAGATCATGAAATCTGCAGAGGAAAAAGGGAGAGCTTTGTTCTCTATAAAACAGTCAAAAAAAAAAAAAAACAACTCCCACAGACTGGGGAAGTACAAATGAAAGTGTGTGCACCAAAGAACAAAGGAAGGGTTTATGGCTCAAATAGGAAAAGTTTTCTCCCAGGTTCTCTGTCACGTCTGTTTATGCAAATGTAGGATTCAAGTGTGTTCAGTTCTTATTGGTTGAGATAGTCAAGCCCTGACTGGGTGGCTTCTCACCCCAACATTAGAAGTGTCTTTGCTAGGTGTTTTCTTTTAAAATGGCCAATGGGGTGGAGGTGAGGAGTCTTGCCACTGTTTTTCTTGGCTCTGGTCAAAGAAAGTGCATGAAGTAGGATGTTTGTGAAGAGCTGGCTCTCCTCTTGCCACCCCCACGGCCGCTTGAATCTGTTATCTAAATTTGGGTGTCTCCATTAGTCCCAGGGAGTCCGTTTCCTCCAGAGAGCTTGAGGTCCCATTTACAATTCTATTTCACTGCACCATCATCCAGTAGCTGAAGAAAATCACAAAGCCACAGTGACTGTCCACACGCTAAACTCATGGTCACAAATCTGAGACACATACTTATCACCATCCAGAGGTTCTGCTACACTTGCCTTGTAAACAAAACTCCAGTATCCAAGACATCCAAGCATTTCACAGTTTCTTTATGCTCCTGAAGTCTCCAATATTTCTCCTTCTTCCTTCTCTCTAGAGAAGAAATGGAGGAACTTCTACAGGAACTCCATCTCCCCTCCACCAACTCCAACCTTCCAGGAGGATGGAAGAAACGTCAAGGTGTTCCCATTCCTGTCTCAAGGCAACAACTCCCCCAGCACTCGGGACCTCACCAGCTCTCAAGGTGCAAAGGCTTTGCTTCAGCTGTTTTCCGCTCTCTCCTTTGCACCATCATAATGTCGTCCACACAAGAGAATTCTCACCAACACACTAACCAACTCCAAGATATCCTTCCCTCTGAAACCCTGCCCTGAACGTGTCTTTCTAGCTCTTTTCCTCATTTCCACTCCCTTGAATTTCATTCTCTTCCTCCCATTCTTGTCAGTGTCCTTCCCCACCACTGTCGTAAAGCTCCTTTCATCATCGCCACCAGTGGCCTTCATGTTGACGAATATGGTGATTCATTTTCTTTCTGCATCTCACTGTCCTTCCCAGCAGCATCCGGCAGATCTGAGAATGCTTGTTGAGGCATTTCCTTCCATTGACTTCCCTGCCACCTTCTCCTGTCAAACCCCTTGCTTCTCTGGCTACTCCTCAGTCTTCTCTGAGGGCTTCTGCTTCTCTGCCAGACTTCTAAACCCTGATGTTTGTCCTGGGCCTTCTCCCTTCTCTATCTATCCTCCCTATCTCTACTTAAGCTAAGTTGGGTCATGCTTTCAAATACTATCATCCCTAAGTGCATGACTTCCAAATTTATATTTTCTAGTCCTGACTTGCCATAGATTTCTAATAAGCCTCTGAAACTTAACACATCCAAAACATTCAACCCAAGAAAATAGAACTATCCACCCAGTTGCTTCAGCCAAAAGTCTAGAAGTCCCATTCTTTCCCCCTCACTTCCCACAATCAGCTCACCAGCTGAATCTGCCCTCTTCTCTCTCACACCATTGCACCACCCAGTCCAACTCAGGAACCATTTCCTCAAGTACTGTAATGACTTCTTAACTGTCTGTTCTTGCCCACTTATAATCCCTTTTCCAAAGAGGAAACACAATGATCTATTTTAGGTATAAATAAAAGCATGTCATTCTTTGGTTAAGCCTTCCAGTAGCTTCCCATTCCTCTTGGGTAAAATTCAAACTCCTTACTATGTTCCACAAAGCCCTGTATTATCTGGCTCTTGTTTATCTTTCTATTTTTATCTCCTGCCACACTCTGCCTGGCTTACCGCATCTGTGTCACCTTGACCTTCTGTGAGTATTTCAAATGCGCTTCATTCCTCACCACACTCCAGCTTCTCTCCTTGCCTGTTCCTCCATCTGAAATGCTGTTCCCCCAGATCTTTTTATCTGTCTCCTCCATGTTTAACAATTTTATGGATTTTTATTTGGAACTCACATTCATATTGATGACATTAAAGTACATATAAATTCATATCCATATTGTATTTAGATCAATGATGGGTTTATATAAATGTAAGTTTTAGTTCCAACAATTTGGGTCATCCATGAATACAAGTATGTTTAACATAAAATGTATTTTAATATAAAAAAGCTATTGATAATGTCATGTAGATTGGAAATTTTAAACTCTATTGATGAACATTGAGTCTCTTTTCACTTAAATGTTATATTGCATAAATCAAACACTTGGTCAAAACAAAGCAATAAATGAATAGACAGATAGGTGATAATTTCTGACAGTGACAAAGCTATGTAAAAAGCTAATGGTGTAAAGTGATGTGGCAGGTATGTGAAGGCGTCTAATTTAAGTAAAATCAGCAAGGAGGATCTCAGAAGAGATGGTGCTGGAGTCATGTTCTCAAGCAGAGATGAGCGTGTTTTGAAATGATATGGTCAGATCCTCATGTGATTTGAATACTATTTCTTACATATCTACTGGTGAGTTTCAGAGGCAAACAAGAACTTGAATGAGAGTACATTAGAAAACCAATTATATTTCAAGAATATTTTACAAGTGGTTTGAGGTAGGCTTAGTAATGTGGTGTGGCTGTGTTCCCACCCAATTCTCACCTTGAATTGTGATAATCCCCACACATTAGCCACCTGGTGGGGACGGGTGGGGATAATTGAATCATGGGGGCTGTTTCCTCCCATACTATTCCCATGGTGGTGAATAAGTCTCAGGAGACCTGATGGTTTTATAGAGGGGAAGTTCCCTGCACAAGTTCTCTCTTGCCTGCTGCCATGTAAGATGTGTCCTGCTTCCTCTTCACTTTCTGCCATGATTGTGAGGCCTCCCCAGCCATGTGGAACTGTGAGCCAATTAAATCTCCCTCCTTTATAAATTACCCAGTCCCAGGCATGTCTTTATTAGCAGCATAAGAACAAACAATACACTTAGCTTATGTACAAATTATAATAGTTATAATAACTTGTACCTAAGCTAAGCCTGCCTCAAGCCATTCTTGAAATATGATTGTCCACTTTCCAATTCAAAAAGTACCAAGTTTCTTAGATTAATACATTTTTGAAATGCCTAAATAAGGAAGGGTTTTCAAACAGAAGGCTTCCCATTTAGGTTTCTGCTGCTTCTTGTCCTATAATATTCAAACACCACCGTCCAGGACGTCCAAGAAATGGTGGTTCCTTCTTAAGACAAACGACCACTTATCTTTATCTTTCTATAGTATTGCACACCTCTGGCATATAATAAGCATTCAAAAACCATTTGATCAACCAATCAATCAATCTTTTATCCTCCAATGTCAAGCTAAGTCAGTTTCTATCACGTAGAAAACACTAAATCAATGTGTTTGTTGAGTTAGCATGTTATGAATACATCATTCATCTAAATCCCTGAGTTTTGGAGGCAGGAAAATCAGAAGGATGCTGGCACTGGAGACGGGCAAGTCTGGAGTCAAGGGAGCCCCAGCCCCACTCTGCAGTATCTATTTGGACTTAAACAAGTCCAGTAACCTTTCTGCACTTCAGACACTTCATCTGTTACAAAAGGATTATAATTTTCAAGGTGCTGCAAAGGATTGAAAGACAATGTGTGGAGCTCCCAGCAAGGTTTGTGGCCCAGGGTAAGCCCGAGAATCATAAAAATCAATGTGACGATGGTGTTATTATTAAGTGCCTTGTACATGTTTATGCCTTGGGTGCCCATGAATACAATTACTAATGACTATTTTCATCATTGTGGGCACCAAGAGGCTTTCTGAGGTTTTTTTTCCAAGCAGAGCAGAACCAGGAACTAATTATTATACTCCAAACACTTATTCTTAGTCTCAAGACTAAGCAGCACACGCCATGAGAGTTAGAGTCCTCCCTCTAGCTAGGAGCCTCTGCTAGGAGCAAGCCGGTGAGATATGCATAAAAACACAACCTCTGCTAGAGATCAGTAAGCTGCAGACAGGTTTTATACGTGGCTATTCTTCTCAGACCAGAAGAGACATTCTGTTGGCATTTTCATCTGACAGTATAAAGTTACAAAACAAATATAAGGGTAGTTGTTATTGGATAACATTTTAACAGCATTTTCTTTTTAAATCCCTATATAGAGAGGATTCCTATTAACATAAAACAGGCCAAAAACCTGAGCATCATCCTGAGCATCATTCTTTCTCTCACGCCCTGCCTCCAATCCCTCAGAAAATGTAATTGTCCTACTTTCAAGATCTACCCAAATCTGGCTTGTCTCACCACGTCCAATGCTACAACCTGGTTGGAGTCACCATCGTCTTTCACTGGGAGGTTGCACAAGCCTCTCACAGGCTCCACTGTTTCTACCCCTGACCCCTGCAGTCTACTCTGAGCACGGCAGTCAGAAGCATCCTTTTGAGACTTCCTTTTAGACACACTTCTGCCCAGCACCCTGCGATTGCTTCCCACTTCTGAGCTGGTGGGCTCTGAGGCCATCAGTGGTCTGGACCCAATACCAGTCCAGCCTCCCCTCTGAAAGCTCCACCCTCCCTCACTGCTGCAGCCATGCCAGACTCCATGCTCATCCATGGGGGCAAGTGGCAAGCACCTGCCTCGTGATCCTTGCTCTACCTGCTCTCCATTTGGAAGTCTCTTCTCTCAGAGAGCCATGATCTATTTCTTTATCTTTTACAAATTTTGGCTCGAGTTTCATCTTTTCAGGGGTTCTACCCACTGCTCTGATCACGCTGCTTAACCCTGAAACCTCCCCCACCCAGACACACAGCACGGCGCTCTACACTCTCATCACCCTGTCCTACTGTTCTCCATAATTCTTTTCACTTCCACCACTCTGTACTGCCCACTTTATTGTGTTTATTGCTTACTACCTGCCCCTCCCTGTTTAAAACAAGCACCTTGAGGATGGAGATCTTTGTCTCTTTTGTTTACTGAGTTGCTGAAGCACAGAAAACTTATGAACAGTGCTTGGCTCATAGCAGGTACTCAGGAAATACTGAATCAGTGAATATAAACTAAGAAGACAATGATGCCTTACCATGAGTGGAAAGATGCTCATCACGTGGGAAGCAAGGAAATCTTTATGTGTGCAGAAACCAGGGCTTCGCCACCTGTTTAGAGCAAACATTTCTGCCTCTGCTTAGAGGCATCTACAGGATATGAGCAAGTGTTTAGTAGAGAATATAATCAGTTTAGTTTTTCAGAGCAGATGATACAAAAATATTCCCCTTACACAGATAATGAGATATTGAGCCTAACGGTTTTGAAACTTAGGAAAAGTTAATATGAATGAGAGAAAAATAACCAAAAAGAAATAGCAATTTTTCCTTTCTAATGTTATTTTTCTGTGTGCAAAATAAACATAGTAAAAGAAATTTTTCACTTTAAGTTATGAAAGTCGATACTATTATCTATAATTTTTACATGTGCCTCTATTATATGTCCTCTAGCCTTTCACTAAACTACAACTATTGTAATCTGCTATTATTTGTACTTATTTTACCTATAATTTGGAAATAAGGTGATTGGCATATTTTTCCTTAAATTTTATTCCTGGTCTCAAAGCCTTTTTCGACATAGTCATTAACTCTAAGTTTAAACAGAAGAGAATAGCTAAAGAAAAGGTCATACTAGGCTGGAAAGCTACAGGTTGAAGGCCAGGTTGACCCACATTTTTTTTATAAATAAAGATGATTGAAACAGCCATGCCTGATCACCTGCCTCTTGTCCATGGCTGCTTTCTAACTGGCAGAGTTGGGTATTTGTGACAGAGACCATGTGGCCACAGAGCCAAAAATATACTCTCTGTCCCTTTACAGAAAACGTTTGCTGACCTTGTGTGAGGCTGTCGATCTTCCTTCCTATTGGCCTTTCACATGTTGCTGTGTGTCTGCGTGAGGTCATTTATTGAGCACCAAATATGCCAAATATGCATCATGACTATGAGTCTAGCACAAGAGGGTGATGTTCACAAACATGTCATGACAGTTGCCAAAGGTAGCCTTGGACAAACATCACTCCCTTCCCTCCACGTTAGAGATAAGATGGAAAAGAGAAATGGGGAGAAATTGTTCATATCCACAAAGTAGACGTCCTTCACTAAAGAGCACTGGCTCAGCCCTTGAATGCTAAGAAACTAAAAACAGAGAAAGGTTAAGGACACAGGAAACAGGGATGAGGAATAGCTCCTTACATTTTCTAATAACTCATGGTATTGCAAGGGGCCAGAGCCACTTTATTTATAGAAAAGTTGTAAGGGTAGTATAAAGGGTTCTAGTAAGCCTTCCACCCAGTTTCCCCTAATTTTAGCATGTTATATAACCATGACACATTTATCAAAACTAAGAAATTAACATTGCTACACTATCGACTAAACTATGGACTTTATTTGGCTTTTTGCCAGTTTTTCCAATCATGCCCTTTTCCTATTCAAGGATCCAATCCAGAATACCATGTTGCATTCACCTGTTATGTCTTCTTAGTCTCTGCCAATCCATGATAGCGTCGCTGTCTTCCCTTGTTCCTCATGAACTTGACACTTTTGAAGAGTATTAGTCAGGTATTTTGTAGAATGCTCCTCAACTGCTGATGTTTTCTTGTGATTGGACTGGCATTCTGGATTTGGGAGTAAGGTAACACAATGGTGATGCTCTTCTCATTGCATCATTTCCAGGGATGCTTGACATCAACACTACTTATCATTGGTGATGCTCACCTCCATCACTTGGATAAGGCCAAATCTTTCAGATTTTTTCACTGTAGGGTCACTATTTTTACTTTTCCAAAACTCTATTTATTACAAGCAAGGCACTAAATCCAGCTTACTTTCATAAGGAGGGAAAGTAAACTCCACCTGCTGGAGGAAAAAGTATGAAAGAATTTGTGGATATATGTTAAATTCAGTACAGCAATTAATAAATATTTGGGTACAGATATTTGAGGTTATGCAAATATCCTGTTTCTTCCTTAAGTTTCAGACACTAATTTCAGCAGTCATCCATGAATCTTCCCTATGGCGACTATTACTGTGGTATTCTAGTGGTGTATTAGTCCATTCTCACACTGCTAACAAAGACATATGGGAGAATGGGTAATTTATAAAGAAAAAGATGTTTAATGGACTCACAGTTCCACAGGACCAGGGAGGCCTCACAATCATGGCAGAAGGCAAAGATAGAGCAAAGGCACATCCTGTATGGTGGCAAGCAAGAGAGCATGTGGAGGGGAACTGCCCTTTATAAACCATCAGATCTCATGAGATTTATTCACTATCACCAGAACAGCATGGGAAAAAACCAGAGCCATGATTCGATTATCTCCCACTGGGTCCCTCCCAGGCCAAGTGGGGATTATGGGAGCTACAATTCAAGACAAGATTTGGGTGGGGACACAGCCAAACCACATCAAGTGGTGTCTTCCGGTTCCCTCATTTCTTTTACGTTTACTATTTGGAAATATTCCACAAGGAAGATTTTTTCACTTCTCCCTCAATTATTTATGTATTTAACCATTTATTTTTATCAGTATAAACTCACAGATATTTACTTTTTTCTTCGGGTTATAACTCAGTAGTATTTTTATTAATTTTGTTGCTCAAAGTTTTCCAGCTTTGGCCACTGGGAGCTCTTTCAGGTTGGCTGCATGTTCCTTTGTCAGGCCTGTTCCCTGACCTCTTACTTTCTGGCACCACAAGGTCCTCCAGGTTCATCATGCATTTTCCCTTCCCTAGCCCTAGAGTCAGCCAGTTCTCCAGGGAGTCCTAGTTCAAAAGGGACAACTTTTCAAGTCAACTTCCATGTGTTGCTATGTATAATTTTCAGATTATTTCTTTCTTTCTTTTTTTTTTTTTTTTTTTTGAGATGGAGTCTCACTCTTTCGCCCAGGCCAGAGTGCAGTGGCGTGATTTCAGCTCACTGCAAGCTCCACCTCCCAGGTTCACACCGTTCTCCCGCCTCAGCCTCCCGAGTAGCTGGGACTACAGGCACCTGCCACCATGCCCAGCTAATTTTTTTTTTTCTTATTTTCAGTAGAGACAGGGTTTCACCATATTAGCCAGGATGGTCTCCAGCTCCTGACCTTGTGATCCACCTGTCTTGGCCTCCCAAAGTGCTGGGATTATAGGCATGAGCCACTGTGCCTGGCAAATTTTCAGATTATTTCTATGCTATAATTAATGCTATAATTAACTATAGATTTTCCATAATTAAGTCGTATGTATTACAGCACTCAGACTAACAGGCTGCATTAGAAGGAACATGAACCTATCACCAATGTTTTACCCTTCTTTCTCTAGCACTCACCTGGTAATCTCTGTTGGCCCAACTGGCTCTAAGATTCTATGATTCTATAATGAAAAGACAAAAGGCAAAAGATGTTCCCATGAGGGACATTTCTTTGAATCAGAAAATTGTTTCATTTTGCCAAAAATAAATTTAAGCCGTAGTTGACCTCCATGTTGCCTTTCCTATCCTTCCTATAGTTTAATCCTATTCTTTCCATTTTATTATCAATTTTGAAATGAAAATTTAAGTTTGTTTTGCTTGATCAAATTAGGACATAAATAAAGTAATAAAAATACAAAACAATAAATTATACTTACTTATAAAGTCTACAGCTTCTTGAAATTAACATATTATAATCTACTGCTGCTGAAATCTTTAGCCATCAAACAGTTTAAACACTACAGCAGTGGTTCTTGACAGAAGGGACTTTGCCCCAATATGGTTTGGCTGTGCCCCCATGCAAATCTCATCTTGAACTGTAGCTTCCACAATTCCCACATGTTGTGGGAGGGATCCAGTAGGAGGTAATTGAATCATGGGGGAAGGCTTTTCCCATGCTCTTCTCATGATAATGAATAAGTCTCATGAGACATAATGGTTTTGTAAAGGGGAACCCTTTTCGCTTAGTTCCCATTCTCTCCTGCTGCTGCCATGTAAGAAGTACTTTTCGCCTTCCATCATGATTGTGAGGCCCCCCCCAGCCACACGGAACTGTGAGTTTATTAAACCTATCTTTCTCCCAAGTCTCAGGTATGTCTTTATCAGCAGTGTGAAAACGAACTAATACAGTAAATTGGTACCAGTGGACTGGGGCATTGCTGAAAAGATACCCAAAAATGTGAAAGCAACTTTGGAACTGGCTAACAGGCAGAGGTTGAAACAGTTTGGAGGGCTCAAAAGAAGACAGGAAATGTGGGAATATTTGGAATTCCCTAGTAGAGACTTTTTAAATGGCTTTGAGCAAAATGCTGATAATGATATGGGCAATGAAATCTGGGCTGAGGTGGTCTCAGATGGAGAGGAGGAATTTGTTGGGAACTGGAGCAAAGGTGACTTTTGCTATATTTTAGCAAAGATACTGGCAGCATTTTGCCCCTGGCCTAGAGACTTGTGGAACTTTGAACTTGAGAGAGATGATTTAGGGTATTTGGCAGAAGAAATTTCTAAACAGCAAAGCATTCAAGAGGTGACTTGGGTGCTGTTAAAGATGCTCAGTTTTAAAAGGGAAACAAAGCATAAAAGTTTGACAAATTTGCAGCCTGACAATGCGATAGAAAATAAAATCCCATTTTCTAAGGAGCAATTCAAGTCGGCTGCAGAAATTTGCATAATTAATGAGGAGCTGAATGTTAATCACCAAGACAATGGGGAAAATGTCTCCAGGGCATGTCAGAGACTTTTGTGGTACCTCCTCCTACCACAGGCCCAGAGGCCTAGGAAGAAAAAATGGTTTCATGGGCCAGGACCAGAGTCTCTCTGCTGTGTGCGGTCTAAGGACTGTGTTCCAGTTGCTCCAGCCGTGACTAAAAGGAGCCGAGGTACAGCTTGGGCCATGGCTTCAGAAGGTGCAAGTTCCAAGCCTTGGCAGCTTCCATGTGGTGTTGAGCCTGTGGGTGCACATGAGTCAAGAAGTGAGGTTTGGGAACCTCCACTTAGTTTTCAGAAGATATTATGGAAACATCTGGATGTCCAGGCAGAAGTTTGCTGCAGCAGTGGGGCCCTCATGGAGAACCTCTGTCAGGGCAGTGCAGAAGAGAAATGTGGGGTGGGCACCCGCACAGACTCCCCACTAGGGTGCTGCCTAGGGAAGCTGTAAGAAGAGAGCCACCATCTTCCAGACCCCAGAATGGTAGATCCATGGACAGCTTGCACAATGCACCTGGAAAAGCCACAGACGCTCAATACCAGCCCATGAAAGCAGCTGGGAGAGAGGCAGTATCCTCCAAAGCCACAGCGGCAGAGCTGCCTGAGACCACGGGAACCCATCTCTTGCATCAGCATGACCTCGATGTGAGACATGGAGTCAAAAGATATCATTTTGGAGCTTTAAAATTTGACTGCCCTGCTGGATTTTGGACTTGCATGGAGCCTGTAGCCCCTTTGTTTTGACTGATTTCTCCCATTTGCAACAGCTGTATTTACCCAATATTTGTACCTGCATTGTATCTAGAAAGTAATTAACTTGCTTTTGATTTTATGGGCTTATAGGGAGAGGGGACTTGCCTTGTCTCAGATGAGACATTGGGCTGTAAGCTTTTGAATTAATGCTGAAGTGGGTTAACAATTTGGGGTTCTATTGGGAAGGCATGATTGGTTTTGAAATGTGAGGACATGAGATTTAGGAAGGGCCAGGGAAAGAATGATATGGTTTGGCTGTGTCCTCACACAAATCTCATCTTGAATTGTAGCTCTCACAATCCAACATGTTGTGGGAGGGACCCAGTGAGGGGCAACTGAATCATGGGGGCAGGTATTTCCTGTGCTGCTCTTCTGACAGTAAGTCTTACGAGAGATGATGGTTTTATGAGGGGAAACCCCTTTCAGTCAGTTCTCATTCTCTCTTGCTTCTGCCACGTAAGAAGTGCCTGTTTCCTTCTGCCATGATTGTGAGGCCTCCCAAGTCATGTGGAACTGGGAGTCCATTAAACCTATTTTTCTTCCCAGTCTCAGGTATATTTTCATCAGGAGCATGAAAACGGACCAATAGAGCCCCCAAGGGACACTTGTCAATGTCTAGAGACATTTATGGTTGTGGCATCCTGGAGGGATACTACTGGCATCTAGCAGGGACAGTCCTGTAATGCTGCTAAGCATCTTATAACATTTCAGAGCCCTCCACACCAAAGAATTATCCAGCCCAAAAGCCAATAGTCTCAAGACTGGTAAATTATGGTCTAAAGGGACTTTTAATTTTCATATTGGCTAGATGGCTAAGTAATAGATATTTTCCTCCAAAACTCTTAAGGAAAATGATTAGCAAATTCCAAGGACTACTGCCACTGAAATGTTGAGTACAATAAAGAATTGTCTGGAAGAATCAGATGATAGAATACTTAGGATCCACTGTAGCTACACAGTGCCAAGAAAGCAAAGACAGAGTTAGACTCATGCTACATCTTAACTTATTCCATTTTGAATAAGTGACTTATCTGATACAGCAAAGGTCAAATGCATCTGAAAAATACACTGTTAAATGCATGAATTATCAGTAAGTTAGCACTTTAAACAAACACATTGATGGTCTGTTGGCTAACATGCTATGGTTCTAGTGTGATGTAGGTAAGAGAATTTGGGGCCAGGAGATAGAATCTAGGAGCGTAGTCATGGCTCCATCTCTTGATGACTGAGTGACTCTAGCTAGGTCATATGGCTTACCTGGGCTTCAGTTTCTGCACCTGATAAACATGAACACTTATGTATGTCTGTTTTATCTACCTCACTGGTCATTGTGAGAATTCTTTTTTTAAGTACACTTTCTCTTTATTTGAGTATGGATATATTCTCATATCTTTTTTATACTCCTCATATATGGTTTTGGAAATAACAATGTATTTGGAAGACCAAGGAAATGTATATTCCTCAAGGGAGGAGGCTGCACACCCCCATGTAGAGACATGATTGGGCTCCTATAATTAACTAACTTCTTTCCTCTTCATATGTCTCATTACAGTGTGAAAATACATTTTTAAAAGTATCATAGACAAGCCACAGACTTGTAGAAAATATTTTCAAAATCCATATCTGATAAAAAATGTGTATCTAAAATCTACAAAGAACTCTTAAAATTCAACAATAAGAAAACAATCAACCCAGTTAAATAACGTAAAAAAACCTGAACAGACCCCTCACCAAAGAAGGTAAACAGATGCCAAATAAGTATATGAAAAAATGCTCAATATTGTTTGTCAACAGAGAATTGCAACTTAAAATAACAACCAAGTACCACTACATAACTATTATAGTGGGTAATTTTTGAACTAGAACAATTTGAGCAACAAAATAAATAGAATAATGTATAATTTTAACTCAAAGTACCAAATAAATATCCATGAGTCCGTACTGATATTAATAGATAATTGAATAAATATTTAAATGGGGGATATGAGACAAATTATGCATAAGACTTCTAAATAATTTGTCTGCATACTCCACCCCCAGGAGGTGGAGCATAACTTCTCACTCATTAAGTGTGGGCTGCACAAAGTGGCCTCCTTCTAAGGAGTGCACTATGGAAAGAGAAAACCTAACAAACGCCACCTTGGCCAGGTGAACAAGGCCACCATAAATAGTGATTAGTCACATTGACAGTACGTACCCTTCAGACGATGTGATGACAATGGCACCTTACCTCTGTGGTTCTCCTCCCCAAAAGCCATAACCCCAGTCTAATCATGAGAACAACAACATAAAGATTTCAGTACGGGGCATCCTACTGTACCCCTGATCAGTGCTCTTCCAACCTGCAAGGTCATACAAAGCAGAAAATGTCCCAGCAACTGCCTCAGCCAGAGGAGCCTCAGGAGACTTGACAGCTAAATGTTTCTTGGGATCCTGAACGAGATCCCAGAATAGAAAAGGACACTCAGTGAAAACTACATAAATCTAAGTAAAATATAGGCTTTAAATAATAAAAAATATCAATATTGGTACATGAATAATAATAAATGCACTAATATATATAATATTGTAAGATGTTAACGATAAACACAGTCGGGGGTGGATGTTAACTCTGTCTACTCTAAGTTCACAATGTTACTGTAGATATGCAAATCTCCTAAAACAAAGTTTATTTTAAAAACAATATTATTATAATGAATTGATGTGAAACATTGTGAGAGAGAGCAGTCATGGTTTAAACTGTTATTGAACTTTGTGAGCATTTGGTTTTTCTAACAGAAGATGGGACTAGAAGACAAACCTTTAGATTTGCTCAGCAGTTTACCCTGGGGCAGCTGGTACCACCCCCCAGTCATTAGCCATTTAGGAAAGCTAAGAGAAAAGTGTCAGTGTTTAACTGCATGTCAGAGCACAATGAGCGTCACAGAGTGCACGTGGAGTACGTTGGAAAATGTTTCCTTCCACACAGTGAGCCTGATATATCTCTCTACTAAAGGGCAAATGGAGAAGGACATCTATCCCCGTCACTGAGTATGGGCCACCAGGTTGTCAGCTGTGGACCATCCCCGTCACTGAGTATGGGCCACCAGGTTGTCAGCTGTGGACCATCCCCGTCACTGAGTATGGGCCACCAGGTTGTCAGCTGTGGACCATCCCTGTCACTGAGTATGGGCCACCAGGTTGTCAGCTGTGGACCATCCCCGTCACTGAGTATGGGCCACCAGGTTGTCAGCTGTGGACCATCCCTGTCACTGAGTATGGGCCACCAGGTTGTCAGCTGTGGACCATCCCTGTCACTGAGTATGGGCCACCAGGTTGTCAGCTGTGGACCATCCCTGTCACTGAGTATGGGCCACCAGGGTTGTCAGCTGTGAGTGGAGACCATTCATCTCTCCAGGACACTGCAGCCCTAGTGAAGTGAACGTGCTCATATGAAGACTCATACAAGTATAAAATGATTAGACTTCTTGGAGATGAGGCTGGCTAGGGCCACTGGCTGGAAAATGGGTGTGTTTTCCTACCATCCTTCCCTCTTTCTCTTCTCCATTCATATCAGCCTCAGACTTTCTGAAAAAAAAAAAAAAAAAAAAAAAAAAAAAAAAAAATATAAAATTAGTTCTTCATGTAGAGCCGAGAGCAGTTTGGTGTTGTATCCAGGATGCCTGTAAAGATAATATATTTCTCCCCTAAGTTTCACCTTAGAATGTATCTTCTCAAACCATAGCAATTTCCCTCTCAGCTAAACAGAAGCTTTTCCCAGCTAGGAAATCACCAGACATGCTGTTTCCAGCCTGGCTTACTTTGAATGCTCAGTGCATTTGAAACTGAACTCCCATGAAAAAGAAAGGGGTATGGAGCAGTCATTACATAGCAAATCTTGAAAACGCCAAGATCGTTGAACTGAAAAACTTCAAGGCTGGGCACAGTGGCTCATGCCTGTAATCCTAGTACTCGGCCAACGCGGGTGGATCCTTTAAGCTCAGGAGTTCAAGATCAGCCTGTGCAACATAGTGAGATCCCATCTGTATAAAGATACAAAAATTAGCTGGGTGTGGTGGTGTGCACCTGTAGTCCCAGCTACACAAGAAGCTGAGGTGGGAAGATGGCTTGAGCCTAGGAGGTGGAGGTTGTAGTGAGCCAAGATCGCACCACTGCACTCCAGCCTGGGCAACAGAGCCAGGCCTATCTCAAAATCATTAATAAATAAATAAATAATCCTATTCTCTTTTCTCCATCCCCACAGATAGCTACATTAATACAAATGACATATTATAACCATATATAAATATCCCAATTAAAACAAATAAATGACTAAAACAGGTAGCAGTGTTAATTGCCGATCTCTCTGTGGTCCACATTCCGTTTCATTCCTTTAGAACGTCACTACCTACCCCTCGATTTTCAATGCTAGTAAAAGGACTTTCATGTCTGTGCACTGTAAGCGTCTTGGGGATGGCATCACAGGAGCAGAAGAGGCCATGGGAAAAGAGACGGAAGGCAGGGAGCATTCTGAGGTAGTCAGCGTGTTCTGCTGCTTGATCCTGACATCGGGCTATTGAAATTGAAGGTGGAAATCCCATATTGAGTCATTTGGCTCTCTCCCTTGAGGGCAGTAGATTATTCCGGACAGTATTTTATTTAGCACTCTGTCCAGTTCTATTTTAACTTGCTCTTCCTTGGAGGCCTATTAACTCAAACCCAGCAAGGATTTTATTGCAAATGAAAGGCATTCTATTAGTTGGTCATTTCTTCCACCAAAAACACATTCTCCTGCTGAGATATTAAAACACAAAATTTACCAACCAACATGAAAACAGTGCTGGATTGCAGAAGGAGCAATAAGCGGATTGTCGCAAAGTGGCTCCAGATGCTCGCTCTGACTTGCCTGAACCACAAGCTCGCCGAGAATCCTCAACACTGGGTCCCTGGAGACAGGGACCATGTGACGCTCGGCGACCTGTAGCACTGATATCCTCATAACCCCTTTTCCCCACAACAACGTCTCCGAGGTCCCAGGATACCCAGGTTCAGTTCCTGTTCCCAGGCAATTCTCATAAACAGCTACGCCACATGCAGACGGCTTGGTACTGAGGAAATCTCATTCAACACCGACAAGTTTGCTTTCAGGCTTGCCCTTTGTACAAGTCAGAGTGGCCAGTGGAATGCAAGTCCATGCTACTGGTCAGAAAATCATCTTGGTCCTCATGTTTTCTCTATGCGAAGATGAGAGGATGAGGGACCCCGGGCTTTTCCCCTCCCTGGTTCTGTGAGCTTCTGCCTTCCCAAAAAGGCTGATTCCCTAACTCATGCCGTTCTCCAACCTGATGCATGAAAGACAGTGTCCCAGATGGCACCTTCCTTGAACAACAAAGAACAAGGGCTTCTAGAGCCAAAACTGGGTTAAATATGTGCTCCGATGCTCATTCGCTACAGGAGCCTCGGGTTCTGCATCTGTCAACTGGAAATAACACCCGTGCCTTAGGCAGGGGCTGGGGTAAGGTGCTGTGGGTACATAGTGAGGGTCAGCAGAGTAAAGAAATGCAATCAGTGGTAGCTACTACTGTTGGTGTAATTATGAACAGCAGGAGGATGAACAGACACCCCCTGGAAACTTAGGAACATAATTTTTAAATTACAGGTAGTGTGAAAAGTACACTGTTTGGTTTGTTATACAGAAACAAGATGTTTAAATCCATGGAGCAGAAGATAATAAAGCACTGCCTGTTGGTTATGAAAATCAGGAAGAAAATAACCAAGTTCAGTGCTCATCTTGATCTAGGACAATTCATGGCCCGACCTCTCTACTGCGCAGAGGATAAAACCCGGGCATGCATGATGTTTGCCAAGGATCAGCTCCCAAATCAGCCAGAACTTATCCAAGGATCAGCTCCCAAATCGGCCAGAACTTTTCCCAGGATGGGGGATCTTTTGATCTCATGCAGTCCCTTCACAGTGCTCAGCATTTTACCCAGAAAAGCATCAGTCACCCCTAAAGGCTAAGTTTTAAACACTATAAAACCAGAAAATGTTATATACACGACTGTGTGAGGCGTGAAGGTGGGGAAGTGAGTGTGAAAGTGCATGAATGTGAGCATTCGAGAAGGCGTGAGTGTGCGAGGGAACTCCACCGACAAAACAAGCAAAGAGGACCTGGCCCCTTTCTAATTGCGACGACCCTAAATGGGGCTCAGAGATTCCCCGCTGCATTCCTTACCCTCTTAGCGCTGCACACAGGCCTCTATAAAGCCAAAAGCAAAGAAAAGAAATAGAGGATCATGAGTTTAAACAGTTCAAAATAAATTGGTATTGGGTGTTAAGGGCTTAAATTCCACTATCCATGTTTACAGTGTCTTAAGTTGAGTTAAAACAAAATCCAACAACACAATGTTACAAGATGTTGCTGCCTAGCAACAACCGAAAGCTGGATTAGAGGGTCATAAATTAAGGACTGGGTACATTGTAACTAATTAAATATATACAATAGAAAAGCAGATTTGGTAATATCATTTCAGCCTATGTAGTATTTAAAGTCTCTTATTAAGTTAAAAGAGCATTGTATTATGTTAAATTGGTAAGCTAATAATAAAGATATGACATTAATAAACTTTAATATACCAAAGAAAAAAGTCCCTATATATATATACACATATATATGTATATATAACAAAAAACAGAGAGGCGTATGGCTGGAGCTGATAAATTTTTAACTCACCATTATCAACATACAGCAGATACCATATTCAAAAATAAAACAAAATAAGAACTGAAAAAAATAAGTAATAAAATTAATGAGGTGGAACTAATAGAATATGCCAAACTTTTTATCTGAAAAGTAGAAATCTCATCCTCTTTCATACCTTCCATCCATATACAATCACCAACTGTGAAAACAAAATTATCATCCTATTTCCAGAAATTATTAAGACAAAAAGCTGATAAAAATATTTAGCCAAACGAAGCATTAGAATACCAAATGATGGGGATGTGCGTGATGACTTAACTGTTTCTTGCACGTTTTGCTGGGCCCCGTAATCAGATAGTTTGTGTTTTAACTTTCACAACCTTCTAGTCTGCAATAATAATTTTATAGTTTGCTGTAGAACTGCACCAAATCCATAAAATCTGCAAAAGCCCTCAAAATTCCACACATGTGGGTTGTCATTGGCCCTAATAATTGTGCTCCAAGTTTTGCACTAAATTCTTCCACAAATTAGAAATGAAAACACCATGTGCTACAGAGGAATGAATGAAAACACCTACCAGGACACGGCTGCACTAACACTCAGCACCTTCTGAAATTCTGCACTTGAGTCTTTTGTAAACAACCCTGCCAGTCAGTTCCTGAGTCAACACATTAAATACACATCCTTTTCAGAAATTATTGTCTATATAGCTTATGAATCTAAAACCAGAACCATTTCACCTGGACGGTGGGGATCTTTTCCATGTTTGCTGTGAATGGCAAAACCATATAACTCAACAGAACCACAGATGTGCAAATCTGGGTGGACAGCAGGGATGGCAGCCACCCTCAGTATGCAGATAGAGACCATAAAACTTATGTGGCTGTTAACTTGTCCCAGAAAGCAAACTCAAGGGGTTAGCAGCTGTTTTTGTTTCCTCTCTTTCTCTCTCTTCTTTTGTTGCTGACATTTGAAATATCTATCTCACCATTGCTGACACCACCCCCCTCACCCCCACCAATAGGAGTCAGTTCATTGCACGGATTGAGAGAGATACATCTTGTCACCAGTTTCTTCTCTATCCAGATGTGATTTTTGCAGAGTAGCAGAGCACTGGAAGCTGGCTTCACCATAAAGGCTACTCTGCAGACTATTATCTTCCAGCATACATGAGGGATAGCATATGATATGAGGGTGGGTGTTCCAGTGAGACAAATCAAAGACACCCGTGGTTCATAGACTTCTCTAGGAGCAAAGTATTGCCCTACAGGACACGAAGCAGTTGATTTAAGACACTCTTCAGAAAACTGGTATTGCTTTTATTTTCACTACAAAATAAATATTGAAGTAAATACAAAAATATGTTCTTCATAATGATGTATGTGAACCTGCGTGAAGTCAAGCCTGCACTCTGTGGCCACCACAAATTCAAGACAAGCCCCAAAGTTCAGGGACCGAGAGCAAAACATCCTAGATTCCTTTAACTCTTTTTTTTTTTTTTTTTTTTTTTTGAGACGGAGTCTTGCTCTGTCGCCAGGCTGGAGTGCAGTCGCTTGATCTCAGCTCACTGCAACCTCCACCTCCCGGGTTCAAGCTATTCTCCCGCCTCAGCCTCCCGAGGAGCTGGGACTACAGGTGCATGCCACCATGAGTGGCTAATTTTTGTATTTTTAGTAGAGACGGGGTTTCACCATGTTGACCAGGATGGTCTCAATCTCTTGACCTCATGATCCACCCGCCTTGGGCTCCCAAAGCGCTGGGATTACAGGCATGAACCCCTGTGCCCAGCCCCTTTAACTCATTTTGAAATGATTCTCACATAACATATTCACATCAATATTTTCATAACCTAAGAACTTTCCATTGATCTAGTTTCCTTAATTAACTTGTGAGAAAAATTCTTATCAGTGGATTTCTTTTAATTTTCAAAATATATAAATTGATGTGCAGAGAGATACAAAATAACAACTTATGCTTGTTGTAAACCCATCCCTGCTCAGAGCCCTGGAAAGGACGTCACAGTGGAAGGCCAAGTGGGCTGCGGGCGGGGGACACAGTTCCTCAGCCTGGTCCGTTGCTCCTGGGATGGTGAGTGAGTTAGAATGTATGTCTTTATTTGTCAAGTGGGGGTTAAGCCAGGCATTGTCTAAGGTGCCTCACAGAGTTAATATTCTTTGCTTTGAACTTGCTGCCAAATAGTTCATAGGATGGTTTTTATGTTCAGCCAATGAGTAGAAATGTAGCCCAAAGACCTAAAACATGGGGCAGGGAATCAGGGCAGGGGACCAGGGCAGGGGACCAGGGCAGGGAACCAGGGCAGGGGACCAGGGCAGGGAACCAGGGTGGGGGACCAGGGCAGGGGACCAGGGCGGGGAACCAGGGCAGGGGACCAGGGCAGGGAACCAGGGCGGGGGACCAGGGCAGGGAACCAGGGCGGGGAACCAGGGCAGGGAACCAGGGCGGGGGACCAGGGCGGGGGACCAGGGCGGGGGACCAGGGCAGGGAACCAGGGCAGGGGACCAGGGCAGGGAACCAGGGTGGGGGACCAGGGCAGGGGACCAGGGCGGGGGACCAGGGCAGGGGACCAGGGCAGGGGACCTGCTCTCCCTTGCTGATGGTCTTCACCATCCTCCTCTCCTTCCTCCCACGTGTCGGGATCAGTGAGGAAGTGGAGGCACATTTCAGAAAATGTATTCAGGATCTCCTCCTCTCCTTAAAAAAACAGAAAACTCGATGTTGTCTTTCATCGCATCTGGTATTTGAAAATTTATGTTCTGATGTCGAGGCACTGTGCGCAGAAGCAGAACCCGCTGCATCCAATGGTAAGCTGCTATGCTGACCTCGAAGTCACTCGCCTTGGACACAGGCCATTAACTTGACATGGTGATTTATTCGCCAATGAGCACATCTCCCATATCGCAGATCAGCGAGTGGAGTGTGCTGCAAATGGTGCGGTGGCCTCGAACCCCCGAGATATCCTACAGACATGATGGATGGGCTGGCCTGGCCTGTCGGGGCTGTGGTGAAGGCAAGGGAGGCAGGGGTCTGCACCTGCCCCTGGTACAACCTGCTGCCCCACAAGCACCCAAAGCCTGCTGCTGGCATCGTCTTGCTTTGCTCTGAATCTTAGTTGTTAAGCTTCCCCCCAGAGTACCAGGAGAGTTGCAGCCTGTGGGAAAAAGACAAGATGTGAATTCTGTTTCAGGAATTTGGCCTTAAAAACAATTATGCTTATTTGTGTAGCCCAAGAGAGGAGCGCATTGAACATAAGTCAGGTGCCAGGGCTGATGTGGCCTCAGATAGTAATTCTTACCTCACTGCTGTTTCAGGCAGCCAGTTCTTATGTTTGCATCCATTAGTGGGAAGAGTGTCTCATCTTTTATATAAAAGGTTGGGTGACAGCACACAGTCAACCAGGCATTGCCTCAAGAGCTGTGAGATGGTGCTCCAGGGACACTGAGCCTTGGTGACCTGCCTGGCAGCCTCGTGTAGTCCTGAAAAATCACCAGCTCTGCAAATCCCAACCCAAACAGGAAACTCTCTGCCCCAAAGTAGCACAGACATAACTCTTGATACATACTTGCAACTTATCTCCACATTATTATTATTATTTAATTTTTTGTAATAAAGCCTTATTTTGACTTACAACTCCCAGAAGCATCCTTTCAAGTTAATATAATTCTAGCTTTATTGCAGTTCAGATGAACATACTTTTTTAAAGCTAAAATAATATAAGTTGTATCAAGTACTAACAGAATTCTTAGGGCTGACATGAATAATCAGATTTTCATTTTGTCCTACAATTGCATACATCCCTAGTCCATGCAAACACTTTAAAACAACAATTTTCTAGAGATAAATGTGCCACTATATGATGATGAGATTCTGCATGATTTCTATCTTATTCTTTATGCTTTTCTGTATTTTCCCAGTATTCTAAAATATTAAGAAAATTTGTTGTTAAAATTGTAACAACCTTTGGAAAGAACATGCATTTAAAAACAAAATTATAAATGGAACATTTGTGATTATGTGGAGCATTGTGATAAAGATGCTGGGCCGAGCTGGCCCTGTGTTTCTATGTTGTACATTCGAAGCACTCACAAGGTGCCCAGCGCATTGCAAGGGCTCTGAGGCCCCTCAGGCAGCAGCCAAGTAAGAAAGTTTAATTCACTAATTACGGTAGGAAAAGCTGAATTACGGAACAAGTGATGATCTGCCTGAGATGCTCATGTAATAGCCTAGAACATTCCTGGGCAAAGCTGGGCCTGACTCCCGCCATTCTGCTCTCTCACACGTTGCTCCAAGACCCACAGACCCTTGGAGAGTGTGGAAGTGTGGAAGTGTGAAGCCACACTGAAGACGCCTTAACGTCCCAACAGTTTTGCTTCTTTTTGATTCTAAATAAATTGAAGACTGACTTCAACATAATCATGCAAACAATTGAAAGACTTTTACAAAGTTTTTTTACAAAAAGAATTGTTACTTTTGTTCCTGGAGACACCAAGCATGAGCCTAAGTAACATTTTCATTGAATTGGCAACTGGCTTGACTTGTTTCCAAACTGATTTTATTTGTCCTTTGGAATCACATAGACACAACCTTAATCCAAAAGTCATTAGCAACTAAATATAAGATTATTGACTTAGCTGCATAGAAAGCCAAAAACTTGACATCCTGATGGAAAAGCTGCATTCAATTTTATAAGAAGAGCTAACATTCAAGGAGCACTTTGTATATGCTGGTGGTATTCTAAGCACCATACCCGTATTAACTTAATTCCTGTAACAACTCTAGGAAGAAGGCTATATTATTATCCTAATCTTAAAGAGGAATAAACTGAGACACCAAGCCATTGAATAACAGTGAGTAAGTAAAGAAGCAAAGGATTGATCAGAGGTAATCTCACCTGGATCCTCTTACCCACTGAGCTAGGACTGCATTCTCACCCCACAAATGGTGGTGTGGTCAGGGCTACATGGTGTAGTGATCCAGACCACGGGCCTGGTGTCACAGAAACTCAGATTTTCATGCTCAGTCTACCACTTACTAACTGAGTACACTTAGGCAAAGTACTTTATTAAGTATATCTCTTTGCCTCAGTTTTCTTAATCTAGTCCCTAACTTACATGATTGTCATAAGGCTTAAATTAGAGAATGTTTACAAGTTCATTAGCTAGTGTCATAACATGCTAAGCCTCCTTTAAATGGTACTTACTAGGATTATATCAACTTTCTAACATCAATTTTATCCTCCACAATAGTAGAATGCATTTAGAATGTTTGCAGTCAAATGAGAAATTTATAAGGAGGAAGGCAGGCTGCCTTATTTCAGAACTGAACAAGACTCAGAAGCCAAGATTTTGCTGTGTTTAGAAAGTTTTGCAGATCTCAAGTGAGTAGCACTTTCATCTAGTGATTCTTTTATTCAAGATCATGGGAAATATCCATTTGGAGCCTTTAAAACTCTTTTATGCCACGAAAATGCAGACACACAAACAACGTACTATGTGTAATCCTTGCCTCAAGAGATCTGTGAACAAAATAAAGCAACAAAGAACTGGCACAGAGCACTGTGCTGGCTCCATTCGTTTCCACACTGCTCTTGGAGCTGGGAGTGGAAAAGAGCAGGTAGTTTCTTCCATGGGAGCAGCCAATGCATATTATTCTGGTGAAAGTACTTAAATACACAGAATAGAGACAGAATATGAAAAAAGAGCAAACTGCTTTAAGGAAAAAAATTCACTCCTATGGGAAAAGAATCATCTAGTTTTGTTTTATACCCGTAGAACAGAGGTTAATGCTGAGACCCAGGTGTCTAGCACAGAGCCCGGTATGTAACAGGTAAGAAAGTCAATTAACATTTCCTAGATGATTGATAGAAAAACACCTAAAAACTTTCTACCCAACAACCAAAACCATCTTCCAGGAAAGACACCTATTTGCCTCGATTCACTCCTGACATATAAACCACCCAACTGTAGTCACAAAGAGGAATTCTCTTTATGGAAAACTATTGCCAATATTTTTAAACCATTTGCTACATTAATATATTTTAAAAACTTAAGATTTCACAGAGAAAAATAATTTTACCTTTTGGAAATACTATATTTTGGAATTACAAAATTTTGCCGAAAAATTCTTAAGACAGCTGAGTCTGAATGAAAGACCAGCAGAGATGATGGTTACAAAGTATGCCAGGTGGCTTTTGTCCCATGACACACCATCCTAAACTTGGTGGTTGTGAGGGGTGATTTTGTGCCAACTTGGCTAGGCCATGAACCCAGATATTAGGTCAAATACTCAGTATAAATATTGCTGTGAAGGTATTTGTTAGATGAGATTAACATTGAAATCAGTGGATATTTAGTGAAGAGGGTTACCCTCCATAATGTGAGTAGACCTCACCTAAATGGTTGAAGGCCTTAAGAGAAAGAAAGACAGAGGTCCCCGAGGGAAAGGGAATCCTGCCTCCAGACGGTCCTGGGGTCCAGATTTAGCATCATCTCTTCTCTGGCTCTCCAGCCTGCCAGCCTGCCAGCCCGCCAGTCCCCACAATCGTGTGGGCCAATTCATTATAATACATCTCTCCCTCTCATATATCGTATCTTACTTCTTTCTCCGGAGAACCCCGACGACCATAATGGCTTATACAACAACCTTTATTTCACTTACAATTTCTGGGCTTGCAGTTTGAGCTGTCTTCATTGGGGCAGGCCTGATCTTCTGGGCCAGACTTAGCTGATCGGGACTGGGGCCTTTGCACATCTGTAACCGTCATTTGTTAGTCAAACATTTAAACGATTTGCAAAAATGTGAAACAGTTTCCCTTTTCTCACCAATTCTTGAGGGGTTTGGAAAATATAATTATTTTTCATAAAATATGTTATTTATACTAAAATATATTGATCTTAATATTATTTTTAAATGAATTGATAAATATTTTTTACATTTCCCATTTTGGTATTTAATAAAGTGAATATAGATAGATATGATCCATGCGAATAAAAGCTCTTAAGGGTCCTCAATAATTTGAACTGTGTAAAGGGGTCCTAAGAATGAAAAGTTTGTGAATCACTGCTCAATACAGGTCATCTGGAAGCAGCTAGTGTGGGGTCCAGCCTAAATCTCCACGGTGTGAGGAAAGCCATGGCCATCCGGACCTCCTTTAGCTGTGCTCAATGTCATCCATTACGTAAAACGTATTGAGGGTTTGCTATGTGCCAGAAAGGCGAGGTTTGCTGTGTAGGCAGGAGCCAGGTCACGGGAAGATTTGCAAACTTCACTAGGGTTTCAGCTTCACTTAGAAAGAAAAAAAAGCGACTGAAGTATTTTAACGAACAGAATGATGTGGCTCGATTTATATTTTAGGAAGGTGATTATGAGGCTGTGTCTTTGATAGAATGAAGCCGATAAGGCTGCAGCCAAGAAGACCATTTGGAGCTTTTAGCTGAAATCCAGGAGAGAAGAGATTAAGGCCTCCTAAATTAAGGCAGGAACAGAAGGAAAAGAAAGAAGAGCTTCCAGGAGCAATAAATGAGATAGATCTACAACACTGGGTGACTAAATGGGTACACAAAATGAACAGCATTTCCTTTCTCCAAAGGCTATTTTCCTCAAATTATTGACATTATCTGAAAGACATAAACAGATATTTTTCAAAGGAAGATATACAAATAATCAATGAACATACTAAAACGTGTTCAGAAATCACTAGAATAAAAAATGCAAATGTAAGCAATAAAATAAATTTTCTTTAACCAAATGGCAGTTTTTTTCTTTAGCAACACCTGTTTTCAAGGGTAGGAAAAGAGACCTGCAAACATGTTTGACTGAAACTGAATGAGGACAACCGTTCTGAAAAGCACTTTAGAAGAACGTTTCAGGACTCTCCTAGGAATTTATCTTAAGGGAACACTGTTCATGTCATTTATCACATTCTAATATATTATCTAATGGGCTTCTCCATGTTTACTGTAAGTCTCACCTACTGCAATATAAACACTGAAAGAACAAGGATGGAATCCCAAGCACATAGAAAAGTGCACAACACACTGTAAGTGCTTCCTAACCACTTCCTAAATAAATAAAAGATGTAAGTGCTTCCTAACCACTTCCTAAATAAATAAAAGATGTAAGTGCTTCCTAACCCTTCCTAAATAAATAAAAGATGTAAGTGCTTCCTAACCCTTCCTAAATAAATAAAAGATGTCCACTAGGATTTATTTACCAGAGTGGTCACTATAGCGTTGCTTACAATGGCTAAACTGGATAAATCTAAACATTCATCAACGAGAAACTGGTTAACAAAACAATGATGCCAGCGCCATATGAAGCAAAATCACATAACCATTAGAAAGCAAGTCATTAAGGACGTTTAAGGCTATGAGAAAACATTCCCAATTTATTAATAGGGTAGAGAAGAATTAAAAAGTGTAAATAGAGAAACATATTAACTGTATTCAGAAATGGTAATAACACCGAAATGTTAACCATGATTACCCTCTGGCTAGTGTGTTTATAGTCATTTTTATTTTCTTTTCTATGCTTTCCATATTTTCTACAATCAGGTAAATAAAAATTTGAACCATCCCCATATGCCACAAACCTCTCTGAGTATATTTTATTACACAGCATGGTGTAATAATAATGTTTACAATAATAACATACAGTTATTTTTAAAATATTACATTGTATTCAATATCCTCAATTTGTAAAGAAGGAAATCTGTGTGGCGGAAACATGGGTTTGATTAATCACTATTTTTCCGTGTTCTTATTTCTAAATTCAGGAAGTGGGCAATGAACTTTTTAATGCTTTCCATCCTAGCAAGTTAAAATTTTAAAATGTTGAAGTTCTCTAAAGTTAACCTTCAATTACCTGTAAAAGTCATGTTTATGAAATACCTAGGTCTCCAATATTGCTGGTTAAATGAAACATTATTGCACATATTACAGAGGAAAAGGTATTTATTTGACCTTTGGCAGTTTCAACACTGCAATTTAATATTGTATTTCACATACCATTCCAGCTGATCATATATTTTTTAAAAATTGCAGAATTTTGAAAAATATATCTTGCATTAGTATCCATTTATTTCATCAATTAGCATCAATGCATTATATGCAATACCTGAAAGTTTTATAAATATTTTAATAGTCTTACAACAGGGTTCCAAAATACTGTGTGAGAGAAAGGCTGGGCGTTTGCACGGCTGGCTCAGGCTTGCATAAGGGGGCATGCCCACACTGACACATCCGATGAAAGAAACCGCAGTGCCAAAACCACAAGGCAGGCTCAGAACGGTCTGACTGCCTGCTGGACTACGTGTTTCCTCATCAGTAACTCTGCTGACTAGATTTTTGTTAACTTCATGAGAAGTGACAACATTTACTCCTACCACTTAGAGGAAGAGAAGCCATTTCTACCCGTTGATCTTTCAGTTGTCATGAAGGAAAATGAACTTCAGGGCTTCCATCTTGCCTTCATCATGGCTCTCACCACACAGATGCACCTGTGTGAGATGTCTTGAGCAGCAGAGCCCAAGACATGCTCAGAATTCATGCTCAGAATTCAGCCAGAAGCTGACATTATAAATGGCAGTAAATTCAGTCGTTTGACACAGTTGTTAAATTCAGATTCTGACCATCTGGTTCTTTTATTTTACCAGTCTGCGTGTGCTTAAGATATTATTCTACTATTAAATTGAAGGAATATCAGGCTCACAATAAATAATCCAAATAAATTTGGCCATAATGTGTATATTTGGCTCTGTCTGCTAAGCATAGTATTTTGGCCCCGCTGATGCATCATCCAGGCATGTTTTTTGAATGCATTTTCTCCCTGTTTTCCCAGGCATTATGTTGTTTGCTAGCTCAAGGTGCGTACCTTATTCTTTTGGTAAGATAATTACAGAGAACCAGTCCTAAATCCTCTCTCTGCATGTATGATGACCTACATAGGCAGATTGAAAATAAGGGTAGATATGGAATACCATGTTTTTAAATCTTTCAAAAATGCATTGACGATCTGGCAAGAAAGTAAGAAATATTAAGAATTATGAATCTAAATCAAGCCAGAAACCTGAAAAGGTAAGCAGAGCACTACACCTATTTGTCATCATTGGGCATGTGGGAACTTGAGGAATTTCAGCAACAACTTTTGTGGTCTGATGGGTGGGTGGGGACAAACAAAGACAAAAGCTCAGGCCAGCCCATTAGCCCACCCAGCTCTTCAAAAAGTGGGAAGCCTGAGGTCAGAGCAAAGATTAATCATTGTTTTCTTTCTTTTTTTAAAAAAGTTTAGAGTCAGGGTCACCCTGTTGCCCAGGCTGGAGTGCAGTGGTGCGATCACATCTCACTGCAGCCTCAAACTCCTGGGATCAAGCGATCCTCCTGCCTCAGCCTCCTGAGTAGCTGGGACTACAGGCACACACCACGCCTGCCTATTTTTATGTATTTAGACAAGGGGTCTCAAACTCCTGGCCTCAAGCAATTCTTCTATTTTAGACGCTGAATAGCTGGCATTACAGGCATGAGCCACCAGGCCCAGCCATCCAAAAAAAAAAAAGTACCCACATTTGCTATTTAGAACATTCCAGAGGCCAAATGAAAGGAGACATCTCAACTCTGCTCCCAGGAAGCTAGGGCAGAGGCTTGGCCAATCAGAGCTCTGGCCAGCTCTAGAACTTTGGCCAATCAGAGCACTGGCCAGCTCTAGGATCTTGGCCAATGAGAGCTCTCACCAGCTCTAGGATCTTCGCCAATCAGAGCTCTAGCCAGTTCTAGGATCTTGAGAGAGCGATGCTAAGCTCTGAGGAAAGTAGCGACTGTGTAAAGTCCACGCAGCAGTGGAGTTAAAGCGCAGCAGGATCAGGGCAGTGATCGTCCACTAGCAGTGGTGCTAACCATGCGTTCTCGGCTGCCTAATTTCACTTAGTTTCCACACATTTTTTGAGTATGGATCTCCAGACGTGTGACTGATTCTTCCAAATATACTTCTAATAAATATTGCTTCTTCTGAATTGCTTACTTAAATTAGCCGATTTTATTTTTGTTGTTTGCAACTGAGCACCTCGCTGATACAATCTTCCCCAAAACTCTGAAATCTTCCATAACCAAGCCAAAGAATTCCATTGGGGGAGACGTCACCCAGGGAAGCTTAAATCTAAATAAAAGATAATAATCTGGAAGAAAGCTTTCTCACAATTACAGTTGCTATGCACCAGGGACCTATCCAGGGTCCTGACCTTCCTTATAACTCATGGTCTCGAAAGCCTTGTGCTCCTCCACCTCCTGTCACGTATCTTCTTAAACCCTCATCCACATGACTGTGACTCATGATCACTGCAATAACCCGCCTTAAACCTTCGTGGTCCATTCATATCCTGAGTAATTCACACCAGGAAGAATTATCATGCTCATTTTCCAAATCATAAAGCCAATTTAGTTTAGTGGGTTGACAGTTGACAATGAAGAATGCATCCTAGGAGTTCACAATTAACCTTGTGAAACTGGCAATTTGTTTCACTTTTTTGTCATAGTAGTATCCTCATTCTTTTTTAAAATAAATATGTATTAAGCACGTACAGTGATCCCAGCACATCGCTAGGTGCTCTAATTGGCCTGAAGAGGTGGTCCTTGCATCAGGTGGTCCTGTAGTAGAGCAAAGGTCTTAATTTGAGATCTAATTTATCCAGTTAACATGTGTGAATTCAGACAACCATCTTAATGCCTTAAGGCTCAGCTTCCTCATCTATAAATTGGGGTGATACTCATCTTCCCTGTCTGCCTAAGGGTTGTTATAAAGATCAAATAATGATTGTTGCCAGTAAAATCATAAAATGTTCTTCCAGGCACTTGGAAGGAAGAAACTTAAGGTTACTCTTGAATAATTAGATTGTGAAATCAAGACATAAAGAATCAGAACCAAGCTAGGTAATGTCTCCTTAAGAAAACAGAATGAATTGCACCCAGATCAGCAAAAATGAACAATAATCTCATTAATCACATTAAAAGACCTCACAATTGGATGTGCCAATAGTAAAATGGATTGTCAAAAAGTAAAAATAAAAAAGTCAGAAATGCAAACATTGGAAGAATTCTAGAGAGCTTTAGCTGAATGGCTTCAATAGAATGGTGATCTTAGAAAGGCCATCTGCATTACCGAAATGAAAACTTAGTAATGTTTTTAGCCTTATCTTTGCAAAGCAATCACCTAGAAATTTTTAGACTTTTAAAAAGTTCTGTCTACAGTGTGATGTTCAAATGGAAATTTTGCCAATGTGAGCATTGTGGGTTCACACTGGAAAATCTGTAATTTAAAATTAGTCTTGTAAGCTCAGCTTCTTTGAGCCCAATACTGAAAATGATTTTTTAACAAAATCAGATTTCTGAGCCTACGAGATTGAGAGGAAGACTTAGGAAAGGAAGCCAACACTCTAAGTCTGACATTTCAGGCTCAACTAATTCCTTATGCGACAACTCTTTTCTTTTGCACACTGCACCTAAACTTGACTTTTTTTTTTTTTGAGACAGGGTCTCATGCTGTCATCGAGGCTGGAGAGCAGTGGCGTGGGGCAATCACAGCTCACTGCAGCCTTGATCTCCCAGGCTCAAGTGATCATCCCATCTCAGCCTCCTGAGTAGCTGGGACAATAGCTGAGCTTGACTTTTAAGGGTAGTTAATATTTGGATAAAAGGAGAACACGATAAGTGCAAAGTTATGTCATTGGTAACCAAATGGAGATAAGAATCAGCTCAATGCGTACAAGATTCAAAGAATTGACAAGTCTGGCTTTTGTAAAGGAGTCAAAATGATGGAACTAGAAAGTCAGGGTGAGACCAAGTTCTGGAGGACCTTAAATAGCAAGAGAAGGTGCTTGAAGTTAATTCAGTAGGTAATCAAAGTGACTGAAAGTTTGAAGCAAAGAATGTCATAATGTAATGTGTCTGGAGAGATTGCTAATCTGGCACTGATGGGCAGGAAATGAGAATAACTCAAGGACAAAAGGCCAGTGAAGACATTACTGGAAAAAATCCAGCTGCAAACTTACTTAGGATTTGACAGGGTGTGTTTGTTATTTCTGACCAGTGCCCATTTTTCCTATGGGAAGAATGCATTCCTTTATGTGGACACTGCTTCTTCTCACTCTCCAACTGTGTCTCCCACCCCATCCCTGGCTTCTGCTCACTGGTCAAAGATTAGACTCATGATCTCCACCAATGCCATCAAAGTCCTCCAGTGACATTTTTCCATCGCTTCCTGTCTAAAAGTGAAGCCAGTCACCTTCTAGTCATACTTGAATGGTGCAGCTTAATTGTATGGAAAACTTATTCCAATACTATTTGCAAAATGCTAGTCGCCTACTTTAGGAGCTGTTGTTGCTCCACTAGCTGCTCCGTTCTGCACATCATCCTACAATTTCCTTCTCTGCTCCTCATCCCAATCCAAGGACTCCCAATTATTTCCAGTTCTCAACTAGCAGGTCACAACTTGCAACTGTTTATCCATGCTCATTTGAGACATTTTAGTTCAAAACATTGCTTTTCAATTTTTTTTTTCAGATGGAGTCTAGCTCTGTTGCCCAGCCTTGGAGTGTGGTGGCATGATCTCGGCTCACTGCAACCTTCGCCTCCTGGGTTCAAGTGATTCTCCTGCCTCAGCCTCCCGAGTAGCTGGGACTACAGCCACTCACCACCACGCCCAGCTAATTTTTGTATTTTTAGTAGAGATGGGGTTTCACCATGTTGGTCAGGCTGTTCTCGAACTCCTGAGCTCGTCATTCGCCTGCCTCAGCCTCCCAAAGTGCTGGAATTACAAGCATGAGCCACCATGACTGGCCTGTTTCTCAATTTTAATTAAGTCTGATACAAATTAATATTTTATTCAAAAATCTCATCAGTGGCAAAATAGTCTAATTACTATACCAAAGGAAAGTGATGAATTAGAATAAGTTTGTTATTAATGCCCTCAAATTCCTTCCTTTTAATTTTCATATTTCTTATTCACTGCTGCACCTGCAGTCACAGCCTTCTTCCTTAATATTTGCTTTATGTAATAATAGAAAGCTGTTTTCAGCTACTTGGGAGGCAGAGGCCAGGAGATCGCTTGAGCCCAGGAGTTTGAGACTGCAGTGAGCTACAACCACACCACTGCATTCCTGCCTGGGCGACAGAGCAAGACCCTGTCTCTAAAAAGAATTATAAATAAATAAATAAATGTGAGAAAGCTATTTTAGCAAAACTTTTCTCTCCAACTACATTTGGAGAAGTACGTGCATAGAGGTATTCCCAGGACTTCAATATTCTCAATGCCAGCATTCTTCACAGGCAATTCTTGAGTGCGTGACAAATTACAATGAGGAAGGAATCTATTCACCACCTAGATCAGTGGCTCCCAAATACTTGGCTCTCAGGACCTCATTAGGCTCAAAAAGGATCCTGGGCTTCAAAAAGTTTTGTTGATTTGATTTATATTTACACTCATTAATATTTATCATAGAAAAAATACAAACTAACAATCTAAAAATAGTGATTTATTTTAAAATAGTAATAATAAACCTATTACACGTTAATTAAATAACATTTTTATTTAAAATCTATTTTCTTTTTTTTTTTCAGACGGAGTTTTGCTTTTGTTGCCCAGGCTGGAGTGCAATGGCCCGATCTTGGCTCACCGCAACCTCTGCCTCCCGGGTTCAAGAGATTCTCCTGCCTCAGCCTCCTGAGTAGCTGGGATTACAGGCATGCGCCACCACACCCAGATAATTTTTGTATTTTTAGTAGTAGCTAGTCTCCAAATGTGATCTGGAGAATTAGATCACATTTGGAGACTAGTTAACCTACAACATGTGTAGACAACACAATCCCAAATTCTAAAGTAGATACAATTTTCTCACTTATTTCTATTCTTTTCTTTTGCTCTTAAAATGCCTAGTGCCCAGGGTCTTCATTCTCCCTTCCGGTTGCACAAAACCCTGTCCCCACCGTGACACAAGTGCGGGGCCGACCTGTCCATAGTGCCACCCTTTCCCCGCTGTGACACCAGAGTGGGGCCAACCTGTCCGTAGTGCCACCCTGTCCCCACCATGACACCAGGGTGGGGCCGACCTGTCCGTAGTGCCACTTATTCTCAGTGTGCTAATTTCTGTAAGTCAAAATATATCCATTTTCTGATGGTCCCCTGAGGATCCAAATAAGTAACATGCTAGTTTAATGAACTTGGCTGTTAATTGATGATAATCATTTAATGGCTTGTCCATTCTTCATACAATATTGTATTTAAACAAATCTTCAGTGTCTTCACCCAGATAAATTACTTATATGTAAATGTACCCAGTGAGAGGGCTTTCATGTCACTTTCCCCAGATGACATCACCTCTTCTCTCTGCGCCGAGTCCTGACCCTATGCACAAGTGTGCAATGAATATTGTCATGTATAATACACATATAAGACATTTGAATAAATGCTTAGGTTATTTTGGATTCCTTAGTAAATGCCAGTTTTGATCATGAAAAGTAGACAGAACCTAGACAAAAAAAAAAGATACTGGCAGAAAAACCAAACAGCAACAATACTACAAACTCAGATGCACTGACATCTGAGTAACAATGACAGCCTCAGTTCCTTAAAACCTCAAAATAGGCTTAACTTTTTTTTTTTTTTTTTGAGACAGAGTTTTGCTTTGTTGTCCATGGTGGGATGCAGTGGCACAACCTTGGCTCACTGCAACCTCTGCCTCCCGGGTTCAAGCAATTCTCATGCCTCAGCCTCCTGAGTAGCTGGGATTACAGGCACTCGCCACCATGCCCAGCTGATTTTTTGTATTTTAGTAGAGACGGGGTTTCACCATCTTGCCCAGGCTGGTCTCGAACTCCTGAGCTCAGGCAATCCACCTGTCTCGGCCTCCCAGAGTGTTAGGATGACAGGCATGAGCCACCATGCCCGGCCAACTTTTTTTAATAATCGAAAATTAATAGCATTTTTTGGCTGGGCACAGTGGTTCACACCTGTAATCCTACCACTTTGGGAGGCCGAGGCGGGCAGCTCACTTGAGCTCAGGAGTTCAAGACCAGCCTGGACAACATAGCTAGCCCCCATCTCAAAAAATAAAATTAATGGCATTTAAAAATTATTTACAATAGAAGAGCTTTTAAAACTATAAGCAGATTCTGGGTATTGGTTGTGAGAACATACAATTTTAGCATCTTGTCCATCCAAAAAGAGCAGAAAATGGATCTGGGTTGACTTCACTGAGTCGCTTGAAACTCACAGAAAGATGACATGGAGCCACTGAGTTACGGTGTTAATAAGCATCACTCTCCACAGTGTCTCTAGACAATGAGGCCAGATTCTTGTGGTGCAGGGTGGGTAATTAATGCCTCCAGTTATCCTGTGTTTCCTGAGGAAACAATGTTTAAGAACTGCCACAAACTGCGCCTCGCAGATTGGAGTAGCTAAGGAAGAAAACCTCAGAAGATTTTACATCACTTTTTTTTGAAAAGATACAAACCAATCTATTTAGAAAAATATTTTTATTATATGGGAAGCGAAGTATTTTTTTTTCTAAAGCACCAAATGTACAGCACCCACTCAAGGGGAACAAAAGGTCTCCCAAACTCTCCAGCCTCACACTGGGGCTCAGCTCTCTGGTCACCTGATCCATTGATAACTCCAGGCTCTTTCCACGAGTTGTCCTCTAATTCTATAAAATCCAGTTGTACAGCCAGAGGAAAACTCAGAACAGGCACACAAATTTTTGTACTTTGGTTACTGAAAGGGATTTTGTCTTGTTAATCTTGAAGGATTGGCAGAGCAATTTTATCACATTTTCTGAAAAAAATCTATACAGATTTAAGGTTACATTCTGGATTTAATTGAAGTAACCTTTTGTGCAATCTAGCTTTAATGAAGTGCAATGAAGTTAAACTCTGTGGGGTCCATTAATCTGAAACACTCCATTTAAGAACTACAAGTGGAGTTTTTAATAAACAGTGTGAACTCATGCCCATGTGGAAAGGTAATTGAGAGGGAGCTGGTGTCTGGGCCAGATTGTTATTAAACCCTTATCACAGGTAAAGCTGAAACCCGAATGGCAAGCCACCCTGTGATTTATCGTGCCCTTCTCATCCTAACTTTAAAGGAAAGGCTACGTTTAATAATGAAAAAATCCTGTGACTAAGCTATAAAATAACAGAGCAATTACTTAGAATAATTTATACAGTGCAATACATTGACCTTGCTTTAAGCATAAAATCTACAAAATAACTTTGGCCATAAAACTGTGAACTACTAAAAGTACTAAAGGTTTTAACCATTTTTATTGGGTAGTGCCTGGGGGGACCATAAATATGTGTTACACTCTAATCACAGAGCTTAAGAAAATTCATACTTTTTTATCTTAAAATGGCTTTTTGAGAAAAATTTTCTCAATTTGGCCAATTGCAAATCATGAAGTCTAATACTATTACTTTAAAAGGATTATATGTAATGTCCACAATATTATTTTCCCATGTGTGAGTTCTGCCTCACTCTCTCTTTTGACTCCCAGCCATGGCTGACAAAGGAAAAATGGCAATAACTTTTCTTATTACCTATTTAAATGTTTACTCTTTTGAAAAAAGAAGGCAGTGGGATCTGTTGCAACAGAAAGGATTGATACTATCTCCCAGCCCACTGAGAGAAGGATGCGTCTATTTCTGCATAAGTGCATACATTCCTCCCCCCAGCAATGCACAGTCAATGTTTCCACTTTCCATGGTGGCTTTCAACAGCAAAGTTCAGCCTTTACTCCAAACTGGCATCAGAGCAGGAGATAACCAAGCACAACATATGACTCTTGTTGCCTTCAATTTTTCAATCACTGCAGCTGAGCAAGCAAGCTTTCTCTGAATGCTTTGAATCATGAAATTATTCCCACAAATTGTCTTCCAATTGACTTTAATTCCATGAAATCTAGTCAATTTCTGCAAGATTGGAATATCAGCACATTGACACCCTGTGGAAACAAATTTTCAAGGCAGCAATTTTTGACACAAAACTCTTCATTCCTAAGGTTTGTCTTGCTTCACCCCTGATAAAGTGAGCCAGTTTAGCTCCCAAAGGAAAACAAAGCCACAAGATGTTGTCCTTGGATCGGCTAAACAAAGACACTTGAGGGAAACCTCACAGACAAAAATACCGCCCGAATATTCCATCTTTATTACTCTTAGAGCTACAAGCATCAGAAAGTTACTGCATGGAAGCAAAAAGGTTTTATGATATAATGCAGTAAGCCATGATTAAATCTCTTAAATATATCATCTGAAGGGTCCTTAAAAGACTGGGGCATAGGATGGGACATAGGAGATGATATGGGAGTTCCAGTCCTGGTGATGCCCTTCAGAAAATGAGCCCCGGGGTCCTCAGGGAGGTGTGGTCTCCATTCAGGTTATCTGAGATAAGGACTGGCTGGTGTTGCATGTGGATGCAATGGAGGATGGTGTATTGCAAAAAGGAAAAGAGAGCACCATTGTTCAGAACATGGCCCTGTTGTTGGGTCTCCAGAAGGCAGAATGAGCTTCAGAGGAACAACACAGCCATGAATAAAAGCCTGATTTTTCACCAGCCCACAGACCAGCAAATCTCCAGCTGGAGCCCAGTTCATCCAGGAGAAAGCAGCCGTTCTGAGTGAGGGACTATGTAGCTGTCTTCTTCTAGGAATGGGGAATTGCCTTAGGAAAGAGACTAAAATTTCAACATTTAACTTCACACACCCTCACAAAACTCCACTAACACATCATAAAAGTAATTTTTTTAGGTCCTAGACCTGTAAGGATAGGGAGAAAGATAAAAGAAACCATAGCTAGAGGCAGAAAGGCAGGTGGTAACTGACTTGGTGGACCAAAGAAAGATGACTCCTCACTCAACAGCAGTGAGGAAGCCAATGGCCAGTTGGATTTGAGCCTTGAGGGTTCAGCAGGGAACCCTGAGGCGCTGGAAGTAGAGTGAAGGTGAAGGACTGCTTGGTAGCCACTTTAAAAACAGATAGACTTCCAGATCCACACTCTAGCAAGAAAATGGAAGGCTAGTCATTTGAGAAGATAAATGTAAATTTTCAAGATGTCCTCAGAGATGGTTATGTTGAAAAGGGAAGATGACGTGAAACTTTGGATCCTGGATGCTAAGGCCCCTCCTTCAACCCCAGTAATCTTCTTCCCTTTAGTTCCCAGGTCATTGCTAGACTTTCACCCTCTGCAGAAGATTGTAAGGTTTTCTCTGGGGACTCTGTTCCGCCCAGGAGAAGAGACAAAAGTCACTAACATCAAGGATTCCCCAGTACAACCAGTATAACCATCAAGGATTCCCCAGTACAATGGCTCAACCAGATCATCCTACATCAGAGCTGATACAGCAACCCACAAACGTGCTCAGGGCTTCCAATCAGCTTCTTCATCTTCTACTTTTAAATATGACCAGAGATACAAGGAAATCTAACCATCTGAAAAAAACATCACTGACCTGAAGGAAAGAAAAAATAAACACAAAAGCATGCCAAACACATTTTGGAGGATACTATAGAAAAACTATCTAGAGAGAATACGATGTTCCCCTCAAAAAAATTATTACTATGCTCAGAAAAGTAAGAGAAAATAATGCAATCATGAAACAAGAACAAGATGTTATTAAAAAATGAACATTCAGAGGACTAAAGCAAGCTCTTGGAAATTTAAAATATGATAGCAAAATGTTGCCTCCCCTCAAGAAACTATAGAAGTTTAGAAAATAAAACTGAATAAACCTCACAGGAAATAGGGCAAAGTGTCTAAATTATATAAAATAAAGAAGAAAAGGCCATCAGCGCAGGATGATCATTGTCTGGTAGGAGTTCCAAAATGAGCAAAATGAAAAAATTCCTGCAAGACAAATGTGGTTTGATTTCTACCTTCAAATATATTTTTGTCTGCAGATCCCAGTAACTGCTTCCTTCCCATGACCCCAAACCTAGGTATGGAAAAAGACTTTTGCTTGTACTGGCCCCAAGTTTCTTCAGCCTTCCGTATCTTTGTGAACCATCCCTTTATTAAATGCTTCTTGAAGTTTCTTACTAAAGCTTGCCCTCTGAATCCTGACGGATAGAGTCCCATGCATTCTGTACCAGCAAGCTCTTGGAGGAGGTGCATCCCCAAAACAAGGAGATATTCGAAATCAGAGGAAGGCTCACGCAAGGAAACAGAGGAGCAAACAAAGTGAGAAGGGAATCCCTACAGTGATGGTGGAGGGAAAGCCCAGGAACATACAGCTGAGCGTGGCATGAAAGCAAGGACCCTGCATTGAATCAGGCCCAAAGGTTCTGGAAAAGGTTTACTCAAGAAGACAGAAGTGTCAGAACACCTAATGTCTGGGAAATTGGAGAAAGGAGATTTGGACAACTAGCAGGGAGTTTGGAGTTAAAGTAGTAATCAAAACATACAGACATAAACAATGAAAAAACAGCTATTAACCCAGAAAAGACAAAAAGTCCTATAGGAAAGGAAAAGCAATCATAACTTGGCACAGGCTCAGCACTGAGTGTCAGTTATGGAAGTCACAATAAATGAAAACAATGAATACTGATCTAACCAAAAGTGTAACCAATGGGGAGGATGCTTGTGGCGGAGGGAGGAGGAAAGAAAGGAAAGCCTTCGCTTCCATAAATAATGCCTGAAATTGAAAATTTGAAAAGTAGCAATAAAAGCATGCTATTTTAAAATATAGAGGCAAAAAACAAAAAAAAAGGCAGTAAAGTGTAAAGCTATTATATTTCCTCTGGAAAAGACATAATAGGAGGAGGAGGATAGCAGATTATTATTCTGCACAACAGACCCTACGGAATTATTTAATTCTTCACACTATACATATGCAACTTTAAAAAAAAAGAATTAAAGCTAAATGGAGATCAGAAGAAAACGGGTAAGGAAGAGAAGGAAGGGAGAGAAGGAGGAAGAAGATAGGGAGGGAGACTGAGTTGAAAAAAATTAAACTGGCTCAAATGAAAATGGTAGGGCACAGAGAGCAGAATGTGGAGCCACCTCAGCCCAGCTTCCAGAGCCAGCCTCGCTGCAGCTTCCAGAGCCCGCCTCACTGCTCCCTGGCCCTCTCTCCTGCTGGCTGGCCACATGCACCAAAACCTGCTGTTCAACTGAATATGCTCATAGCCATGGTTTCCAGCAATCTCTCCTATCCCCAGCTAAGCCTGGTCCTGGCAACTCCCCACCCCACCCCACTGTGTCTGACTGCAATTCTTGGGCACTAAATCCTTCCTGTCACCTGAAAACATTCATCTGTTCTCCAACAAGGAGCATACAGCACCTGGAACTTTGTGGAGATTCTCCCTGAATTTCATACCACAGTTCTCCACCTTCAACATTCCCTCCTCTAGGACCCGTGGTTGGTTTTTTTAACACTTATGGTGGTTTCTGTTTTATGCAAGTTACTTCCGCTGAGCTTAGATTTTGCATATTCAGAAATAGATGTTTAAAAATGAAAATAAATAAAATAATTTCTAAAAATATATGTGCTAATTGCTTAGCTTGTACAATTGAACTACTGAACTTAGCACTGACATGCACTGTGGAGAAAGAACCATCCTCTCGGCATTGAGCATCAGCTTATCCAAGCCAGCAAGGAACCCACACAGCTGTGCCCACCTTGTTCTGTTATACAAGGTCCCCACAATGGGAGTTACCTTCCACATTTCATCCTGTATTTTCATCCTCAGCTGGATTTGCAATCATAGATATCAGTTCATTTGACCTTCTGGCAGAATCTCTTCTACCTCTCAAGATCTAAGTTGACATTGAATCATTTGATTCAATAAGATATTTATCTTATTAAAATATGCCGACAAAACTATGGGCCCAACTGAAGTAATTCCTCATTTGCCACGCTATGAGTTCACTCGTGCACCTAACATAGAGAGTCTACATGAGACAGGATGCCAGGTGTGGTATCTGCAGAACAATTGGACCTTAATCTCCCCATTGTTAGACTGACTGATTGCATCATATCCAGGTCCCATCACATAGTTACTGGGCTCACCAATACCACTATTGATAGTCAGATCTCCCTCCTGTAGTCAACCTGAGAAAAATATATTAAGTGAGACACAGGAAAATCCCTAGACACACCTTACAAGGACTAGGAATCCTCACATCGTGAGCTGATAAATGAGGAAGCCTAGGAAAGTTCTAGCAAGTGGGGAATCCAATGAGACTGTACAACTAAGAAGTGTGACCTACCCACCTTGGAAAATCAGAAAAGATTGCCTCTTCCTTTAGCTTTCCATAGACTTAAAATAATCATCTGTGAAATTGTAATATCAACGTTATGTTGTAAAAAGTGGAAATTGCTGCCTACACCGCAGAAACGAGTGTGATACAGAAGATTGGGTGCTAATGACACTGAAAGGAGGAGTGAGCTCTGGGCTGAGTCTCCAGGAAGGACCCCCAGCAACCCTGGAGAGTCATCCAGAGGGATGGCCCAGTCAGGGAGGCAGGAATCCGGAGACAACTGCATTCTATACCCATCCAAGCTGGTGGTCAGACACTGCACAGGCCTACAGAAAGACCCTCCGTCCCCACCGCTGAGCCTGCCAGCAGGGGGACACCTCCTTCTCTGTTTTGACTTGCAGTTGGTACATAAGAGACTCTAATTGGTGTGGCCAATTTGCATCTAGAAGCTCAGGCAGAAGAGTATCTGGGAAATGTAGTTTTCGGCTCTGCAGCCGCTACAGTCCAGGAAAACGCAACCAAAGGAGGAAACAGGTGCTCAGCCTTCATCTACCACAGATTAGGTAATTAATCTAATGCACCTGATTTACCACCCAGGCCTCAAAACACCGCTTTCCCAACAGCCTCTACCTGTAGTCATATTTCAGGAAGACTTCCTCACCTCCGTCAGCTGAGACGTGGTACTACACCCACAGCTGTTGGTGCAATAAATACAATATGAGGAACAGAGAGGTAAAATAGCGTGCCCAAGGTCACAGTTCACAAGTGGTTGGAGAAATCTGGCTCCATAATTTCTGATCTTACTCTCTAAACTATATAAATGAAAACCATATAAAAATTTACAGTCCAGACTATCTAGCCTGAGAGATGTAGGAGGCAGGCCTAGGGCGTTTACCAATGGCCCTGTGCCATCTAACTTCAATGATCTGATATCTCACTAAGCCCATATCTTAATCTCCTGCCTGGGGGGACCTAGATGGAAAGAGGAAAAGGTGTTGCTGCCACTGTCCTCTCTCCTTGTTCCCAGAAAGCATTAGACCGCAGAAGGTGGAATGCTAAAGAGAGAGGCAACTGCAGGATCAGCTCCCGAGGAGCCGAAGTTTCACAAGAGGTGTGGTCATCCCCACAGACAATGAATAATGCACCATAAATAAAGACTTGGACACTTCCACAAGATCTTGAGTTGTGCCTTTTTCTATGCCTGGCCCTTTCAAAAGTCCCATCTCAGAAATAGAGGGGTGGAGGAAGACGTGAGCTGCCCATAGTAACAGGGCAGCAGGAGCTCCTGTCCCCACAACGGAGCCTCAGACCTCCGCACCCAGAGCTTGACTCCAAGCTGCACCAGGCTCAATCCCTACCCACTGCTCTGCAAAACCTCTGGTCCCGTAGACCTCCATCCAGAAATCCTGCCTATCCAGACTCATGCTAACTAGATCCTGCCTTTGACAGACCCCACCCTGACCCCAGTGTATTTAATTCAATCTGTGTTCAAACTGTTGCCCTCCCGGACCTGTCACAGCCCCTCAAGAACAGGATGTGGGAACATACAACAGAATTTCTCTCACCTCTCAATTTTCAGTGTTCAATTCTTGCAGCTTCCATAACTGCAAAGATAGGCGTGCAGACCCTTTAGTGGGCAAAGAAATAAAGTTCCCAAGAAGAAATTGATCTTAAAGTGTTTGAGTTAGTTTTCCTCAAAAAATGTAATGTTAAAATTTCAGAAAAAACTTTAAGACTTTTCAAAGGCTCATTGGACATCAAATAGTTCTTATATAACTGGCTACAGTGTAAATTAATCAAAATTACATATCTTTAATGTCCCTTAAAATGCAGTATTTCATATTTTTTAGGGGTCCATTGGACCTTCAGAATAAATCTGGGGAAGGAGAACTAAGAAAGGATAAATTAAGGGATAGAGATTTGGGGAAGAGTGAAGACAGCCATTATGGGGAGAACATAATATAGGGAGAGAATGGAAGAACTGAATGGTGAGAAGAGGGAATGGAAGCAGAGAGTAAGGATGGTGGCAGGAGGCAGTGAGAAAGGAATGGGCAACAAAAGACACTTGCTCACCACTGATCCCAAACACACTCACACACACACACCCTCACACTCACACACTCTCACACACTCCACACACTCACACACTCACATACACTCACACACACTCACACATACACTCCCCCCACGCACGCTCATGCATACACACACACTCTCACATGCACACTTGCACACACAATTACACACACACTCACTTGCAAACTCACATGCTCGCATGCACACACACACACTCACGCACAATCTCACTTTGCCTGTTTCCAAACTTAATGTTTTCCAGCCAGTGGGTCCTCACCCGTTAAGTTAACGTGGAAAAGACTATTCTGTCATCCAGAGAACCCACAGCTCAGTGCCTGTTCTGTGGATGACAGAGGCACGTGACTTTCAGCAAGTTGCTGACAATTTCATCACCTCATCTCTACGTAATCAGGGTGATAGGTTTCCAGGCATGAGAGTAATGGGACTCCGTGAACAAAGAGAAGACACCAAGGCAGAAAATAAGAACCAAAGTACAAGAAGTGAAGATTAAAGTTCATCTCGCTCATTCAAACTCCTGGCCTCCTGAGAACCCCAGATGGAGTCCAAGGGGCTCCACCACTAGAGTAAGAGTTAACGCTTCTCTTTCCATTAGGAATGGCGGGCTGATGCCCGGGCACATCATTCCGAGAACACCCACGACTCTCCTCCAAAAGAAGCCTCCCAAAAAAGGGGGAGGCGGGAGGCTGACGAGATCCTGGGTGTTTTCCTTTCCCCCAAGTCTTCTGAATTGCTTTCACCAGTGCCCAGCGGCCTGTTCTTCTGGCCTCCCCTCCAGGTCCTAACTGTTGCTAGCAATCCCCTATGATGGTGAACTCAAAAAACAAAACAAAACAAAAACAATGTCTGAGACGGGTGTGAATCCATTTAGAGGCTTACTTTGCCAAGGCTGAGGACATGCCTGGGGAAAAGAGACACAAGTCACAACTGGTCTGTGGCCAGCACTTTTTTTCAAAGAGAATTTTGAGGGCTTCAGTATTTAAAGGGATAAAGTAGGCAGGTGGCAAAGAAGGGAAAAAAAAAGAGAGGGAAGGTATAGTCACATTTTTTGAGGCTTTGATTAGCAGTCAGTGAACCCACATGTCGCACGTGACAAGGAGGAGGTAGAGGAACAATAGATTATGTATCCACCTCGTGCTGAGTAGATGTGCACTTTACCTGCAATAAAATAAACACGGAGTAGAGGAAGAAGACAAACATGGATTCATCTCAGGTGGGCGGAGGGACTGTGCCTCATCTCCTCTTGTCCCCTACCGTGAAGATAGACTGTTAGTTTACTTTATCAAGGTGAGGGAAGCCCCCTGGGGAGACACGTGGCCTTCTTTCTGTAGCTGTCTGTTTAGGAACAAAAGGAAAGGCAGTGGTTCTTTTGCATGACTCAGTTTCCAAGTTCAACTTTTCCCTTCAGCATAGTGAGTTTAGGGTTCTGAGATTTTCTTTTCTTTTCACAATAGATGTCATTATGGGTGATCATCGGTGATGATGAGGATGATACAATGATGGCGATTACAACCCAAAACTTTAATAACTAGGAGAGAAAAGAGAAAAGGGGACAGAAAAGAGAACGGAGAAAAGAAGGAAGAATAAGGAGGATCAGGAAAGAAGATGCTATGCTCCATTAGCAGTGCTGGCTGCTTCGTTTCTTCTTCTTTCCCAAATATTTGTGTCATGCCTGCCTTCCCCTCAGCTTCTTGACAGTTGGGTCAAGGCCAACATGATGTGCCCCCTCTCCAGGGAGTTTACAGAGTAGGAAGGATTCCAACACCTCCTGATGCACCGTGGCAGGTGCCGTGATAAAAACGCACAGCTACGCAGATACACCCGGCCAAGGATGGTGGTCAGGGACCTCACCACATTTGTGTGCTACAACTATGAATGGATCAGAGGGTAATGAGGTTGTGGAGGCAGGATGACCATGAACAAAGTATCATAAGGAACAAGGCGAGAAATGTTGGTGGCCTGGGCTGGGACAGAAAAGGTGAGGAGATGGCGCTGCATTGATGGAATTTCATGGTTAAAGAGGTGTGGAGGGCACAGCGGAGAAGGAAGTCAAGGACAAACTCCAAGTGTGTGGATTGGCCTGCTGGGTGGATGGTAATTTCATTTACTAACTTTTAGGGCACACAAGAAATGGTATGGGCTGAGGATAAGTTCAACTTTAGACAGATGAGTTTTAAATACATAGGTGTCAACTAATTGTAAATAACCAACGGGTAAGTGAGCATATAAGGCAGCTTTGTGAATGGAAAGAGATGCTATCAAGGAAACAGGATTTCTGTGCAGCATGGAGGGCTCAGGTGCAGTCGGAGATCCTAATAGTGGCTCCAGTCTTCACAATGGCCTACATTGTCTCTTCTGATTCTTTTTCAACCCTGGGTGGTATGAATCATTATCCTCGTTAGAGGAGAAAAGGCTCAGGAAGCTTAAGTAATGTGCTTCAATTCTCACAGCTTGTCTAGACCAAGACTCAAATGCGGATCTGTCACAGCCTAAAGCTTAGGTTCCAGCCACCACACCGTGCTGTCTTCAGTCAAGAGTTAACTCATCTCTCCCCAGAGCAATTGTCCTGAAGATGCGAATATAATGATGATGAAATGTGTACCTCTCCTTCAAGAAAATCAGAGTCTAGTGGAAAGGGAGGGACATATAAGTAGCTACTAAATCGTGATGTGCTAAAAATAAAATAGTGTCATTATAAATAAACGAAATCCTCAACACTATAGAGGAGTGGAGTCGAGGGAGCAGAGAGAAAACTGAGCTGGGATGGATTATTTGAATTGAACTTAAAGAATGAATGGGCCTTGCATATAACCTGGATGATAATTATTTTTTCACATTTACAAATGAGGTGAAAAGGCTAAACCAAAAACCCCTGCCAACCAACACATGTCTTTCCATAAAGTCCCCGACTGCCGGCTTCAAGACCAGCCACTGGAACCCCGACTTCCGGCTTCAAGAGCAGCCACTGGAAGCTTATTTCAGGACTTAACCTACGGTCACTGCTGCTTTGCTCCTTTGGCGCAACACCACGTGGATGGTCACAAGCCAGCTGACTCGGTGAAGTCACACCGTCTGAGGCTCGCTGTGCACAGCCCTCCCGGTGAAAGTGCCTTCTCCAAACCTAGTGAGACCATTTGTACATCGAAGGGACGTTCCCCTGAACATTCAACGTCATCCTGTTGGAATAACCATCTCTTGCTCCAAACTGAGGTTCCCGCATATTCCATATAGGTCTATTCATTACCCGTTAATGGTTGTCATTTATTACCCCCTTGTTTATTACTGAAATTATGATTCATTAAGTAATAAAAATCTGTTCGGAACATGCTAAAGGAATAAGCTCCTCATTGTTTCAAAGCGTCTTTGCTGATTTTATTGTGCTCTTTTTGGAATAATTTTTTCTCTGCTATTGAAAAAGAACCATCTGTATGAAAGTATGTGGACCAATAAATTATTCATGTATATCCATCATTTTAGGTTAAAAAATAACTGATTTAGAAGCATTTGTACTGTCAAATTCTATTGCTTTACAGTTCTGTTCATGGTTTCCCTCACCCCCTGCAACTCACACTGTGCATCACAACCAAGGTCATCACGTGGAACACTGCCTTTGTGCCGTGCTCCTCCACACGCGGCTCCCTGTTGCTGCCACATCTCCTCCAGGCTCTTCCCTGATTACCTTGATGGCAACACCCATCAGCTGCCTCACACTCACTTCTGCTACTCTCCACACCAACTCCCTGCTCCAGTCAGCAGGATTTCTTACCAAGCCACATCTCCCCTCCACCCTACACCTACGGGCAAATGCCAGGCTCATTGCCAGCTCTTGGCCTCTGCTCCTTTACTCAGCCAGTATTTACCACCTTGCTACTATTGCCCAGGCCCGGTGAAGGCTGTTCACATATGTAAGACAGGCTCCCTGCTTCTCAATAGCTTATTCCTCTAACAGGCAAGATAGGATAGCCAGGTAAATAATTTCCAGAGTATGACAGGTGTTCCAACAGGCGTAGGCAAGCTCCACGTCAGTGTCCAAGGAGAACTCTAGCCTGAGTGATACACCATCTTACCCCTTCTTAGGACTTTCATGTGGGCTGGCATCATCTCCCCGTTATATTGCACAGTTCAAGGGCAAGGACTCTGTCTCCCAGTTTCTTTGTTTGCCTCGCTATACCTAGCATGCTGGGAAATGATTAGACATGTATATTTTATCTAAACTTGTAGTATAATACACACATTTTATAAAGATTTGAGTTCAGTAGAGAAAACTTTGTCTTCTTTCTCTGGAGCCAGGGTCTCACTCTGTTGCCCAGGATACACAGCAGTCTTGCAACCATGGCTCACTGCAGCCTCACCCTCCTGTGCTCAAGCCATCCTCCTGCCTCAGCCTCCCGTGTAGGTGGGACTCCAGGCATGTGCCACCATGCCTGGAAAATTTGTAAAGTCTTTTCTAGAGAGGCTCTCTCACTGTGTTTCTCAGGCTGGTCTCAAATATCTAGCCTCAAGTGATTCTTCCACCTCAGCCTCCCAAAGTGTTGGGATTACAGACGTGAGTCACCGTACCCAGATAATTTCTTAAAGAGTAGTACAAATAATAAATAGAATAAAATTAATTTTTTAATAAAAATTTCAGTTTTTAATGGGAAAATATGGATTATATGTATCTAATAAAAATAATCTTCAATTGATAGGGTCCTAATTTTTAAAACATGACTATGTGCTTCATTCATTCATTCATTCATTCATGCTCTCAACAATTGTATACTGAAGACTCACTATGATCTAAGTGCTGGTATTTTCTCTACAAGGAGAACAAAATGGCCAACTCTGAGGAGCTTCTGTTCTGAGAACTCTCCAAGAGGAACAAACTTCTGAACCTTGACCTCCGAGGGCTTCCTCATGTCCCAGAGGCACTGCATCACTAAGTTGGGGCCGCCATGCACAGCAGATTATTCTAAGCATTTCCAAGCTATGAATATATATTTTGTCCTTTGTATTTTTTTCTCCCTTTACCTAAAAAAAAAAATTGGTGTGCTCTGCAATGTGACTGCCCACTGGTCAGCTCCAGCATGGACCACAAACAGCAGGGGGCTTAGAGCACAAACTAAATGGGGTCCACCACACCCTGCTTTCATCTCCCAATATTTTTCATGACTTTTCCCAAAGAGATATAAGCATTAGTGGTTCTGAACTACTTATGCCCATAGCATTTTATTACAGTTTGCCCATATAAAGAGTTTTTGTGGCCCATATAAGGCAGCGACCTCTTTGATAAGTGACATACAGCATTTCTATCCACCCAGATCCAGGGCTGACCTAGAACACAAAGAGAATTCACCAAAATTCTCTATTTTTCTTTCTGCCTTTCGAGAACTCATTTCTCTTACAAGAAAGAAACTTATCCGTGGTTTCCACTTAAGCCAAACGGCCAGACAGCTTCCAGGAAAAATCTAGAGAAAGGAGGATGATTGGAGAGGCGGGGAGAGAGGACATATACCTCCTTCCTTCTTATCAAGTCCCAATATTCTGCTGCTCAAGAGAATATGGAATCTCAGAAGTACTTGATATGAAAATGATAAAATTCATTTATTGACAGCCGGGTAAAATTGTATCCTAACACAATCACAGAGAGTGCTGTTGTTACTTGAACAAAATAAAGCAACACAAAAACATTTGGCCAATGAGGTTCACAAGATGCAAGAGACTACAAGCCAGTGAGTGACAGGCATACGTTCCAGCCTTGCACTGTCACGGTACGGGGTCAGATCTTCAGAGAAGTTTTGACAAAGGATTTCACTGCCCTCACAATACATTTTATGCCTCTCCTAAGAAACGCTTAATGTCTGCAATTATGTGTCAGCCACCCAAGAGCTTCAGAGCTCTACGCAACTGCAGCATGCAAAAGCAAACCGGTCAGAAAAGAAAACTGGGACGTTACTGCACTCTGCTGGACACACAGGAGAAGGGCGATTCCTGCACTGCCTGCCGCACCTGTGAAGAGTTCCCGGCATAGCTGCATGCAGCTGGAGACACTTTACTCAATACAAGAGGTCTTGAGTGCACAAGGCCTCATCTGGGTCACGGACCCTGCATCACTCCTGTGACTGCTTAGATAAACTACATCTCACCGAGGATGAATCAAAGCAAGGAGTGATGTTGAAATATTTTAATTGTTCTCTTTCAGTAGCTGTTATATAATTAAGGAAACACTTTTGTCAATGTGAAAAATGCCTATTAAGATTCATTCATAACAGTAAACAATTACCACTGCGATATGTCAAAAGAGATGGGGACACACGTATGAACAGGAAAGAGCTGTCCTGTCCCACAGGTCAGCGCCGTCACACAGTCCAGTGAGGACACATATGTGTCTCTTGTTTGTAGATTTGTTTTGTTTTTGAAACCGATACCCTCCTTTAAATGTTGTCTTGAAGTACACAATGCAATGGGGTTGACTTTGTTTGAAAATCACTTTGTATTTGGCAAATGCCCAGACAGGGACAGCAGCCTAGACACACAGAATGCAGCCATGTGAAGGCCATCCAAGTTCAAACACAAACCAAAAAGTTAGTGTGTCCAGTTTCCAGTCGTAATAACTTTACCTTACAAACAAGCCGCTGATTCTCGGGACGTCTGCTTCCCTCCAAGTCCAGCTCATTTGGAAGGGAGGAAAACAACGTTTACCGAGCCCCTCTCCACCCCACGCGTCAGCCCATGTAGCCTCACAACTGCACCATGGGGTGCCCGGAATTACCGACATTTTACAGCTGAGATCATGCTCAGAAGACACACGCAGAAGAGGCAACTGGCAGTCACACGTGGCCCACCATGTCTCAGGCTTGGAGACATAATCCTACCTGCACATCAGACTCCCTCGACAAGACCCTTCTAAGCTAGGTGGAAAAAGGTAAGTCAAGGAGAGAACACCCAGAGTCTTAGCCCTGATGCTGCACTGACATCCACGGTCGGGGACACATCCTAACACTTTCATGCCTCAGCAGCTACATCTGTACGAGGGGACACTCAGTCTCACACTCGCCTCACTTCATCGTCAGTCAAATGACTCATTCTTACCACTGGGTTCTTGGTACTGAGAAGTATTTAAATTAGTCTTTTTTAAAAGTGGTTGCGTGAGCCAGGTACAGTGGCTCACACCTGTAATCCCAGCACTTTGGGAGGCAGAGGCAGGTGAATCACCTGAGGTCAGGAGTTCAAGACCAGGCTGGCCAACATGGTGAAACTCCATCTCTATTGAAAATACAAGTTAGCCAGGTGTGGTGGCAGGCCCCTGTAATCCCAGCTACTCGGGAGGCTGAGGCAGGAGAATCACTTAAACCCGGGAGGCGGAGGCTGCAGTGAGCTGAGATCGCGTCACTGCACTCCAGCCTGGGTGACTGAGAGAGACTCCATCTCCAAAAATGATTATAATAAAGCGGTTGTGTAGACCAGAGTGAAGAGCTCTGACTCTAGAAGTCCACAAGGCTGGGTGCAAATCCAGGCACTGCCACTCGCCAGCTCCATAACCTGTGAAACTCCAAGCCCAAGTTCCCTGCCATCACCCGCAAGAGTAACCGGCCTCCTGCAGTGTTGTTCTGCGAATCCCAGTAGCCTGCCCCATGGCCAGTGCTCAACAAATGCTCATTCATTTCTCTCTCCGCAGTTACCTTCAAATGTGATGAGTTCTTTACGTAACTGGAGAATTTAAATCCATCTGGGGAAAGAAACTATATGATTCTTAGGGCCCTTCCAGTCCTGTACTTTTTAAACTATTACTATGCAAAGTTTTTCTAAGTACTTCTGTAATCTTCGCATGATTACAGAAGCCAGAAGCAGCTTAAAAGGTACCCAGTTCTGTTCTCCTACTTTAGAAATAAATTTTGACCTAATGGACTCACCCAAGAAGAAACCAAGACTAGAATGTAGCCCAGTGGGCTCCAAAAGACATGATAATGCTGCTTTAACCTACCCCAGCCAGAATCTTCTAGAGCAGACACAGCTGCACCCTCTGAGCTATGTGGGGTTGGTAGTGTGAGCCTCACCTCAAATCCCAAATGGCAGGATGGAAAGCAGGTGTAGCTCCTGATTAGAGAGCTCTTGCAAACCAGCATCATGAGAGGGACTTTTTTTTTTTAATCTAGGTAGAAATAAGCCTATAGTCTTAAACACATTTTTAAAAATATGCAGGATTTATCTTGTATTGGGAATGTGAATAGATTAGCAAAAGCTTCAGCTGAGCACAGGAATGTAAAACTAACCAACTAAATAAAACCAGAAGGTCTGAAGGAAAGGCAATTACCTTGGCAGAGCTGGGAATTGGAAGATGTTTAACTGCAGACATGCCCCACCCCTTGGCTTCCTGCGCTCTGCATCCCCCACCTTTGGGGGACATTTGAGGCAGTGCTCATCCAGTCATAGTGTAGGCCTTCTGCCTCATTTCATTCCTTCCTGAATTCATTATAGTATTAAACAGGCCTGCCTGCAACGTTGAAAGCGGTGTGACCACAGCTTAGTCCTTGCCCACATCCAGCATCCTCAGCATCCCGTCTCCTGGAATATATTACAAAGATACTTCACTCTCAACTTAGTTTGTCTTTCAGAAATGAATACAAGTAGCACCTTGTTTGAAGTAATCAGACTGGGCTGGAGCTTGGATCTGTCTCTCAGGTTTAACGACAGGTAACCTGTCATGTGTCACCTCTGTGGCTGCTTCCCAGCAGGGACCCCCACCCACCAGGTCTAATTTCACAGGTTTCCTAATTACTTCTTTGTGGTGTGTTTGTTTCCTTGGGTGATTAGTTTAGCAGAATCCCCGCCTGAAGAATGATTTTGGATGTGCTAGCACTGATGTATTCACTTGCCAATGCTCCCACAGCAGCACCAGGCATTTGCATTCAAAAGCAGAAGTTATTACCATTTCATCTTTGGTGTCATGCATGCACATACATATAATTATGAATGAAGATAAGTAGCCTTTTAAAAAATCTCTGACAATATTTTCGTAGCGCTTGTGTTCATGTGCTGTCTGAACAAATATTAATATAACGCATGACTCTTTTTGGAGTATTCACTTGTCAATATAGCACTGCACAAATCCAGAATTTTAAATACTAACGAAACAAATGTTAAGAAGAAATATTCTACCATAGAGAATCATATATAAATACAAATCTCAGCTTTCCTTTTATCTACCTGGTTTAACATATATATTAGGCATAGCGTTTGTTATATTGTAAAACCAGAAGTCAATTCTACTGGAGAAGTTCATAAACACACAGGCAACCTTCCTGCATGACTTATAGCTTAATGGCATATGCATTTGTGTATTTATCTGCATTAGACAAAGATTAATTTTCAAGTCTCCATTAATCCCTAGAAGCAGAAAAATATAGATGTGTCAACCCAAGACTTTTATACAAAGAGACTCACAGTGCCCTGCTAGTCTCAAAATCTAGTTGAAAGACCACCTTAGAGAGGAGGCCCCTTTAATAAAACAGTCACTCAGCCCTTCGGATGGGCTCCCAGGGAAGGTCTCTGAAGCCTCACATTTCACAGCATAGCCAACTTGCTAAATTGGAATACATTTACATCTGTATCTTCTCTTGGTAAGATGGAAAGCCTGGGAAATGGTCTTTTGACTAGCCTCCAGTAGGAAGAAAGCTAGCTTTTCTCCTTCACTTATTTTTAAACCTATTAAACTTCAATGTGTAGTAGAAATATGGAAATAGTCTGGAAAATAAATTACAAGAAGCAGAACTGATGAATCATTTCAACATACTTACCTGAAGAGTATGAATTTTCTCACTCTTAAAAATAGATTGGATGGGCCAGGCACAGTAGCTCACATCTGTAATCCCAGCACTTTGGGAGGCCAAGGCAGGCAGATCACCTGAGGTCAGGAGTTCGAGACCAGCCTGGCCAACATGGCAAAACCCCATCTCTACTACTAAAAATACAAAAATTAGCTGAGCATGGTGGTTCATGCCTGTAGCCCCAGCTACTAGGGAGGATGAGGCAGAAGAATCACTTGAACCTGGGAGGCAGAGATTGCAGTGAGCCGAGATCACACCACTGCACTCTAGCCTGGGTGACAGAGCAAGACTCTGTCTCAAAAAAAAAAAAAAAAAAAAACAGGATGGATGAGCAAGGCACGCTCTTTAGGACGGGTTACACTCCTCTGCAGTGCCTGCAACTCAGGGGCAGCAAGGATGGGGAGTGACGCCTTGGGTCACATAGCAAGGGCCCCACTCTCTACCTCCTGGGGGAGAGAGAAAACCTGATGATGACCTAAAGCATGAGCCAGTTATTTCCCTGCAAACTCTAGGTTCTTTGTCTGAAATAGCAGTATATGCCATGTTGACTAACTGATAAATAATTTTACATGATCTTAAATTATAATTGGAGAGGGGTGTATTTCAGTTGTAAATAGAGATTTTTAACTATCAATCACCACTTATTCTCAACCCCAGTTTTACTTCTCAGGCGCCTCATGAAATTTCTTGGTGTATTACTCATGAAAAACCATGTTTTCATGTGAGAGCAAATTAACTCCCCATGAAGGAAAAGTCAGGAAAACACGGCTTTTCATGGCTTAAGACCATAAAGATGTATTTCTTGCTCAATCAGTCGGGTCAGTAGGGTTCAGCTCCACCTGGTTATTCAGGAACCCAAGTGATAGACACTGACCTCTCAGCAAGTGGCTCCATTGCCAAGGCAGCGGAACAGCAGAAGCGCAGAACTTCGCCGGGTGCGGTGGCTCACGCCTGGAATCCCAGCACTTTGGGAGGCCGAGATGGGTGGATCACTAGGTCAGGAGATCGAGACCATCCTGGATAACACGGTGAAATCCCGTCTCTACTGAAAATACAAAAAAAATTAGCTGTGCGTGGCGGCGGGCACCTGTACTCCCACCTACTGGGGAGGCTGAGGCAAGAGAATGGCGTGAACCCGGGAGGCGGAGCTTGCAGTGAGCCAAGATGGTGCCACTGGACTCCAGCCTGGGCGACAGCGAGACTCCGTCTCAAAAAAAAAAAAAGAAAGAAAAAAGAATGCAGAACTTCCAGCTGCTGTTCTATGCTTTACCCCAGAGCTCGCACAAATCACACATTCCGCCTCAGCCCCTACAAATGGCTCCTGTCTGACTAGACACAAGCTGTGGCATGTGGGTGAGCACACGGGTATTCAGAGAGCATTAAATGTCTCTGAAACATCTGGAATCCTTTTTCGGAAGGTCAGAAATCCTCACACTGCACTCACTCAAAGTCTGGCTCCAGTTTTAGAGAGAAGACGTACCGTAAGAACCTTGCTCCTCCTACCTACTTCCTGGCTTTAGAATTGAAAGGAATTCATCAAATGTTCTTGTTTTTAAAGAAAAATAGAAGGTAATATTTGATTTCTCATTAAAGAGACATTGATGAGAATAGAACGAGCTCTTGCCTTAGAATAAACAGAACGATCTGACCCTAGCTCTAACGTTTATTGGCCATGATACTGAACCTTTCTGTACTTTGGGATTTTTTTAGATATTAATGAAAAATCAGCTTGTTATGAAAATTTTCCTAACTAAATTATAATCTCCTTGAAAGCAGAATCCTCAGCCTAATGCATCTCAAGACCTCCTGAAACACCTAGCATGGCCTCCTTCATGAGCTGAGCTGATTTACAGCTGCATTAGGAATCCTTTCTCCTGCTGGGTATAGCACGTATTTGTTCTCATCAGGGAGAAGAGACAGCATCTGTCCGGCGCTGACTCATATCAAACTGCAGGTTGTAATCATAGTTTTCGACATTTGAGCTTTAGTATTTCTGATTCTGTCAAGTGGCTTCTGGACCAAACAAACTCTCGCCTAGATTAGGGCATGAGGCTTTCATTAGCATGTTGGTCTGAAAGCTCTCCCACATTAACGCTCTCACAGGATCACTTTGACTGGTGTATTTGATCTTTGGCTTCTTAAAAAGGAGATAAAATGTTCCATTCATTGTACTTCACACACTATCTCTAAAAACGTAAACCAAGTCTTATTTTCTTATCTGATCACACCCAAGTTTCTTCACTTGGTTTTGAGCCATTATTTAATCTGTCCATTCCCTATTTCTCTATCTCCATGTGGTCCAAAGCTTGCAAACACCTGTATGAAGGGGTAACATGGTTTGGATTAAACATGCTTGTCCTCTCAAGGAAATAATAACTTTTAGAAGTTGTGAAGGTTTTGCAACACTGCCCACATTGCCCTAACATGTATTGTCATTTTTTCCATCGAGAGGTTGGATCTGTTCCGCTGCCACGACCATCCTGCAAAACTTGACTCTGGAAAGGATTGTGACTGCTTAGACCCATGCATATGGCAGATGTGACCTGAGTGACTCCCAAGCTGGGTAATAAAAGAGGATCTGTCTTTTGCTTGTACCCTGGAACATTCATGCTTGGTGTCATAAGCCACCATACAGGAAAGACTATTGCTCCAAAGGCACCAAGCTGTGAGGAAACCAAGCCACATGGAAAGGCCACATGTGGGCCCTCCTGGCAGCAGACCTAGTCTTTGCATCATTCCAACCCAGACCTGGGAGTGAGACCATTCTATCCAACTATCAGGTCTTTCCAGCTAATGACCCAGATATCACGGATTAGAGATAAGCCATCATCCCTGTGTCCCTTCTGAATGCTAGAATTACAGAATCAATGAAGATAACAAAATGATTGTTCTACACTTTGAAGTTTTAGGGACATTTATTGCAAAGCAAAGTAACTGAAACAGAAATCCATGCCTGTAGGGCCTGTATTGATTTGCTGGGGCTACTGTGGAAAAGTACCACAACTGGGCAGCTTACACAACACGAATATACTGTCTCACAGGTCTGAGGCCAGAAGTCCAAAATCGAGGTGTTGACAGGGTTGGTTCCTTCCAAGTGCTGTGAAGAGAAAACCTGTTTCAGGCCTCTCTCCTCAGCTCACAGCTGTCCGTCTTCTCCCTGTGTGTTTACAACACCTTCGATCTGTATCTGCCTGCATCTACATTTTTCCTTATTTCTCTGTCTCCAAATGCAGTCACATTTCAAGCTACTGGTGGTTAAGATTTCAAGATGTGAGTTATTGGAGAGCACAATTCAACTTGAACAGGTCCCAAAGCAACTTTCATATGGTGTGGTGTCTCTGGTACCATGAAAGAAATTGCTTAAAATGATTGCATGATTTTCGGGCCAAGTTCTATCTTTTGAGTGTACACAGATACGTATATATATTTACGACATATGTGTATACATGTACATGTGTGTATACATTAAAGATTTTGTGTCTATTCTTCTCCTAGGAGCAGTGATGCAAAAGAATCACCCTGGATCTAGGGCGGATGAGTTCACTGTGGGCTACTCTCCACAGATTTGGGAACAGGGAAAGTCAGAGCTAAGGAACTTAGATTCAAGAGTGCCTAACACCAAGCTAGCCCCTATTCTGCAGCCATTTTGGAGGGGGTTTGGCCCCTGTTCCCTTGCAATGGAGAGTCAAATTCTGTAATGCTCAGATCACCTCATGAGAGGCTGTGGAACTAAGTAAGATTTAGGAGAGTGTCAGACTCACCTGAGCAGAGTCAGTCCCAGAAGACTTAATAATAAAGCAAAGTTTTCTCCTCAGGGAGAAAAACGAGGAAGAATGAAGAGATCCCTGCAGAAATTCCATCAGTCAGCACCCCTCCTTGAAGCAGCAGCTGGGAACAGCACTCTGCAGGCTGGTGGTCATGACAGAGAAGCTCTCTCAGATGTAGCCAAGTAGACATCTGTTATCAACGCATTTGCAGGATTTTAGGGGCTATAAATTTCAAGAGGCACCTTCCATAGGATGATGAGAGCAAAATGGGCCCCTGGGGCCAAGAAATTCTGTGGACTGGGGAGTGGGCTGACTGTAACAAGAACAGCAAGACTTGTGAGAAAGGAACTTGGACTAGAACCCTGAGTGGACGACGTGAGAACGAGACTCCTGACCACACCTTCTGCCACAGCTAGTCTGGTTTCCCCTCACAGTTGTGGCAACCTGACCTCCCCGCAGGCTCATCTCCAGTCTGGTCTTTCCTAGACTTAATGCTGAATTTAGATAGAAAGTATTGAAGAAGGCTTCAGCCAATATCCTTGGGTTGAGCAGCACTGCCTCGTATTGTCCAGCATGGATATGGTGCCGTAGGTTTCACAGCTGGGCTTATGCTTCATTCCCAAGATTTATTATTGAGCTTTCACATCAGTTGTGCTACCCAGAATCCAAGTCTCTCATTTGGAAACATGTCTCTCTCCTCTAGCCTGAAGTCCTGTCTCTCAGAGCTTGGGTACCAGCCCCTGACCACCCTGGGTGCCAAAACCCTAAGAAGTGCTGCAAGCCCCCAGCCTGGATGTATTTCTCAAGAGAGCCCTTGCTGGGCTTCAATCCTCCTCCATGTCACCTCCATTACTCTGGCAAAACACCTTCCACTCAGCCACCTCCCACCTAACTCACTGTTCTTGCTTCTTGTCTTCCAGACACTGGGTTCTTCCTGTCAGCCCAGACTCTCGATGTGAACATATAACCAGTATCTGCCCCATCCTTATAAGGGGATTTCTCTCTGTTTTAACAGACTCTTGATGTGAACATATAACCAGTATCTGCCCCATCCTTGTAAGGGGATTTGTCTGTTTTAAAATGTAGGCTTTATGATTATTCAGATGTGGTGAGGCCAGCAGGTCAGAAGACAATACGATTGAAAAGATGATTTGTTACTCACAGTTCCCAGGACAAGTGGGCTCTGCACACCAGAGGCCCACATGGAAAAGCACTGGGGTAACTCAGGAGGCAGAGGGAGTGACAGGAAGACACAGGCAAGAGTCTTCATTACAGTTCCCACAGGAAGGTACATGAGGCAGGATAAGCAGGTTTAGGATTGGCTAGTTTGATTAATCTTGATGGCCCCTGGGGCTGTCTCTAGTTGTCCAGGACCTGGCCTTGAGTGATCAAGGCAGCAGAACAGTGGCCCTGAGTCTGAGAGCTCCTAAAGAAGTGGGTTGGGGGTATGGCTCTGGGTTGGTTTGTATTTGAAAGACACACTTGAAGGTGAACCCTTTACTATCTCTAGGAATTGGCTAACGCTGGGAGCGGCAGGCAAGACCGCAGAGGTCAAAGCATCAGAAAGAAAGACCTGGTTAATACAGCCTCCAAAAGTCTGAGCCATGTCCTGCCGTGGTGAACTAGGTATACCCTGTACCATCCCAAGAAATTGTTCCTTCTGTCTTATCTGGAATAAAGGCACTAGTGCACCTCTGTAAGGAAGGGCACCAGCAAGTCTATGTATGGGTCCTGATGAGGCAGGTCTGATATTGGCCCAAAAGCCCAGGTGAGGGTTTAGGCAACAAACCCATCAGAAGTGTGCATTTATTGCCTGTGTTTTGCCACTGGAGTTATACTAATTCCTGTCGCTTTCAGTAGCTGTGCTAGCTAGGCTGGTCTCCATGTGCCAGAAGCCTATCCTAATCACTGCTAAATCCAGGCACTTCACTTCTACCTTTTCCTCTTCTAGAGTTCTTTCCTGTCTTCTCTCTGCCTATCCAAAAGCTACCATTTTTTAAAATTGGGGTTTCAGAAGAAAAAACAAAAATTAAATTCTAATGGCTCATAGCCCTTCTATAAGCTGAGAACTACATGAAGGTCTTCATATATTATTTCCTTTAGTTCCGTTGGCAAGCCTGAAGGTCGAATATCATCAGCACTTTATCCACTAGGACACAGAGGTGTGAAGCCATTTAACTGACATGCTACACCAGGCAAGAGGCAAAGCTGGGAGTTGGCATCTGCTGAGTCTGACAGCAAAGCCCCTGCCCTTTGCATTCAGCAATGCAGACTCCAAGCCTCAACTTCTCCTGGCAGCTGACCTCGGTTGTCACTCACTTCTTTCCTGGAAATCATTCAACTATTCTTGGCAGGTCACACATTTCAGATTTTAACTATGGATTTACTAGAAACTATTTGCCATTCAGGCCACGAGCTCTTAAGAAGTAGGAATAATGTCCAACATGACTTCTGTTTCCCACGAAGTATCTTAGTGGTTCTTCCTAGATGACTAAATGATTGACTTTTACATCTGGGACAGTCCAGTTACAATAGTCGCACTATTTTCCTTCCATTAAATGGGCAAATTGAAGACCATAAATTAAGAGATAAAAACAAACTAACCGTTCCGATTTCCAATCTGTGATGTTCAGATCTAGAAAAAGCATTGCTCCGGGATCAAAACTAGAGCTGAAGAGGAGAAACACTCATGAAGGTCATGCCTCTGTGAACCAAGGACGCAGGTGGAGACCGAGGCTGGGTCAGAACAGCAGAGGATGTGTCCAGCATGGTTCCCTGCACTAACAAGCTTCAAGCGCGAGTAGCAAGGTGCCACGGAGCACTGCAGGGAGCAAGGTGCAGCACTGCGGGGAGCAAGGTGCCACGGAGCAGACACTGTGGAGGAAGAGGCAGACGGGAAAAGGCCACGGTAGGAACAAGGTACAGATCGGAGAGACAGTGCCTGGGGCAAGGTTGCAGATGGGGCAAGTCTCGGGGATGGGGACCGCGACATGGGAACAAGGTGCAGTGGGTACCAGATGGGCAGGGAAAAATGGGACAAGGTCCCGGGATGGGGTGCCGATGTAGGGGAAAAGGTGCCGGGCACGGGAACAAGGTGCGCCACGGAGCACTGCAGGGAGCAAGGTGCAGCACTGCGGGGAGCAAGGTGCCACGGAGCACTGCGGGGAGCAAGGTGCAGCACTGCGGGGAGCAAGGTGCAGCACTGCGGGGAGCAAGGTGCCGCGGGGCACTGCGAGCGAGCTATGAGACCAGCGCTCTCCATCGCACAGCACAGAGGGAAGGCTCAAAGCTGAGAGCGGAGCAGACTTTGAGAAACACTTCGGGGAACTGTCCCCACATCAAACACACAGGATTGCTAGAGGAATCTGAAGACTGTGTATCATGGAGGATAATTACAGGAACCACAAATCTCAAACCCCTCCCAACTCCTCACTAGATGAACACAAATGCCCACACTAAAGGCCTAGCAGATCACCCACTTCCACACAGAAAATCTATCTAGCTCAGTCTCTACTGTCCTGAACAAGATGTCTGACTTTCCAATAAAAAATTACAAGGCATGTGAAAAGACAGAAAAAAACAATGCGCTGCCAAGAAACAAAGAAATCTGCAGCCAGGTGCCGCGGCTCACACCTGTAATCCCAGCACTTGGGGAGGCTGAGGTGGGCAGATCACCTGAGATCAGGAGTTTGGGACCACCCTGGCTAACATGGTGAAACCCCGTCTCTACTAAAAATACTACAAAATTAGCTGGGCGTGGTGGTGCACGCCTGTAATCCCAGCAACTTGGGAGGCTGAGGCAGGAGAATCGCTTGAACCCAGGAGGTAGAAGTTGCACTGCGCCTGGAATTGGTGGGTTCTTGGTCTCGCTGACTTCAAGAATGAAGCTGCAGACCTTTGCAGGAAGTGTTACAGCTCAAAAAGGCGGCACGGACCCCAAGAGTGAGCAGCAGCAAGATTTATTGCTAATAGCAAAAGAACAAAGCTTCCACAGCCTGGAAGGGGACCCAAGCGGGTTGCCACCGCTGGCTCCGGTGTCCTATTTCCTTCCGTTATCTGGCCCCACCCACATCCTACTGATTGGTCCACTTTACAGAGCGCTGATTGGTCCGTTTTACAGAGCGCTGATTGGTCCGTTTTGACAGAGCGCTGATTGGTGCTTTGACAAAAATTTAGCTAGACACAAAAGTTCTCCAAGTCCCCACCAGATGAGCTAGACACAGAGTGCTGACTGCTGCCCTTACCATCCTTTAGCTAAACAGAAAAGTTCTCCGAGTTCCCACCCGACCCGGAAGCCCAGCCGGCTTCACCTCTCAATGGCACTCGCCGGGGACTTTGCGCACCTGGCCCGGGCACTCCTGCAGCCCAGAGGGAGCTCGTCCCCGGATCAAGCCTGATCAAGCGCAGCAGGTGCCGGCCGGCCTCGCGGAGTGCAGGACCCGTAGAGCCTGCGCCCGCCCGGAACCCGTGCCCCTCGCCGGCCCGCCACCTCCCCGCGAGCAGAGGGAGCCGGCTCCGGCCTCAGCCAGCCCCAGAGAGGGGCCCCACAGCGCAGAGGCCGGCTGAAGGGCCCCTGGAGCGCAGCCAGAGCGGACACTGAGGCCGAGGAGGCGCCGAGAGCGAGCAAGGGCTGCTAGCACGTTGTCACCTCTCAGCACCATCGCACTCTGTTTGGGAGACAGGGCGAAACTCCATCTCAAAAAAAAAAAAAAAAAAAGGGAATCTGCATAACTAGACTCAGGTGCGACACAGATGTTGGAGCTATCTGATAAAGACCTTAAAATAATTATGATTAATAAGTTAAAGCCTTCAATAAAGAGGTGGATGTTTAAGATCAGACAGATTATTTCAGCGTAGAGATGGAAACCGTAACAAATAATGTAGTTCAAGTCCCAGAAATAGCAGGCAGTAATAGAGATGAAAGCATCTTCTATAGCCCTATTGGAAGACTGAACATAACCCAGAAAAGAATCAGTGAACTTAAAAGACAGGTCCATAGAAAGTACCTAGGCTAAGACACAAATAAAAAGGACTGTACAGCAGCAGACACAGAATAATGCACCCAAGCACCTGAGAGAATATCAAATGATCTAACACACGTATACATGGAATCTCTAAAAAGAGAGAGGAGAACAGGACAAAAGAAATAATAGCCAGGAGGGTCACAAACTTAATGACAGACAACAAATCTCTGAGCCAAATAGCTCAGAGAATACCACACAGGAGTAAGTACCAACGCACACACACACAGAGACACACACATGCATACACACACACACAGAGACACATGCATACTTACACTGACACACACATACAGACACACACGTATACACACCATACACACAGACACACACGCACACACATGCACACACACACACGAGCGCATGCGCATGCATGAATGCCTATATATTTTGTATTCAAACTGAAAACAAAACACAAATAGGAAATCCTGAAGTCAGCCAATTAAACACACATTTCTGTTGCGAGCCAGCTTTCCACAGCTCTCTGTTTCCGAACATCTTACAAAGTGTGTCACTGATTGTTTGTTGTCATTTGTTTGTTGTCTCCTGTCTTCTACCAGCTTCTATGAAACTATGGCAAGTTAAATTTTTAGCTTAAAAGTAGAATAAAAGTTCAGACACTTTATAGTTCTTACAAATTGTATAACAAGGAGCACAGAAAAATTACAGTAAATCTCACATCAGAAATCATGCAATACAGAATGCAATGGAGTGACATCTTGAAAGTCCTGAAAGAAAAAAATATCAACTCAGTGTTTTATTCCCTGTGAGAAAATGAAGGAGAAATAAAGACTTTCTCAGACAAATAAAAATGGAGAGAAATCATTGCCAACAGACCTACATGTAAGAAATGTTAAAGGGAGTTCTCTGGGAGGAAGAAATATGACACCAGAGAGCAACTTGGATTTATACAAAGCAATGAACAGTGTTAGAAACAGAATAAATGAATATTGGATCCCTAGGACATCAATAGCTGTCCCAACCATCCCTAAGTTTGGTCACTTGATAGCCAGCCCCCCGGATGGTATTGAGGGGAGAGGAACAGTCCTACCACCAGGTTGAGGAACCAAGACAGTGCACTAATAGTATTGAGGCCAACTGCATCATACAGTTTTAAATGCCTTGACAATAAATAGCACAAAGAATATTCAGAGTTGAAGTAATTCAAATGCGGACATGTTTCTGAGGGCATCAATTCTTGGGGCTACGGCTACGGCAAAAGTTATCCAGACTCTACCTAGAGAGGTGAGCAACGTTCCTTTGGCTGAAATGAATGGAATAAGAGAAAAATGGAAAAGAAAATTCTATGAAAGGGACAATTTAGGGAACCTCCAACACTCTATAGAAATGAGAAATCACAATGGGAGGTGTTTTGCTTTGTTAGTTTGTATAGGTGGCAGCAAACTTAGGGTTTTTTTTCTGTTCACTTGGACCACGGACCATTCGGACTATGCCGATGTCTGGGAAGCATGATTGGACAACACGCCATTACCAGTGTTCAGCAATACCCAGCTGTCTTCTTCTTTCTGGGCAGATGGGAGACTATGCTTCCCAGACGCCTGCAGTTAGGCAGAGCCATATAACAACTTCTGGCCCAGGAAACGGGAGCAGAAGCGATATGTGTCACTTTCAGGCCAAAGCCACGAAAAGTCTCTCCACAGCATCTGAGCTTCTCATTCTCTTTGTCAAAGAACCGGGTCTGGTGTGGAGTTGGTAGAGCAACAGGCTAAAGCTGTATGAATTGCTAGATCATTGCATGGAGGACAGCTGCCCTGGAGAGCTGCCTGGACCCACAGAGGATTCCTATACATTTTTTTCACATTAAGCCACTGGGGAAAAAAAATACCACAGGAAATTAACAATTTTCAAAACTGTTCTTTTACCTAAAGCTCTTTTCATATCTTCAGAATATTTTCTTAGACACAACAGAAAAGAAAATTAGAAGGCAAGAATAAAAAAAACTTCAAGAGGGAAAATATTTTTTTAATTTTCATTCAGTTTTTTTTTTTTTTTTACTTTTAATATATCAGCAAGCATAAGCTATCTTTGGTTTCGATGCAACTGGCATTGATCATGTTTGTGAATATAGCTAGGATACCAGGGCCAAACCGTGTGTGCTCACTTGTTTTCCTGTCTCAGAACAACATGATACTGAAAAGCGGAGTCCCTCGTGTGATGAAAGTGTCTCCAGTTCGCAATCAGTTGAAAATGCAGTGGGCCCACAGCCAGAAAGCATTCCTGTGCCAGATCTTTTTTTCAGCACCCTAAATTAACCAGCTGGAATTCCCTTTTAAGTGCCAACCTACTCACTTTTTCAGAATGCAGAATTTTTCTTTTAATGGGAGATCTGTCTCTCATCATAAAGATGGAACCGTGTATTCTTGATGTCTCTCAAAAGCAGGCTTTTTTATACAGTAATTTCAGAGGAGGGTAAAGACAGACGCCAGAGCACTGGTTTGAGACAGGGATGTAGCCGCTGTGCAGAGACTCTGGTAGAGCACCGGCTATCGCGGAGTGAAACCCTCAGCACAGTATCCAGGCCTGCCTTGTGCAGAACAGGTCAAGAGAAAAGAGGCTATTGTAAATAAATATTTAAATTAAATCTATTGATGAGGAAGAGCTCCATGATGTAGGAGCAGAAGAATTGATGGAATATTTCAAAACTGAAGCTGGGCGTATTCTTCCGGTGTTCAAACCGAAGCTGGGCGTATTCTTCCGGTGTTCAAACTGAAGCTGGGCGTATTCTTCCGGTGTTCAAACTGAAGCTGGGCGTATTCTTCCGGTGTCCAAACCGAAGCTGGGCGTGTTCTTCCGGTGTTCAAACTGAAGCTGGGCGTATTCTTCCGGTGTGTCTCAAATTCTTGTTTGGGAAACTGTAACGCGCTGCTCAAAGATCATCTTAATTCCGAAATACCCAAAATCAAAACGCAAGACAGTGACGGCTATAAAACTCTCACCTTATAAAGATCAACTGATGCAAAAGAGGCTGTCCATTTATCTATTCAAAACACATTACTTGCACATCTGTTAGACGCCAGGTCATGGACTCACCTACCTCATTTATGCAGTGCATGGTATCTTGAGATACTAATACTTTGTCCTACCTGGATTTTTTCTTCTCCCCAGTGTAGCAGAGTGAGGCATGGGCTGTAGAGTCAGCCCGCTATGGTGTGTTCTACCACTATACCCTCTCCAGCTATTTCACTTGAACGTTACTTAATCTCTTCCTGCTTGAATTTGCTCATCTATAAAGTGAAAATCATATCAGTGAGGATTAAAGACTTAAGACATATAAAGCATTTAGAAAAGTGTCTAACATCACAGAGCTCAGTTCGACTCATTGTGATTTGCTATTTTTATTCTCTTCTTAGCCCTGATTCAAACTGATAACACTTTCTTGTCTTGGAGGAAGTGTATGACAGAGGAGAAAGTGGAAGTGTTTAGGAAAGTCACTCTGAGGTATGGGGATCATGCACACCAGTGGAAGGCTCTGAGAACATAGCTTGCCTCCCAGAAGCCGCCTCCTGCCACAGCCCTGTCCTTGACCAGGAAGGGAACTCTTGCTAAATACCTCATAGGCCCTGGGTTTCCTCAGCCTGCTCTCAGGGGTCTTCCCTCAAAGGCACAGCTTGTTATTCATGCTATCTCTTCCCCAGGAAACCAGCACCAGGGCCCTGTCCTGCTCTCCGTTGGATCAGGCCCTCTAGGCCACTAGGTGCCTGACTCAGCCTCAGACAGCCTCAGCTAGTTCTGGTGCAGAGCAGGTCTTTGACCTGTTCCATAAAGTCCACAGCTTTGCATAAATTCATTCTCTGTGATCCTACACTCATTTCGCTTCCCCTTACAGGACACGTCCTCACCTGTCAGGAGTAAGCTAGAGCTGGCTTGCACTAGCTAGAGAAGTTGACTATGCTAATGCCTTCCAAACTGTGCTCAGTAATGAGATGTTGATAGCTTAAAACTGGCCATGGAGGGAGTATTTACACCTCAGAAATGCAACAGAAGTACATTAGAAGTTTTTTACCCAGCTATCACTCTGCCTCAGACCTAGAGGCATAGAATTCCCCCACCCTCACTATCTCTGGAGGCCTTGGTGTAGACCAGAATCCTGGGCCTTTTGCTTAGTTGGAAAGAAAGGCGGATAATATTCTCCTTAAATGGTCTCCTATGTAATTCCAATTTCTTCTCCACACTGTTGCCAAAGTTTTCTTTATAAAACACATACTCTAATATGCACAGTTTAAACTTTAATGTGACATTCACAGTCCTTCTAATCTGGCCCTAAACTTTCTTTTTACTGCTTTTATCTTAATACATATTTATACGTTCTCTTCTTGATCCCAGTGACCACTTGCTATTCCCCAAATATTACCTGCACTTTCAGGCCTCTGTGCCTGTCCCTACCCATGGGATGCCCAGCCTTTACCTACCCATGGGATGTCCAGCCTTTACCTACCCATGGGATGCCCAGCATTTACCTATCCATGGGATGCTCAGCCTTTTAGCCTTCTTAGGCCACATTGGAAGAAAAAGAATTATCTTGGGCCACACATAAAATATACTAACACTAGTGATAGCAGATAAACTAAAAGAAAAAGAAATCACACACAAAAAAATCTCATAATGTTTTAAGAAACTTTACCAATTTGTATTGGACTGCATTCAAAACCATCCTGGGCCCCATGTGGCCTGGGGGCTACGGGCTAGAACAACTTGACCAATACTGTTTCCTTGTCCTAGAAAGTGCCCTGTTTGAAACTGACCTCTGAGGCCATCTTCCTGCCTGTGGAGAACAGCCCTCGTACATCCCTTCTTCATCGCCTCCAGTAGAACATTAACAACACCTAATTTCAGATGGCTGTGCTCATGTTTCCTCTTCCCTGCTAAGTTTTCTGCTCCCAAACGGGCATCTGTGTCTTACCTTTATATCTACTAGACCAAGATAGACCTCAGCAAAATATCCATGCTCAAAACAACATTTGTGACTAAATTAATGAAGGTATGGAAAAGCCATTGAAAGAAAACAATGGGAACAAAAATTCTTCTTTCTCTTCCCTTCCTGAACAATTCATTCCAAAGGCCATTGAGTGGGTTTGGGCAGGAAAGACAACTATGCCACCAATGAGCAGACGGGGACAGAGTGAGGTGGCCCCCAGCACAGTGGCAGAGCCAGGGTGGGAAAGGAGGGCAACCAAGAGGGAGCCAGGCAGGAAAGATGCCAGTGTCAGAGCCCAAGCAGGGTAAGAAGGGCACCCACACAGAACTGTGTCAGAAGATACCAAGCCACCTGAAAGAGGCTCCCACTAGCAAAAGCCAGAAAACAAAATCACCATCAAATAAACGATGGTAACAGGATAAAATTTATTGAATAAAACAGAAAACCACAAATCGTCATGATGTAAATAAATACATGAATCAATTGGAGTTTGATGAGGAACCTCGTGTTTCTATAGTCTCAACATACTGCCCACCAAGTATGTGCTAATTGCAAAGGAAAATAAATAACTTTAGTGAATAACTTTAACTTTAGTATATTATATACTAGACAATGTTTGTGCAATAGTTTATAAACACAAAGTACTATTATTATGGCAGCCCTAAATACTCCATCTGCCTGTGGAGTAAGACTGGTAGATATTATTTTAATCAAGTGATCCAACTACACATAATCAGTAATGGGACATATCAAAGTTGGGCACCTCCTCTTATGATGCAGTGAGAGAAGAATGCAAAGTGTCTCTTTTTCACGGTATTTCCACCATCTTTTTAGTGGCATTTCTACCAGCGATGCATATCTTGTATATAATCATGAGGAAACATCAAACAAATCCAAATTAATGGGCATTCCACAGGCATTGGCCTGTCCTTTTCAAAGGTGTCAAGATAATGAAGGTCAAGGAGAAAATGAGAAACTTTTCCAGAGTGAAGGAAATGAGAAGGCTGCGGCACTCCCTTGACATGTGGGGATTACAATTTGAGATGAGATTTGGGTGGGGACACAGAGCCAGATCACACCAACATTTAAGTGCAATAGGGGATTCTGAACTTGATACGTTTGCTATGAAGAATAATATTGTTAGGACAATTAGCAAATTTGAAGTGTCTCTGCAAATTAAATAGTAGAAACATATCAATATTAATTATCTGATTTTGATGATTATATTGGGTACATTTAGGAATATTCTTGCTTATAGGAAATACAGCACAGAATAGTCAGAGTGATGGGGTATTAGATCAGTAATTTGTTCTCAAAAGGATGAGCAAGAATCATTCTTTGCATTGTGCTTATAACTTTTAGAATAAAAACTATAAAAATTGTGTTAATGTATAAATTATTTCTAGTAACTGATAATCAATCAGTCTTTTCTGGAGAACCAACTACACTGATTCTCTGTGTAAACTATTTTTACTAAGTATTAGCAATAAGACCTTTTGATTTTCTTTCTTTTTCTCTTGGCATATTTGGTGCATGTTTTTAATTGTAAAAAATTAAATACATGTTTACTTCATAAATGTTGTATTTTTTTAAACTTCTGAGTATGAGTATTGAATTTTTATGCTAAGAAAAATAATTGTGTTTTGGTTTGGTTTCAGTGCCATTTTTAAAAAAAATACTAGTAGTAGTAGCAAAAATTAATTTCTTTAACAATCTCTTTTCCTGGATCCACATTTGGTTTTTGGATGTTTGTGAATGGATAAAAGTAGTTTGGTCCCTGTTGCCTCAGGGTGTTTTAAAACCGAAATGGAATACATCAAAGCAGTCAACCACAAACACATACACCCGTGCCCTCTGAGGAGGCACATGGAGCTAAGTGACGACCCTACACCATGCAGATACAAACCCGACCTCCCAGCTTCTTTGTCCAGCCCGTCATCTTCCTTGGAAGCAACATGACTACTTGGGTTTCAGTTGCCCTCTTTTCCTTGATTCTGAGATTATATGTCTTCATATTTTAACATTTCTGAAATAAAGAGTAATTTTTAAATCTATGTTCAAAGAAATGTGATTGCTTTTACATGTATGAGCATAGCTAAATATGTAGGAATAGAAGACAAAATTTTTAGAGCAAGGGGAGGTGAACCCGTGAAGAACCATAAGACAGGCTCAAAAATACTATCTATCAACAGCATCAAGCAGTTGACCTCTCAGAGATCCATGAGTCAAACAAGGAAGGTGTGAAACAACAAGTGCAGACAGCTTTTTCAATGTGCATCGAAGGCATAGAAGCCAATCACTGTCCTAGCACTGAGGAGGCCTGAGCAGGAACGTGGGTTGTAAGATGCAGAAGTCATTGCAATATTGCCATCACTGCAGATACTAGAAAATGATTCAGGAAAAGCCTTAGACGTAGGACGTGACAAAGGTTTAGACTCAAACTTCAGAACACAGCATAAATTGGCATAAGTAAACATATGCTACCGTCAGCATTAAAATTTGTCTACATTTCATGCATTTTTAATGCATAAAAGCTGTATATCTTAAAAATGAGGGTGTCATAGATTTTTTTAAAAACACCAATTCCATAGAGTTTTCACTGACACAATGCCTAAAATGGGAAATCATTCTTCCTTTTCAAAAGCTAACGATAACATGAACAAGGATGGAGAAATACGGGATTTGAATCCCTAATTCCTTAATGTCTTGAATTAGAGACTTAAATCTCCATAAGGAAAGGGTAGCTGAAGAGTTTTCTCAATGCAATGAGCCTGGGAAAACATGGCACTGTGCAAATAGCGTGATGTCCTCATCAGATGGCTACATTCTTCCGTTTATAACTTCTCTTTCAATTCCTAACTATTCTCTTCCGTGTGTGCCAGTGGAGGACTAGGTAGGGTTACAAAATCTAATAATGTTGTTGGCATAGAGTCGGCCCTCAATAAATATTTGCTGAGGGCCGACTAAATAGCTGCTAAATAAATATTTGTTTATTCATACTATTTGAATAAACCAATTGATTGAGTGGAATTAGTCCAACCACGCAGAAAAGAGTGTTACTATCCCCTCTGCCCTGCATGGCTTCTAACATGGAAAATATTCTGAGCCCCATTTTCATTCTGTTTATGTGACCTTTAAGTGTCTTACTGTGGGACTGCTGAAGTTCTGTGAAAAAAAAAATGCATCTTACAGATCATATTCAACTACAAAAGAAACTTGTCAGAGAATTTTATTCTTAAAATGCCAAAACACCTGTCTGTTTTGAAAGCTAACCTATAAAACTTTTCCTTTGTAGATTATATTTCATTATGCTGTTTTGATTAGAACTCTGTTTTACTACACCCTAGGGTGTCAGCATGAAGAGTGAGGCTGAAATAAAATTCTGATTCATGGACTAATGAAAGTCTTGATACTTCACTTCCAACATGACCTTTATCTTCATTCTGGAGCTCTCACTCAAAGAGCTAAAAGGTCTTGCTGGGCTCAGGCATTCTGTATTGTCTTTCTTCCACAGTCTAGATGCCAGCGTTTGTAATTGTGCAGCAGATGGATATCAAAAAAATACAAATTAGATACAAATGGGGTCATCTTTGGCCTCTCCAAGTTGGCCCATTCTTTTTTCATCAACAGCAAAGGGGCCCTGTTTCAGCATACACTTCCCATTTGTCAGTCACTGGCTTCTCTGGTTTTAGGTGTCCTCTTTGATAAGGGGGAACAAGCAATCGAATCCAACAAGAAAGGTTTTGGCCCTTATTTTCTCCTGCTGATGAAATTTGCACAAATATTAAAAGAAATATTCTGGCTGTGTGGACACAGTACACAAATGCAGAATTCTATTTTTTTTTTTTTTTTGAAGGACTGTATCTGGTCAAAGTCCACAGGATTGTTTTAAACTAGTCCTTGGATGAGAGAAATCCTAAAACTCATACAGGACTCTTAGGTGTTTATCTCATAGTATCATGTAAAATCAGTAAGCATTAAGTCAGAAACAATGGACGAGGTAAGGTATTATATTAAATTAAGTGGTAAAAACAGCACAGAATGTGGAATTCGAAGCTCTGTTCTTGATTTGCAAGCACTGTCCATCAGTTAAAATTAATTAGATGTGTGACTTTTTCAGAAATTTGAACTCTTCATCCTTAAAACTGAGAATATGTATTTATACCTAATAATATCAAGAACAATATAATTACTATATTTACTTCACAAGATTTAGAAATTCAAAAAAGATAACATTTATGCAATAATTTATGACCACAAAGTACTATTATTATGGCAGCACTAACTCATAAACAAGAAGTCATCACATTTGTTGGCCCTACAAAAGCACTGTACCTTCCAATAATTCTAGATACCTGGGAACGTGGCATGATTTCAGTATCCATGCTGCAGGATCATATGCCAGGGAATGCATACAATCCAAGCAGACATTCTCTTCAGTAGCAAATTCATCATGGTCAGAGGTAAAGGCACGGTTAGAAGCTAACATAGTCATGTGTAACACCATAATTAGATTGCTTGAAACTGACCTATGTCCAGTGCCAATATTTCCTAGGTTCTTTTAGGATTGTCCCTAGTTGATTGCAAATTTGAGAATATGGAATGAAGATAATATGTACCATATACAACTTATGGTAAATGTAGACCCACAACATGGTACATTTGCTGTGAAGTCGGTCTGGATCCATTTCAAGGACTCAGAGGTGGGTAAGCCTACACAAGCCTATTCTACATAAGTGAGAACTACAAGGAACACCTGGTGAAGTGAGGCAGGCCTAGGGCTTGGGAGTGTTTAAACAGAAACTAAACAACCCTTGGTAAGTAATGTTACAGGAGGGGCCTAATCTTTTGGTAGGAGGCTGGGCCACCTTTGAAGGTTTCGAGTCAGTCTCTGTGACTCAGTGACGTTGCTTGTTTGATCAGTTTGTGTAACTAGACACTGCGACTAATGAAGTAAGTAACATATAACTTTAACTGAAAATTTTTCCAAGATTCAGATGTCAAATTTCATAACTTCTCTCAGACCACTGCTGTTGACATTTCTAAAATCTAAAGACAGTGTCTGCCTAAATCTTCCCCAAAAACAATAACTTTAAAGTTTGATATCCAAAGTTTAAAAAGATATAGCAAGTATTCTCACGTGTTCTCAATATCAGAGGGAAATTAGGAGGCTTGAGAAATGCTCATCCCTTTTTGGCTCGGTACCTCTGGTAATTCTTCTAGGAACTTATTCTAAAAATGGTCAAAACATACACAAAGTTTATATATAAAGATACTCAATTGGGAGTTATTTATACTGGTTAAAATGTTTTGTTTTGTTTTGAGATGGAGTTTCACTCTTGTTGTCCAGACTGGAGTGCAATGGCATGATCTTGATTCACTGCAACCTCTGCCTCTGCCTCCTGGGTTCAAGCTATTCTCCCACCTCAGCCTCCCAAGTAGCTGGGACTACAGGCACCCGCCACCACACCCGGCTAATTTTTGTATTTTTAGTAGAGATGGGGTTTCACCATGCTGGTCAGGCTGGTCTCAAACTCCTGACCTCAGGTGATCCACCCACCTCAGCCTCCTAAAGTGCTGGGATTACAGGTGGGAGCCACTGCACCCAACCTAAAATTTTAAAATAACCTTAACGACCAAAAATAAGGGATTAAATTATGCACATTTATATAATGAATCTGCAGCCCATTAAAAATCATGTTTTATAAAACTTTATAAACAAAAAGAAATGGTCACAATATAATAAATTTTAAGAATATGTCTAAAAGCAATGTAAATTGTGTGATCTCATTTTTGTTTTATATTATATTTGTATAAAAAAATGACATTTCCTCTGGCTTTTTGTGTACACACACACACACACACACACAGGCTAGAGAAAATAGGCCAAAATATTAGTTGTAATTGCTGTCTCTGAATGATAGAATTAGGCATGATTGTTCTTTTATTCCTCATGTTTTCTAGAATTTTCCAATTTTCTACTATGAACAAAAAAATTTGTAATAGGGAAAATCATAAGTGTTATTTCCTTTTAAAGCTCTTCAAATAAGTTCTTCTGAATTCCATGGCTACCATTTAATTCAATAAACACATCCTGAGGATTAAGTTGGGCCAGTGTTTTATCATTACTATCAAAATAAGAGAGACTGATGGAGACAAAAAACTTCATATGATACACTTTGATGTGTTATATAATATAATATTTAAATATAATTATATTATTAAACATAATATGTTTATAATAATTAAATATATAATTATTGCTGAGTTGCTCTGTTTTGTTTATTTATTTATTTATTTTTTGAGACAGGGTCTCACTCTGTTGCCCAGGCTGGAGTGCAGTGGCACAGTCATGGCTCACTGCAGCCTCGGTCTCCAGGGTTCAAGTGATCCTCCTTCCTCAGCCTCCCAAGTAGCTGGGACTGCAGCCATGAGCCACCACGCCTGGCTAATTTTTGTACATTTTGTAAAGACAGGGTTTTGCCATGTTTTCCAGGCTAGTCTTGAATTCCTGGGCTCAAGTGATCCACCTGCCTTGGCCTCCCAAAGTGCTGGGATTACAGCCATGAGCCATGACACTGAGGGGCTCTGTTTAATTTATATTCACAATTTAAAGATTTATATTATATGACATGTAATAGGTACTTGTATTGTTTCCCATCATATTCTCTTCTTTGTACATAATCAACACTCAATATTTCTTAAGGAAAAAACAAAGGAAGGGAAAGACTAACAATTAAATGTGTTCCTTATAAAAATGAGTATAGTTCCCTACTATGCTATTTCTGTGAAAAACTTAAATTTGACATCACCATTGTAGCATTTGTCCTATTTTTTCAGAATATATCCCACAGAACAAGACCGAAAAAAATGGTGATTTTCCAAAGGCCACCAGTGAAGCAGTGACAGAAGTTTGTAGATATCACCCCAAACACACTTCGGCTCCAGGAGGCCACCTCAACAAATCCTGTGTTCAGTTTGGAGATGGAGACTGTCTTCACCATCTGACTTGCTCAGTGTGACCTTGGGAAAAGGGAAGGATGCAGCTGAGCTGCTGGTCCTGAGGTGCCTCGTCTGCCTGGCCACTGCATTCAAGGATGCGGCTGAGCTGCTGGTTCTGAGGTCCCTCGTCTGCCTGGCCATTGAATTCCTCCTGCTGCCTCCCTTGTCTCTGTGGACCCGTCAGACTGCTGCCTCTGCTGATTAGTTACGCAAGACCAACAGTGGTTCTGGAGAGACAAACTACCAAATTACACAGATTTAGCACATAAGTGTGGAAAACAAAAAATTCAGGGCAGAGTTTGGTTTAGGCAGCCTTTTGTTAAACAAATACAGTCAAATCTGTTTCGGATGATTATCTACAGGGTTGGACGCTGTGGGAAAGTCAATCCTTTCATAAAAAACATGACTCAAAATCTCATTAGCTATTTTGGAAAAGAAAGACTCAGTAAACTCATAAATTTAATGAAAAAATTAACATATTAGGTTTTTTTAATTTAATAATATAATGTCCCTAAAGTTCCATGATATTTCTGAAGAAATTGCCTTGTATGAAGTCACACTGTTGGGGCTCAAGCTAAAAGCCATCAGCCAACCTCCATGGAAATCAAACACTGGTTTGAGTGGTGGCTTGGGAGAAATACACACCAACAATCAACATGTCCTGTCTCAGTATGATGTACCCGAGCGTCCTGTCTCAGTATGATGTACCCGAGTGTCCTGTCTCAGTATGATGTACCCGAGTGTCCTGTCTCAGTATGATGTACCCGAGTGTCCTGTCTCATATGATGTACCCGAGTGTCCTGTCTCAGTATGATGTACCTGAGTGTTTGTCTCAGTATGATGTACCCAAGTGTCTTGTCTCAGTATGATGTACCCGAGTGTCCTGTCTCAGTATGATGCACCTGAGTGTCCTGTCTCAGTGTGATGTACCTGAGCGTCCTCAGTATGATGTACCTGAGCGTCCTGTCTCAGTATGATGTACCTGTTTGTCTCAGTATGATGTACCCGAGTGTCCTGTCTCAGTATGATATACCTGAGCGCCCTGTCTCAGTGTGATGTACCTGAGTGACCTGGATCTTTAAGAGGCAAGAAGCAACTTAGTATGTGGTTCATGTTTTTAAGGAGAAGGGATGGTTTCTCTCCAGGGCTGATAACAGTTAACAGACTGAAGATAACACAGAAAATAGGAAAAGCCACCCTTCTCCTAAATGTTCCATTAAAAGTGAAAAGCTTCGCTGCTATATGCAATTGGTTTTGAAATCTCCATGACTGGAAGTCAGAAATGTTTGAAGTTAATATGCCGTTCGGGGACCAAGTGGCCTTCTGATGTTCAGAGAGGATGTTTTCAAGGTGAATTTAAAGCCTAGAAACAAAAAAAAAACACTCTATCAGCTATATCACCCTTCATGCTAAAAACTCTCAATAAATTAGGTATTGATGGGACGTATCTCAAAATAATAAGAGCTATCTATGACAAACCCACAGCCAATATCATACTGAATGGGCAAAAACTGGAAGCATTCCCTCTGAAAACTGGCACAAGACAGGGATGCCCTCTCTCACCGCTCCTTTTCAACATAGTGCTGGAAGTTCTGGCCAGAGCAATCAGGCAGGAGAAGGAAATAAAGGGTATTCAATTAGGAAAAGAGGAAGTCAAATTGTCCCTGTTTGCAGATGACATGATTGTATATCTAGAAAACCCCACCATCTCAGCCCAAAATCTCCTTAAGCTGATAAGCAACTTCAGCAAAGTCTCAGGATACAAAATCAATGTACAAAAATCACAAGCATTCTTGTACACCAATCACAGACAAACAGAGAGGCAAATCATGAGTGAACTCCCATTCACAATTGCTTCAAAGAGAATCAAATACCTAGGAATCCAACTTACAAGGGATGTGAAGGACCTCTTCAAAGAGAACTACAAACCACTGCTCAATGAAATAAAAGAGGATACAAACAAATGGAAGAACATTCCATGCTCATGGGTTGGAAGAATCAATATTGTGAAAATGGCCATACTGCCCAAGGTAATTTATAGATTCAATGCCATCCCCATCAAGCTACCAATAACTTTCTTCACAGAATTGGAAAAAACTACTTTAAAGTTCATATGGAACCAAAAAAGGGCCTGCATCACCAAGTCAATCCTAAGCCAAAAGAACAAAGCTGGAGGCATCACGCTACCTGACTTCAAACTATACTACAAGGCTACAGTAACCAAAACAGCATGGTACTGGTACCACAACAGAGACATAGATCAATGGATCAGAACAGAGCCCTCAGAAATAATGCCGCATATCTACAACTATCTGATCTTTGACAAACCTGACAAAAACAAGCAATGGGAAAAGGATTCCCTATTTAATAAATGGTGCTGGGAAAACTGGCTAGCCATATGTAGAAAGCTGAAACTGGATCCCTGCCTTACACCTTATACAAAAATTAATTCAAGATGGATTAAAGACTTACATGTTAGACTTAAAACCATAAAAATCCTAGAAGAAAACCTAGACAATACCATTCAGGACATAGGCATGGGCAAGGACTTCATGTCTAAAACACCAAAAGCAATGGCAACAAAAGCCAGAATTGACAAATAGGATCTAATTAAACTAAAGAGCTTCCACACAGCAAAAGAAACTACCATCGGAGTGAACAGGCAACCTACAAAATGGGAGAAAATTTTCACAACCTACTCATCTGACAAAGGGCTAATATCCAGAATCTACAATGAACTCAAACAAATTTACAAGAAAAAAACAAACAACACCATCAAAAAGTGGGCGAAGGACATGAACAGACACTTCTCAAAAGAAGACATTTATGCAGCCAAAAAATACATGAAAAAATGCTCATCATCACTGGCCATCAGAGAAATGCAAATCAAAACCACAATGAGATACCATCTTACACCAGTTAGAATGGCCATCATTAAAAAGTCAGGAAACAACAGGTGCTGGAGAGGATGTGGAGAAATAGGAACACTTTTACACTGTTGGTGGGACTGTAAACTAGTTCAACCATTGTGGAAGTCAGTGTGGCGATTCCTCAGGGATTTAGAACTAGAAATACCATTTGACCCAGCCATCCCATTACTGGGTATATACCCAAAGGACTATAAATCATGCTGCTATAAAGACACATGCACACGTATGTTTATTACGAGACTATTCACAATAGCAAAGACTTGGAACCAACCCAAATGTCCAACAACGATAGACTGGATTAAGAAAATGCAGCACATATACACCATGGTATACTATGCAGCCATAAAAAATGATGAGTTCATGTCCTTTGTAGGGACATGGATGAAACTGGAAAACATCATTCTCAGTAAACTATCACAAGGACAAAAAACCAAACACCGCATGTTCTCACTCATAGGTGGGAATTGAACAATGAGAACACATGGACACAGGAAGGGGAACATCACACTCCAGGGACTGTTGTGGGGTCAGGGGAGGGGGGAGGGACAGCATTAGGAGATATACCTAATGCTAAATGACGAGTTAATGGGTGCAGCACACCAACATGGCACATGGATACATATGTAACAAACCTGCATATTGTGCACATGTACCCTAAAACTTTAAGTATAATAATAATAATAATAAAAGAAAGAAACCTTATCCATTATCAGAAAACTTATCCGTATAAATTCTTCATTGCTTAAAATGACAGACTGAAAGCAAAGCCACATGTTGCTTGCTTCATTGCCTGTTGTGGCAGCTTTTAAATCCCTGCCTTCCTAGGAAGTGACCTCATAAGAAAATCTTATAAGACTGTCCTGTGGGGAAATCCTCATAACATTTGGGTTAATGTGCTTACACTGCAGGAGAGGTCACCAGGAACATCCAATCATCAGAAAGTCCTACAGGGACGTGATGTTAGCTGGGTCACGGAAGGATCTCTCTCAACACACATCTGGGGTGTTTTGTGGCATATTTTATAGCAGGCCATGTGGCTTAATAGTTAAAATACAGGGCTGAAAGTTATGAAGGTTGGGGGATCATATAGCAGCTGAGTTATTGCCCGACGTGCTGACCCTACACAACTCATGAGTTCGTGGTACTTCAGTCAGCTTAGCTGTAAAATTGGGCACAAAGGCCAGACTTTACCAAAACCAGATGTTGGACTCCAGCTCTGTTCCTCAACTAATATCTTTTTTTAATGTGGCTGTCAAGTCTCAATTTGTGTGTGTGTGTGTGTGTGTGTGTGTGTGTGTGTGTGTGTGTGTGTAGCAATATATATATAGAAAGGCAAAGGCAAACTGGAGCCTACTCTGCCAGTAAGACTGGGAGAGATGAGCAAGGTCCAAGAATGCTGGCCTTGACCCATTCCATATCCTAGCCTCTCCCACCTGGCCAGGCTTATGTCTGTCACAGAAGTTGCAGCAGCTTGTGCACATTCAGAGCTTACTGTTTGGAGTAAGTTAATTATAACTAGAATCATTTTTACGTATCCCTAAGAGAGGCCCTTAATGGGTATGAGTCACAGAAGAGCCACAAATCCCAGCATATAGATTCATACTGATCCTCCTTGGCTCATTACTTTTCTAGGCTGTGGGTCCCTACCACAGAAATAGTTGGTAGACATGAGCTTCCTCCTCTTGAGAACAGTAGAAACTCTTTTAGCTGACTTTCTCTGAAGCCAACTCCCCCAGTTAGCCAAGCTCCCACTTCCTCTGCAAAGCATGCTGAATAATGCTTCTTCTGGGTCCCAAGCACCCCAGGATACCTGCTCCCCTCTCCCCTCCCAGGTGCTGTTTGGGTACCATGAGTCAGTTTACTGTACCATGCACCATGTGTCAGTTTACCAAGCCCATTTACAACAGTTGCCATCATAATTATCTAAAGAACTATTACTGAAACTCGAGTAAGAGTGCACAAGTAAATTTATTGTTTCCTATTCATTAAAAAACTGAAGTGATTATTTTGAAATAGCTCAGTAGGGGTGAGTTCCTATTAAAAATAGTTATAAAATTACATAAAACTCCATAAGGTTTCTGTCTTCAGGATGCTCTGCAGGTATCTTTAAATTCTCACTTCATTTGAAAGAAACGGATAATGCATTAGAGTTGTGCTTTCTGGAAGGAAGACAATTAGGATTACAATCAGCCAACTCACCATGACAGAAACGGCCTTTGCTCCATGTGAAGTTAGCAACAATCTATTGTATGTTTCTAAAGAGCTGGAAGAGAGGATTTGAGATGTTCCTAACACATAGAAATGATAAATAGTCAACGTGGTGGATGCTCTAAATACCCAGACTTGACCATTGCACATTCCATGCATGTAGCAAAATGTCCCAGGTACCCCACAAATACAAATGTTACATATTAATTTAAAAGATTGGCAAACCAATGTATGTGTACACTTTTAAAGTTCAAATAATAGATGTATATAATAGGTATTTACATGCATAAATATGTATGCCTATATTTATATATATATATACACATACACACACTAGCACCTACATTTTACATATCAAGTGACTGTTGATTAATCAACAAATAATCCTAATCTTGTCATTCAAGATAACTTTTGCACTATTTTATTATTTTCCTAATTAGTATTCTCCAGTTACTAGTCAAGAAGCAAGTCTGTGGTTTCTGACTTTCCTTTCATTCGAGTGTCTCTAACTGTCATTGGCCCATGCAGATTTCACTTGGGCTGTGAACTGAGGTTTTCAGCCCTCACTGGAGCCAGATGGCAGAGAGATTGTTGGTGGGGCTCTAAGCCAGGCAGAAGGCACCCTGCTCAGGGGCACAGCTTTGTTTAATACAACAGCTCCCCTGTGCCCAACACTCATACTGCCCCAGGAAGTCATGCCAAAGCCCAATGCTGCCAACATTCATGATGCAGAGAAGGAAGCCACAGCCTAATCCAACTGGACCAAGCAACCATAATCTCTCCTTCACTGACTAAAGCAAATCAAGGGCCAACTGTAACATTCCAAACCGGACGGTCGACAATCCTGTCAACTGGAGCAGCGTATTTTAATAGAAAATATAGTTGATTCCAAAATCCAAGAGCTACCCATCTGTACTCTCAACCAGAAATATAAATAAACAAAAGGATCACGCATTTTACTCATCTTTTTGAAAACTACTGACTCTTGGCTGATGGTGGGTAAGGACTCATATTTTGTCAGTAGTGGCCAAAAAATGACAATATTTTAATAGTAAAAAACTCAGCCTGAGATGTTGTTAGGGAAAGAAAAAGATTGTCTCCCAGTTCCAGTGATCTGTAGGATCCCAGATCTGGTGATCCTGTAGGAACGTCTAAGACAGGGAAACATGAAGAGTTAATGGTCACTCATCATAAGAGGACACACAAGGAAGAAATTCTATGGACAACAGTAAAAAGAGATGCTCTTGTGGGTGAAACCACACTGTCCATGGACTTTTGCCACTGCTTTGTGGAGAATTGTTGTGAAAATATAGAATAAGTAGCTGCAGGAATTCTTTCATCAGACACTATTATGCCAGCTTCCAAGTGACATTAGTGTACAGTGCAAAATTTGGAACTAAGGGAAAAAAAACACTTATTTGAAAAAGCATTGACATTTACAGGTAGTTACATTACATTTAGCAGCTTGTTGCGCCTTTGATCATCTATGAGCTGCCTAAAGCAGTTTGCTGCTGTATGGAAAAATCTAGACCCAGAGAACCAAAGATATTGTAACATGAGCCAGAATGACGTTATCACTGAGAACGCAGCAACTTGCGGTGAGAGGAGTTGGCCTGCCTGAGAAACTCAAGATTTCCTTGGAAATGCCTTCTTTTTCTTTGGACATAGTCACTGACTCTTTCTAGCTTCTCTCAAGGTGAGACTTCATCCCAGGTATTTCTTGTGAAGTAAGATTGTTTCACCAGAACCTGAAACATTTTTCCATCACGCATTGCCTCACAGTATGTGACAATAAAATGGACTTCAGTCATGTTATTTACATGGAAGAAGTGGGCTTGGCAAATTTGCTATGTTCTGTATGAAACCAAGTATACCCTTTAAACTGCCTAAGAGTTTCATCTATTACAAATGTAACAGGACAAAGTCTTTTGACCCATGGTTAAACAAAGCTCTCCAAGACTGGAATTTAAAAGGACACTGCACAAATTCTGTGGTGAGTTGAGACCTCTAGGTATCAAGTCTCAGCAAAGTCAGGTCTCCTTCTCACTGTCTCCCAGGCAGAGATTCAAGAATGAACATGTTGGCTGGGCATGGCGGCTCACGCCTGTAATCCCAGCACTCTAGGAGGCTGAGGCGGGTGGATCACCTGAGGTCAGGAGTTCCAGACCAGCCTGGTCAACATGGTGAAACCCCGTCTCTACTAAAAATACAAAAATTCACTGAGTGTGGTGAGGGCACCTGTAATCCCAGCTACCCAGGAGACTGAGTCAGGAAAATCACTTGGAACTGGGAGGTGGAGGTTGCAGTGAACCAAGATTGTGCCATTGCACTCAAGCCTGGGCAACAAGAGTGAAACTCTGTGTCAAAAAAAAAAAGGAATGAACATGTTGAGGTGACACACTCTAGCATGGACCTCCCATTGTGGTAGGTTATTCAATCCAGCTTAGCAACTCATTTTATCCCAGGAACAAGGGACTGAATTCTCTGTGGGTCACATTTATACAGCTAAAAACCCCCGTGGTCACTGGATAATAATGCATCCTTATGTTCTGCACAGTCTAGCTGTATATAGTGGGGACACATGATCACCTTCTCAGGCTTGGTTTTTTTTCTCTCTAGCCAATGGACTTCAGACTGTCAGAGAGTCTCCACTTTAGACTGAACACAAATCACCTGCAGAGCTTCGTATACCTACAGATGCAGTACGTCTAGGATGGAGACCAGATCTCCTGTGTTAAAGAACCTACCAGGCGGTTTGGACACCAACGGGGTGTAAACCACACTGTTGAACCAGAGAGAGACGATGACTTTGAACTCTGAAGGACCATCTCAGTTCTAAAGCATCTAGCACCAGAGTCAGTCCCCAGCAAATTGAGAAACTAGACTTTGGGCTCAGGAAATACCTCCCTGGGTCAAACTAAACCAAGTTAAGGTGGCAAATTTCCCCCCAAAGTTCTAGTTATTGTCAGCAGCATCAACAGGAAGAGGGTGTTTGTTCAGCAGCCCTGTTACATTCCCAAAGGCAGACTGCAAATGTCACGCGGCCGTGTCATTTACATTTCAGAAATACAAGAGACTTGGAGCCATTTATATTAGAGTCAGTTTTGTCAAAACAATTTATGGTACATCTCACACCCTGCATGTTTTATAAAATCCTTTCTATAGAAACGGAGATTATTGTGGACCAACCTACCACAGCATTGTCTACTACCAGTGACTGCATTTTGTGATAAGTTATCTTGGTTGGAATTCTACTGTTGATTGTCTAGTGCTATATCCAGTAACAAATCACATGTATGTTATAGGACATCCAGACTGATGTGGGTTCAGAAGGCACCTGCATGAAGTTTTTCAAAAGAACACTCATAAGTTTTACTAGATGTGACAAACCTTATAAAAGTTAAATAATGTCACGCTTTATAAGCATTTCATTTAATACAACTGAACACATGGAGGGCATTGAGGATAATATTTAATTTTTTCCATATGTGGATTTAATACCACATAGAAGTTCTAGTCCCAGATTGCTAATTTTCCGCCATGTGGTAGCCATTTAGTTGTATTTTTTAAAACACTTACCAAATTACAGAGTCGAGTTTCAGAGGCAGCAGCTATGAGGAGGTTTAGGGTGCATGGTTTCCCTTTGGCTTAGCCCTGGGTCTCATGAGGAGGCAGTAAATCGTGACAGTATTTTTATGACAGCACTCACTGCTTTTCATAAGAATGAATGTGAGTTTACAAAGCCACATGCTAATGCACTTCTAAAAATAGATTTGATGAATGGGACTCCGAATTCTGACCAGTTTTAGCCACCTGTTGGAATGCAGACCAGCACGGAAGATTCAGCTGTTTCAGATGTGTCTATGAATTATAAAGCTTTCAAAAAAATTTTACTCTGGAAAAGTGAGCTGGACCCAGAGTTTTAATTGCTCATTCTTCAAAGTGAGACTTCAGATAGGTCATTTAGCCCCTTCTTTGCTTGTGTATATTTATATCTTTAATTGGGACAATAATATTTTCCTTCATTTTCATAGCAAAGAAAAGAACAGGCTTAGATAGTCAGGTTAGAGGAACAACAACTCCCAGTACCAGCTACAGTTTATCTTCTAAGACCATAAACAGTGAATTGAATCTTCTAGATAAGAAAGACCAAACGTCTCTCTATTTATTCATTTTCTGTCTTATTCTAAAATAGCTTTGAGTAGCTGAATCAGCGTCTTGAAGAAATTCTTAGAAAGAGACAAAACCGTATTGGCAGGGTGTTTGGGTCGGCAGGTGATAGCACATATCATTCACGCCCAGCACCACCATCTAGTGTGATAAATGCACAAGAAGGTGCTGTGAAACTTAACGCTCCATCCAAATGTTAGTAGTTATTATTAACCCAGTGAGACTGACCAGAAACCTGGAACCACTGGTCAGAGCTGACATCTGGATTCGATGGTCAGAAATAAGGACACCACGCTGTATACCTATTTGATGATTCCTGTCTGGCTGGCCCAGGATAAGAAACACCCTTTCAAAATCATCAACCCCTGGGGAGATATGTTTTATCTCCCTGAACCAATTACGGTTAATTCTCCCGGGGTTCTCATAGTTTGGGACCAAGTCTGTTTCACACAAAACTGAATACTCCAGACAACGTACCTAGGAAAACTTAAAAACGCATACATGGGACTCTCCACGGAGCCTCGTCACACAGCGTGGGCGATGGGCATAACTGACTTTCAGGTTTGCAAAACTAGCGGGCACAGCCATAAGAGCCCCAGAGTGGGAGGCTGTCCAGTGAGAGGCTGCCTGCCAGAATTCTGGAGTGATCTCTCGGCCAAAGAGTATTTAATGGAATCAAAAGTCATACACACTTTTACTCCGGCAAAGAGAAAGTGGCATCTCATTTTCTATGACTAATTGACCCTCTCACCCAGCCTCACGGGGCTGGCTACCGGAGGGAGTTGGAGTGAAACCCTTTCAACTTTCCATTTAATGGTGTCTCATTCTCTTACACTTCAAAAAGTCTCGTAGCAACTGGCTGTGTCTCTTGGGGTAAATATTCTGACTTTCAGGTATCCACAGCAGTGGCCCAGGCAACAGGCATATGCGATGTAAGGAAGAGGCTTTGGGTCTGCATGGGTCCTTCGAGTCTTCGCTAATTTCTGCTGTAGAGCCACCAGCTGGCCACGTTTCCTGGGGCCTGGTAGATTCTGCGAAGGCGTGCCTGGTGAGGTTGTCTTTACTTTGTTTTCTGGGACAATGCCTTGTGCGGCTGTGGGCCCTTTCTCCACCACCTCACCCCACATCTCTTCCGTGGCCCTGTCTGTCTCCTGGAGGGCTGTTTGTGCTGTGACCTTTGCAGCAGGGTCACACCCATTTACCATGGTGGCCCCTGCAAGAAGGGCCTCAGCTCCCAGTAGAGCTGGTGACCGTGGACCTCCCCTGTGCCCTCAGGACCCCAGCAGGCTAACCAGGCTCCCTCTGCCCTGCCATAGCACATTCCCTCTGTGATCGCAGCTCCATCCCACCAAAGTTCAAAACAGTGAACAGGAGAAGAGGTCTCCTGCCATGGGCTGTCCCTCAGCCTCGACTCCTCTGTGAGATTTCAGCCGGGAGTGGGACCCACGATGCTCATTCGCCATCTACCTGCCTCTCTCTCCCTTACCTGCTGCTATGCCTGGCTGTGTCTACCTGCCTCTCTCCCCCTTACCTGCTGCGATGTCTGTGTCTACCTGCCTCTCTCTCCCTTACCTGCTGCGATGCCTGCCCATGAGGTAAGGGTTCTCCACCTCCTCTGCAGCAGGGAAAGGACTTCCCTAAGGTTGGACTCTGGTTCCCTCCATCCCATGGCTCACAATACACCTCTGTGATCCAGGCTGGTCACAGATATGCTAATAAAGTGAAAGAAATTTAGAAAACTCATTTCCACCTCTCTAGCCCCTGGCTTTTCGGCTTGAGGTAGACTCCAAAGCAGGGGCAGGTCACACAGACTCAGGAGGCAGCTGAAAGGTGCTCCTGTAGGCCCAATAGGGGATAATTTGAACATCAAAATAATTAAGGACAGTAACAAATTATAGACCATTTATAAGATCTTGTTAATGAGTCCAAGCCAATAATCAACAGGTAAACAAATCAGTTCAGGGAAAAGAAGGATCTCACTTATAGCAGAATGCTGTGTCGACTGGGAAATGTGAAGAAGCAACCGTCATTTCACAGCCACTGTGGTAAACTTCAGGCACCAACAGATGCCAAATCTAGGGTGAGATTTTCATGTGATTTGCGTGGTCTCCCAGAGATTAAAGTGATTCAAGTTACCATCAACATTGAGGGACAGATGGACATCGCACGCCCGTAGAGAAAAACACACATCACTTCTGGCCTGGAATGAGCAACCTGAATCTAACCATACAGAGCCGTCAGACAAACACAAACCATACAGAGCCGTCGGAGAAACACAAACCATACAGAGTCATCAGACACAAAAAAACCATACAGAGCCGTCAGACAAACACAAACCACACAGAGCTGTCGGGCAAACACAAACCATACAGAACTGTCAGACAAACACAAACCATACAGTCGTCAGACAAACACAAACCACGCAGAGCCGTCGGACACACACAAACCACACGGAGCCGTCGGAGAAACACAAACCACGCGGAGCCGTCGGACACACACAAACCACACGGAGCCGTCGGAGAAACACAAACCACACGGAGCCGTCGGACACACACAAACCACACGGAGCTGCCGAAGAAACACAAACCATACAGAGCCATTAGACAAATTCAAAATGAGAAACCGTCTCTCTTTCTAAAACGGACTGTATTCTTCAAAATGTCCACGTCATAAAAGGCAAAACTAGGCTTCTGGAATGTTCCAGGAGGCTAGAAAAACGCATGACAATCTCTTCCTAGAAAGGATCATGTACTGGAGGAAGAGAAAAGGCTGGGAAGGACATTATGGGGTCAGCTGACAAAAGTGGAACGCCGATGGTAGTTGGATAGAATCACTGTAGCAACATTAACTGTTCTAAAGAGATATTCTTATTCTTCAAAAATACACACTGAAGTTTTAGGGCCATGATGAATGCAATTTACTCTGAAATGGTACAGGACAAAAATGCCAAGAAAAAGATTAAAATATGCATAAAATATACATACAAATAGACAGGGCAAAAGTAAAAAGAGAAAAAAGCAAATAAGATGGCAAAAGGAAAATAATGCTAAAAGTAGATTAATTTGGGTAATCAGGTGTCCTATGTACTATTCTTATTTTAGTAATTTTTCTGTGACTGTGAAACTATTTCCAAATCAAAGTTGTTTTTGTTGCTTTTAATTCTCTCTCTCCCTTCCATGTATTGTATAATTTGCTGGTTTTATCACAACCTGTAATTTCTGAAAATATTAGACTGGTCTATGAATAAATAAAATAAATTTTATGATGCTTTCAAATAATCTTTCACAAGAAAAAAATAAAGGTAAGGAGCAAATTAAACATTTGAAAAATAAACAACAGATTTACATATAAAAGCATGATCACTGATTTGATCAGGAAAAAAGCTAATTAAAACTGAAAAATGCAAAGGTTTTGTCAGTTTAAAAATATAAAGGAATATTTTCTTTAGCTAAATTATGCACAGAGATTATAAAACATATTTTCACATCATATTTTTTCAAAATCGTGTTTTTAATTCACAGATATATCTAGACTGTCAAAATAGAACAAAATTTATTTCTATAGGGAATAAAGTTGTTAGTGTAAACACAATACAAGATTTTTTTTAGGCAGTAGGAATGCTATTTTTTCTCTGAATTCATAGGCAAGTTATAATAACCTCCTCTTTTCGATTCTATGAAGTTTTAGAGTTTTGTTTCAGGAACTTAAAACTTTTTTTCAGATTTTTGGTGAACCTTTTATTTTCTCTCTTCAGGTGCCTGGTATCTTGAGTATGTATTTTCAAAAGAGAAGCTGAAGATGTATTGAATTTAATGTTTAAATAAAGAAAACATCTTACTGTTCTAAATGTTGTGTTCTAGCAGGATAAACACTTTAAAGAAATGCAATGGAACTCTTTCAACAGAATTTCCGGGTCCAAAAGGTAGGTGGTGATTATTTTGGGGAGAGGTTTCTTGCAATCTGAAATTATGCCAGGTAAAGCCTACTCCCAATTTCTTAAGGGCTGTCCTGTGGTTATTGCCTGTAAGACATCTTACAAATAAACCTACTTGAAAGAAAAAACCTAAAATAAAATATGTCAAAAAGCTAAAATACAACATAAACACATAAAATGTAAAACGAACACAAAGCACAAATTTGTAAGTAGCTTTTGGACAAAGCCTGCATTTCTTTGCCACATGAAATACAGCATGAAAGCAGGATAATTCTGCTTAAACAAAGATCGTGGTTCCTTTAGATCTCTGCGACAAAATCTCACCCTCTGTCACTCCCACAAGCAACATCGTTTTCTGCGGAACTGAGGAGACGCCTCCATCTGAGCAACAACTTCTACCTTCTGACCTTCCCCACGTGAACCTCCCCGGCGCAACGTCTCCCTGAGCTGTCAACAGCACAGCACACTCCCAATCACCCACTGAAAATGCAAAAATCTCTTTTAAAGAAAAATAGGAAGGCACAAGCTCACCGTGAGCTGGTAAACTTTAGATACATAGAATCCTTATCTGGTGACATAAGTTGTAACCTGATTTGCTTGAAGACCGAGAGCCATCACCAGTCTACAAGGGCCCTTCAGGGGATGAGAAAAGGTTCTCTTTAGACAGAAGCAATCCTCCGGCACCTTCTCCAATTCTGTGGATTCTGCTCCGTGTGATAGCATCTGGGGCTGTGGTTGTCTGGGGTTCAGCTGGGCTGAAATAGGTGAAATGCTTCACTCATGTGATTGGCATTGGTGCTCGCCATCAGCTGTGAGCTCATCCAGGGCATCTAAGGGAGCATTTCCATTCCCTTCTGCGTGGCCTCCCCCTGCGTCTTGGACTTCTTACAGTATGGAGACAGGTTCCCAAGACCGAGGATCTCAAGAGCAAGCATTCCAGGAGAAATGAAGTGGCTGTCACTTAAGGCTTGGGCTTAGGAATTCCAAATGCCATCTCTGTCACATTCTATCCTAAAGCAGTCACAAGGCCAGCTTGGATTCTAGTGACAGGAAATCTCTTCTGCCTTTTGACAGGACGGGCAGGAAGCATAGGTGGAGAGAGGTAGAATGTTGTGGACCATCTCAGGAGACCAGCTACCACACTGCACAGCTGACATCGGGCAGCCCTGCCCAAGCCCAGCGGCCTTTCTGATACCCATTTCTTCAGATGATCTGTTTTTGGTTTTGCTTTTGTTATTTTTGCTAGGTTCACAGTCAAATCAGGCTAAGTCCGAACTCTCCCAAATCACCCTATCCTCAACCTCATGGTTCTGGCAATCTAGAAAGGAATCATGGTCTACCTACTCACATTTAAATACACATTTTAAAAATAATTCTTTCTTTAAAGCCGATCTTTAAATCAATCATCCTTCTGCATTTTAGCTGTCTGGATGCCAGTCTTATCTTTCCCCTATGGTCTTCTCATTTCCCAGTCATTATAAATTAGTGTGTCAAAAATTCACATTGATGTAGCACAACATCGCATCCATAATATAATTCGTGCCTTCAATGAAGGAGTTATGCTTCAAAGGCAGACGTCATTAGTAAGTGGTGGAATTTCACATGTGGTTAAAACTTCTTTTTGCCAGTAAAAATAAAACACTCATGAGTAATACTTTAGAGTCGTTTTTAACCTCTTATAAAATACAAAAGGTAAGACAGAAAAGGAGGAAATGATGTTTCTAATCTCTGTTTAATCTATTCCCACTGTGGGCAAATCACTTTTCCTTAGATTTACAAGAGTTTTCCTATAAATGCGTGACACTGCCTTTGAGTAATTGCTACCTAATAAATAGCTCCAGCTTCCTCCATGTTTGATTACTGAGAGACAAAACCTTCACCAAATAGACTCATTTATAGTTGGGAGTCATCCTCAGGATGTCTGTGAGGACTTTGCTGGGTGCCAGGTCAGAAATGAATGAGCTTTGGCAGAGACTCTGCAGGTGGCCTAATTTAGTCCACAGGATGCTCCAGGGAAAGATGAAATCCTCTTACAAAGCAACCTTCTCTTCCAGAAAGGGGGATTATCCCCCAGGGTGGCCATGCCAGACACCTAGAGGGCTCGGATGCTCAGAGAGTAATTGGATGTCAACTACCTGTTTAAGCACCATCTGCCTCTGACCACCAGATATGACAAACTGTAATATATTATTTAAAAATTCTAGAGTTAAGAGGGTGATAGGTAGAGAAACAACTACAAAAGGTATATTCTTATAGATAGACCAATGCTAAGAAGAGTTACATGGGAAAAAGACATGGTTGAAGTTAGAAGGTGTCAGTAGAAGTGTAATTAACACAGTCCTATAATAATTTTTAACATCAGAACTGGACTATATATGTTGTCATGTTCCTTGTCTTATGTAATCCTCATATGCTTCACTCTCTTTAAAATAAGTCTGAATTTTTGTATTAATTTCATTTTAAAGCATTTTCATATGTTTTCATGCAGCCCTGAGAAGACATGAGGACAGGAATTATTATTCCCATTTTACAATGAAGAAAGCTAAAACCAAAAGTCTTCTTAGATTCTGACCTCTAACATTAGCTCTCCGAACATTCCCTTAAAGGACCAAGTCTAAGCAATTTCAATAAGAAAATGAGTTTGCACAGATACTAAATTTACTTTTTTACTGTTTTATTATATACTCAAAACAGAATGGAAAAAGACATCTTGAAACAAATTAAAATACAGTCAGCCCTCCCTATGCATGGGTTTCTCATCCTTGGATAGAAACTCACAGATATGGAGGGTCAACTGTACTATTTTCCATCTGGCTTCAACCACCTGCAGATGGGGAGCCTGTGGACACAGAGAGCTGCCTGTATATTTGCCTCATGTGGACACTGGGAATCAGACCTTCTCCCACGTTGAAAGGAAATTATTCCATTTAAGAAGAAAACAGTGTCTTTTAAAATAAATGTAACTATTGAAAAGTACAGGTGTCATAATTACCAGTAACATCCTTTTAGGAGATAAAATGTCTTAACGGGCATCAAGAAAGAATTCAATGTCCACCTCTCAGTGACTGCAATTATATTCAGTGACAAGATTAAGTGAAGTAACTAATCATTTATTGTATTTCAAATGCTGGTATCACAATTTGGATAATATATTTTTAAAGGGGGATAACGCACTTTTAAGTTCTACATTAATATTTGCAAAGAACTCAGAGACCCCTGTGATGTGCAAGTCGGATCTATACAAATGATCTGCAGGACAACGTCCACCCAGCCGAATGAGGGTAACCCTAGGGAAGGAAAGGGGTGCGAGATCATCCTATGATACAGGGCACCAAACTGATTACTTTTGCTTGATTTTCAGGCAATCTGAATATACCAGCAGGATCCAAACTTCTCTGAAATATGGTCTCACTGAAACAAATTGGTTTTGCCAGCAAGGTGGAAATGAATTCATCAAGTCTGTGTCACAAGCAGCCACACAGTGTGAAAACAGCCAACGCTTCTCCTGTTGACTGACATCACTTCAAGGATTTAACTTCTGTGCTTCCAAGCCCAACCTGTATATCCTCTCCACAGGTATTTTACATATTACTTGTCACTCTCTACTTTCTAAAAGCAGAGAAGCAGCTTTGCAAGAAGTAGTAAAATTATGAGAATAAGCTGGGAGAAATGTTTTGGATAAAGAGCTGGTAACATTTAAAGCAAATTGCTCTGGTATAAATTCAGTCCTGTACTAGCACCATCTCATAGATCACAGAGTAGGCGGTCAGTGAAGTTGATGGGATATTGATTCCAGCAGGAAAATAAGGGGCTATAAAACAAAAGATGATTAACATGAAATCGTTGAGCAAAGCAAAGTCTTAATAGACTGGGAGTTGTTAAATGAAAGAGTGAGTGAGAGGACTGGGCTCTCAGATCGCTTACAACTGAATTCTTTTCATTGTGTATTAAAATTCTCCTGTGTGTTTTTACTCTCCTGTATATTATCAATCCATATTCCCCCAGTGAAAAACATCTGAAATTGCATGTGGGGAAAAGTAACCAAATCCAGGACACATCATCAATCAGAGAAAAGGCAACTCAGAAAGCAATGTCAATCAGGGCCTTAAAAACCTATAAATACTGTCAGAAAATGAATATTTTTTTATTTCTTTCATTTCATAAAGTCCCACTAATGTTTCTCTACATACCATGTGCACCTCTTCTTTAATAAATGCTGCCACAATGCACTTTACAGGTTGATTTGTTGCTTAAAATATGCAGCACTCAATGAACAGATATGCTTCTAAAATATTCTTGTAGCAAATTTCCAGAGCCAAGTGGTTTTTTGGTCAAAATTACTCTACAAAGGAAATGCACCCCTGATTCCCTGCACCCTCTATGAACACGCACACACACCACCACCACCACATCACCAATGCCGCTAGTACGCACACCACCAACACCACATCACCACTACCACTAACACACACATCACCACCACATCACCACTGCCTCTAGCACACACACCACCGTCACATCACCACTGCCTCAAGCACACACACCATCATATCACCACTGCCTCTAGCACACACACCATC
>NW_026652278.1:177807575-177824067 GCF_009828535.3 Hylobates moloch
ATATCACCACTGCCTCTAGCACACACACCATCACATCACCACTGCCTATAGCACACACACCACCACATCACCACTGCCTCTAGCACACACACCATCACATCACCACTGCCACTAGCACTGCCACTACCTCAGTTCTCACTAAATATCATTACTCCAGAAGCTCCTTGGCCCAGGAAATCAGGCATTCTTCAAGACTTCATGGTTTCATTACACAAGGAGAGGCAGCTTTGGTGAAATAGAGTTAGAACTATTAGGGAAGTAACTACCGAGCTTACTGTGTCCAGTTAGCCACGCAGAACCGAGAGTTAAAGGGACAGCCTTAGGAGTCCATGTGCCTGCGTTCCAGAGCAGAAACGCTCATCGCAACTGAAAATTTCAAGTTCCTGCTGATGGAAAGACTTTTTTCCAGAAGACCTCAAAGGCCCTGCAGTACACTCAGATAAAAATTAAACATTTGGAAATACTAAAACAAGGTTTGCATTGAGTCTTACCTTGTGGGAGCTTCAGCGGAACTATTGATAAAGACAAAATAGTCCTTGCGATGGTTCTAATCGTTACCATTCTACACAAAATATCAATGACTGAAAACACGTTTGACATGGACAAGATTTTATGAAAAGACTGATTATACAAAGCAAGTTGATTCAAGTATTTACTTTCCCAATGTTTCTCTTCTACCCATTTCACAGGAGTTTTCTCTTGACCTCTGTGGAATTTCATGACACGCCAAATCCAAGTTTCATTCTTTGGATATACACCTCTCTAATTTAATGCAGGGCTACCCGACACAGCAAATAAAAATACAGACACCTCATTAAATTTTAATTTCAAAAAACTATGAAAAATATTTCAGTGTGAGTATGTCCCATGCAGTATTTAGTAAATCCTTACAACTTTTAAAATTATGTGTTGTTTACCTGAAAATCAATTTATTTGATGTTTTGGGTTTTACCTGGTAATTTTACTCACTTGCTGATGATTTACATTGTATTTTAGAACTTGCTCCATCATTAAAGAAAATAAAACAGCTGTCAGGGATAGAACAGCTGGAGAAATAACTATTTGTGAATGAGAAAAAGTACATGAAGGCCCTTTATAGCTTTATATGTGTAATATCAGTAATTCCCAGTGGGTCATGGCAAGAAAGAGGGAGGGGAGAATTAGAATCATTGAGGAACGTTTACCTGAAACTGAAACCACTGCACTGTACAAATATTATGCAGTTCTTTCCTGTTTTTATTTTCATCTTGGAGGACAGTGGTTATAGGCACCAGCTTTGGAGTGAGTCTGACCTGTTGAACCATGGCTCTCCCTCTTACTAGCTGTTCCATCCTAGAGCAGGCATTTAACCTCCCTAAGCCTCCACTTTTTCATATTTAAAATGAAAGTGATGATACGCATCTCATGTGGTAAGAGAAAGCACTCATAGTGGTAGTCCTCTTTCTAAAGCACTGGAACGTGACCTGGCTTAAGGTGAGCCCTCTCTAATCGAATGCTGTTATTCTTGTCATATTGTGCAAATGTTTTCACCATGCCCGTTAGCAACAGATAAAGCTCCCTGGCAATAACCGTCACATAAAATGTTCCACCTACTTTAGCTAGGAGTCAGCTGCGGCGCAAGTGAGAAGGGCAAGCAGCCACTTGTAACTTGCAGAATATCAGGCTCTACAGGAGCATTTATTCTAAAAAAGTCAGGACTCCAGGGAAAGTCAAGCTCCATTCACAGCCGTGTCTCTCCTCATCTGTCCTCGTGCGACTCTCTAGAATCTCTCTGGATGGAATTCCTTCCCAACTCCAATTGACAGAAGTAGTGAGTCCGTCCAGTCTGTAAGTCGAACAGTCCTTCGATGATTCCACTCCAGGGTGTGCTCTGTGCGGTCAGAACAAGTGCTTCATCATAACATGTCTACACATTCGAAAAGGTTTTGCACAGCCTCGTTCTGCTCTTAGAAGCCAACACTCCTCACACCCAATCTACCACATAATAGAACAACAGAATCAGCCAAACCCTCTCTCCACAGAGGGGAAGGACACAGAATCAGCCACATCCCCTCTCCACAGAGGCGAAGGACACAGAATCAGCCACATCCCCTCTCCACCGAGGCGAAGGACACAGAATCAGCCAAACCCCCTCTCCACGGAGGCAAACTCCATGGAGGCCAAGGACACAGAATCAGCCACATCCCCTCTCCACCGAGGCGAAGGACGCAGAATCAGCCAAACCCCCTCTCCATGGAGACGAAGGAGCTGCTGCAACTGACGGAGGGACCGTCCAATTGCTCGGAGGGTCCATTCAGCCTGTGTGGGCAAAACCCATCTGATCATTGACCCTGGAGACTTACATTGCATTTTCAGGTGTATTACCTTATTAGAGGAAACAGGACAGCTGCTTCCCTGAAAGAAATGCTGGCAAAGCCCAATATGTGAAATGTTTCATTTCAAAGGCTGTAGCTTACAGGCAACATGGATTTTGCAGGACCAACTCGTAATGCAGTTTCAAATGTACCCAAAATCTGGGGTTTCTCTTGAAGATTTTTACCTTTCTAACGTACTTGAGGAAGTGAAGAATTACTCATAATATTCTTTGCTACCTACAGTGCCGGCAGATGCCAGCACTGTTAAAACTGCTGTAGGTGGCAGGCGCTTTGCCCCCTGTGCCCTAATACCACATGAATATTTTCAACCTGATCACTCTTAAACTTTTAACAGACACCTAGAATTATACCGCTGAAGAACAAATAGATAAGTACATAACCTCTTGAGGTTTCTTACAGAAACAGAAAACATTTTCCTAGGGCTTAGTAGTAAAAACGCTTTTGCAAAAATTTTGACAATGAGAAAACTCTGACATAGAAATGTTATGACAGCGAAACAAATCTGACCTAATCGGGTCCATCGTGCCTCTAACCTCCAAGCTGCCCTTGCTCATCCTTGAGTGTAAGCCACGCTAACTTTGCAAGGAATCTGGGTAATAGTTTAACTTTGAAACAAAGATGATAACAGCCCTTCCCTGAAACAACTCCCTCCTTGCCTGGGGACCAGAAGACCTTTGGAAAATTAACAAATTAGCCACAAGATTAGAAATTACGGCTCAGGAATCATGCAGCCAGAGCCCACAAAATCACTGACCTCTCCAGTTGTTACTATGGATAACATTACTACTGTAAACCTAAGATTGGTGTTCAAGGTATTTTTCAGACCCTGAATTTTGATGCACCAGCTGGCACCACATAGAAGGGTAAACTGGCTCATCTGGTATTGGGGCCCCCACCCAGGAACCAACTCAGCACAAGAGGGCAGCTTCAACTCCCTGTCATTCCATCTCCAACCCAGCCAATCAGCACTCCCCATTCCCTAGCCCCTGCCCTGCCAAACCAGCTTTCAAAAATCCTAGCCTCTGAGTTTTCAGGGAAGTTGATTTGAGTTATAAGAAAGCTCCAGTCTCCATTTTAGCTGGCTCTACATGTATTAGACTCTTTCCCAGTTGCAATCCCCTGGTCTTGACAAATGGGCTCTATCTTGGCAGCAGGCAAAAAGAACTCCTTGGGTGGTTACCGTGGTCTGTTTATTTCAAAGGCACTCTCATTTCCAAACTCACTAGCAGAGAACACCCACACATGGAGAGATGCACACCCTTTGTTTTCATGGCATTCCTAAGATGCTGTTTCAGAAACCATCCTTTCCCCTGGTGTTTATGCAGAGAAGGAGATGACTAGATGGTAGACATATTACACCTGCACCTCAGTGGTACCTGCCCTTCCATCCTCCACATTCCCCTCCAAAGCACTTCCTTCCTAGTCCTCTCACTAGCCCCATATTCAATAGGGAAACAGGGAGAACTAAGGGTGATAGCAATTCTTGTCCCGTGAATTCTGCCCTCTAGCCCTCTGTCAATGTATCCAGCATCACTGCTCAGAATGTCTAGGGGACTAATCTCTCACCCCTTCAAGTGCACAGGTTAGGAGGTGGATAATTATACACATATCCCTTAAAAATTATCAATAATTTTGATTATCTTCAAAATTTAAGGTCAAGAATGCTAAGATCGGAAGGTTCTGCCGGGCCTACCGCTAGGCCGTGGTGCAGGGCTTTAAATCACATGATCAAGATCCTTGCTCATGAGGCGCAGGAACTCCATGTATAAAATGTCTGAATTTTAGACTTTCAAGGTGTGTAAACATGTTAAACCACATACAGGTATTTTTTGGTACGGTGCAATTGAGATTCTAAAATGCCTAATATTTGCTGATTACTTCTTTATATTTAGTGTATCATGCCTTTTAGATCAATGCTGAAATTTAAAAGAATACTTTTCACCAGAGATGGGCAGTGACCCGTCTTAAGTAGGATAGAATATCCCTGGATTTAGAAACAAGTAGAGGTGGCTGTAGCAAGCTTATGTTTTAAAAACAGTGAGGAGCAACAGTCCTTAACCTCTCTGATCAGAAATACAGGTCTTATGTGAAAAGAAAAAAGGAAAATAAAAGGTAAAATCTCCAGAAAGAAGGAAAGTGCCTAGAGCATCTGGGACTACCTTGTTAAATCAGCCTTGGGAATGCTGTGATGTACGCTATTGCAGGGATGGCACAGACATCTAATATATCTAACTATAATCACATAGCTACTGGTTCTTTGAGTTCTATAGTGGGTGATATTAAAAAGAAACGACACTCTTCCAAGGAGGTCATTGACTACAAAGTAGATATTTTATATCCTCCTCAGAAATCAATTCTCCTTCAAAGCAAATTTGTCCGCCCAACCCTCTAATCACGTAGTTGGCTCTCCTGGCAACCAGCCCCATTCTGAAGCTATCTAGGGACCCACCAAGGGTCATTACCATAAACCCAGGCACCGTTGTAAGTGGCTTATCATGAACAGCAAAAGATGGTCCTCTCACCCCATCTCCCAGAAAATTACAAGGGCTGTGGGAACTCTGTGCAAAGAACCTGGGATAAAGGTCAAATACATATTTCTTAGGATGTTGCAAATCACAGCACCGTTTAGCACTACAGCGACTCGAAGCAAGAAGCTTTCATCTGAGTCTAAACGAATGAACACACCTTGTCACGATATTGAGATTCAGGCACCATGTTTAGCCTACGGTGGGAAATGAGAAACTTGGAACCTAAAAGATTGGGTTTCTTTTTATCCCATCCTAACAACATCCAATCACAGAGTCAGTATGCTGGGCACTGCGGATGGCGTAACATCAAACAAAACTCACGTACTCAGGGACCCTGTTCTACTCTGTGGATCAACAATTGTGGTAAGGAGAAGTACAACAAATTGTAACTTTTTTTTTTTTTAGATGGAGTCTCATTCTTGTTGCCCAGGCTGGAGTGCAGCGGTGCAATCTCGGCTCACTGCAACCTCTGCCTCCCCATTTCAATAGTGCTCCCACCTCAGCCTCCCGAGTAGCGTACACATCACCACACCTGGCTAATTTTTGTATTTTTAGTAGAGACAGGGTTTCACCATGTTGGCCAGGCTGGTCTCAAATTCCTGGCCTCAAGTGATCCGCCCACCTCAGCCTCCCAAAGTGCTGAGACTACAGGCATGAGCCACTGCACCCAGCCCAAATTTTCTTGATAGATCAGTCAGTCAGAAAAAGAGTTGTTGAATACTGAACCCACCTTAAACTCGAGCAGGGTGGACAACTGTGAGAATCATGTGTTCATTGCTCACATACTATGAAGTGCCTACTCCATGTCACCTACTAGGTGGTGTGTTCCAAAGGGTGGCAACAAAGTCTCCCTGGCAGCCTGGCAACAGCTTGTAAATCCTATGCCCAGCCCCAGCTGCAGGAAGCTGTTAAGTCCTAGGTGCAGCCACAGCTGCTGGAAGGTGTCTCACTGCATTTTTCAACATTTGGTCTGCTTCAGCAACCTCCAGCCACACACCCACCAGCACTCACATGTGCAGTCACCTGCAAATTAGAAAAATGTTCTCACTCAGTCCCTGAAACAATTTAAAACTGCATGACTTGTCTCCAGCATCAGCCATAATTAAGCGGCTAAGTTGGCCGTGTGAGTTGTACTTTGTGCGACTTGTCTCCAGCATTGGCCATAGTCAAACGGCTAAGCCGGCAGCATGGTTGTACTTTGTCATGTTTTCCCTTGTCCTCCAGCCTGACCCCCTCCTACCCCATGTCACTCCTCCCAAGCTGACCAGCAGGGGCCCTGCCAGATGCAGGTATGCCCCTACCTTTTAATATTGGTTTTTGAGACAGGATCTCACTCTCTCGCTCATGCTGACCTTTACATTTTTTAAACCCCTTTCCATCGCTCATTTCCCTTCTTCCCTCCACTGCATCTGAAACCTGCCCAAGGTAACAGCTAGTTAATTTTAGATGAGATTGAGGAATTCTGCCTGACTTCTTCAGGTCATATATTTGCATTTGCTGAATGCATTCTCAGCAAACAAACCTTATGCAGTTTGCTTTAGGCGGTGACTATTCCAGCACACACAAGCCATGAGAAGTTCAGAAAGTAAGTGGGGTGGAGGCGGCATGGTCAGCAGTTAGGAGCACCAGCTCCAGAAGCAGATGATTTGGGTTGGAATCTGCCCCACAGCTTAGTAGTTTAGCAATATCCCCTCTCTGTGCTCAGTCTCTCATCTGCAGTTGAGAGCCATAACACCTAACTCAGAGGATTGTTACAAATATTAGATGAACTGATACAGATAAGAAGCTTAAAACAGTTCCTGCTAAGAACACAGTCAATGTCACTTATTATGTTACTATCAGCAAGATGGATGACATAATTGGTGAGGCCCAGTACAAAATGAAAATGCAAGGCCCCTTGTTCAAACATCGTTAAGAATTTCAAGACCGGGGGAGGAGCCCAAGATGGCTGAATAGGAACAGCTCCAGTCTATAGCTCCTAGCATGAGCAACGCAGAAGATGGGTGATTTCTGCATTTCCAACTGAGGTACCAGGTTCACCTCACTGGGGAGTGCCAGACAGTAGGTGCAGGACAGTGGGTGCAGCGCACCATGCATGAGCCAAAGCAGGGCGAGGCATTGCCTCACCCAGGAAATGCAAGGGGTCAGGGAGTTCCCTTTCCTAGTCAAAGAAAGGGGTGACAGACAGCACCTGGAAAATCGGGTCATTCCCACCCTAATACTGCGCTTTTCCAATGGGCTTAAAACATGGCACACCAGGAGATTATATCCTGCACCTGGCTTGGAGGGTCCTACGCCCACAGAGTCTCACTCATTGCTAGCACAGCAGTCTGAGATCAAACTGCAAGGCGGCAGGGAGGCTGGGGGAGGAGTACCCGCTATTGCTGAGTTAGTTGTTTGATTAGGTAAACAAAGCAGCCGTGAAGCTTGAACTGGGTGGAGCCCACCACAGCTCAAGGAGGCCTGCCTGCCTCTATAGGCTCCACCTCTGGGGGCAGGGCACAGACAAACAAAAAGACAGCAGTAACCTCTGCAGACTTAAATGTCCCTGTCTGACAGCTTTGAAGAGAGTAGTGGTTCTCCCAGCACGCAGCTTGAGATCTAAGAACGGGCAGACTGCCTCCTCAAGTGGGTCCCTGACCCCCGAGTAGCCTAACTGGGAGGCACCCCCCAGTAGGGGTGGACTGACACCTCACACGGCTGGGTGGTACTCTGAGACAAAACTTCCAGAGGAACCATCAGGCAGCAGCATTTGCGGTTCACCAATATACGCTGTTCCGCAGCCACCGCTGCTGATACCCAGGCAAACAGGGTCTGGAGTGGACCTCTAGCAAATTTCAACAGACCTGCAGCTGAGGGTCCTGTCTGTTAGAAGGAAAACTAACAAACAGAAAGGGCATCCACACCAAAAACCCATCTGTACGTTACCATCATCAAAGACCAAAGGTAGATAAAACCACAAAGATGGGAAAAAAAACAGAGCAGGAAAACTGGAAACTCTAAAAATCAGAGTGCCTCTCCTCCTCCAAAGGAACGCAGCTCCTCAACCAGCAACGGAAGAAAGCTGGACGGAGGATGACTTTGACGATTTGAGAGAAGAAGGTTTCAGATGATCAAACTACTCCGAGCTACAGGAGGAAATTTGAACCAATGGCAAAGAAGTCAAAAGCTTTGAAAAAAATTAGATGAATGGATAACTAGAAGAACCAATGCAGAGAAGTCCTTAAAGGACCTGATGGAGCTGAAAACCAAGGCACGAGAGCTATGGGACGAATGCAGAAGCCTCAGTAGCTGATGCAATCAACTGGAAGAAAGGGTATCAGTGATGGAAGACGAAATGAATGAAATGAAGTGAGAAGAGAAGTTTAGAGAAAAAAGAATAAAAAGAAATGAACAAAGCCTCCAAGAAATTTGGGACTACGTGAAAAGACCAAATCTACATCTAATTGGTGTACTTGAAAGTGATGGGGAGAATGGAACCAACTTGGAAAACACTCTGCAGGATATTATCCAGGAGAACTTCCCCAATCTAGCAAGGCAGGCCAACATTCAGGGTCAGGAAATACAGAGAACACCACAAAGATACTCCTCGAGAAGAGCAACTCCAAGACACATAATTGTCAGATTGACCAAAGTTGAAATGAAGGAAAAAATGTTAAGGGCAGCCAGAGAGAAAGGTTGGGTTACTGACAAAAGGAATCCCATCGGACTAACAGCTGATCTCTCACCAGAAACTCTACAAGCCAGAAGAGAGTGGGGGCCAATATTCAACATTCTTAAAGAAAAGAATTTTCAACCCAGAATTTCATATCCAGCCAAACTAAGCTTCATAAGTGAAGGAGAAATAAAATACTTTATAGACAAGCAAATGCTGAGAGATTTTGTCACCACCAGGCCTGCCCTAAAAGAGCTCCTGAAGGAAGCACTAAACATGGAAAGGAAAAACTGGTACAAGCCACTGCAGAAACATGCCAAATTGTAAAGACCATCAAGGCTAGGAAGAAACTGCATCAACTAATGAGCAAAATAACCAGCTAACATCATCATGACAGGATCAAATTCACACATAACAATATTAACTTTAAATGTAAATGGGCTAAATACTCCAATTAAAAAACACAGAATGGCAAATTGGATAAAGAGTCAAGACCCATCAGTGTGCTGTATTCAGGAAACCCATCTCATGTGCAGAGACACACATAGGCTCAAAATAAAGGGATAGAGGAAGATCTACCAAGCAAATGGAAAACAAAAAAAGGCAGGGGTTGCAATCCTAGTCTCTGATAAAATAGACTTTAAACCAACAAAGATCAAAAGAGACAAAGAAGGTCATTACATAATGGTAAAGGGATCAATTTAACAAGAAGAGCTAACTATCCTAAATATATATGCACCCAATACAGGAGCACCCAGATTCATAAAGCAAGTACTGAGTGACATACAAAGAGACTAAGACTCCCACACAATAATAATGGGAGGCTTTAACAGCCCACTGTCAATATTAGACAGATCAACGAGACAGGAAGTTAACAAGGATACACAGGAATTGAACTCAGCTCTGCACCAAACGGACCTAATAGACATCTACAGAATTCTCCACCCCAAATCAACATAATATACATTTTTTTCAGCACCGCACCACACCTACTCCAAAATCGACCACATAGTTGGAAGTAAAGCACTCCTCAGCAAATGTAAAAGAACAGAAATTACAACAAACTGTCTCTCAGACCACAGTGCAATCAAACTAGAACTCAGGGTTAAGAAACTCACTTAAAATCGCTCAACTACATGGAAACTGAACAACCTGCTCCTGAATGACTACTGGGTAAATAACGAAATGAAGGCAGAAATAAAGATGTTCGTTGAAACAATGAGAACAAAGACACAACATACCAGAATCTCTGGGACATATTCAAAGCAGTGTGTAGAGGGAAATTTATAGCACTAAATGCCCACAAGAGAAAGCAGGAAAGATCTAAAATTGACACCCTAACATCACAATTAAAAGAACTAGAAAAGCAAGAGCAAACACACTCAAAAGCTAGCAGAAGGCAAGAAATTACTAACATCAGAGCAGAACTGAAGGAAATAGAGACAAAAAAAAACCTTCAAAAAATCAATGAATCCAGGAGCTGGCTTTTTGAAAAGATCAACACAATTGATAGACTGCTAGCAAGACTAATAAAGAAGAAGAGGGAGAAGAATCAAATAGATGCAACAAAAAATGATAAAGGGGATATCAACACCGGTCCCACAGAAATACAAACTAACATCAGAGAATACTATTAACACCTCTATGCAAATAAACTAGAAAATCTAGAAGAAATGGATAAATTCCTCAACACATACATCCTCCCAATACTAAACCAAGAAGAAGTTGAATCTTTGAATAGACCAATAACAGGCTCTGAAATTGAGGCAATAATCAATAGCTTACCAACCAAAAAAAGTCCAGGACCAGATGGATTCACAGCCAAATTCTACCAGAAGTAGAAGGAGGAGCTGGTACCATTCCTTCTGAAACTATTCCAATCAATTGAAAAAGAGGAATCCCCCCTAACTCATTTTATGAGGCCAGCATCACCCTGATACCAAAGCCTGGCAGAGACACAACTAAAAAACCGCAATAAAATACTGGCAAACTGAATCCAGCAGCACATCAAAAAGCTTATCCAACATGATCAAGTGGGCTTCATCCCTGGGATGCAAGGCTGGTTCAACATACACAAATCAAAAAATGTAATCCAGCATATAAACAGAACCAAAGACAAAAACCACATGATTATCTCAATAGATGCAGAAAAGGCCTCTGACAAAATTCAACAACCCTTCATGCTAAAAACTCTCAATAAATTAGGTATTGATGGGACGTATCTCAAAACAATAAGAGTTACCTATGACAAACCCACAGCCAATATCGTGTTGAATGGGCAAAAACTGGAAACATTCCCTTTGAAAACAGGCACAAGACAGGGATGCCCACTCTCACCACTCCTATTCAGCATAGTGTTGGAAGTTCTGGCCAGAGCAATCAGGCAGGAGAAGGAAATAAAGGGTATTCAATTAAGAAAAGAGGAAGTCAAATTGTCCCTGTTTGCAGATGACATGATTGTATATCTAGAAAACGCCATCGTCTCAGCCCAAAATCTCCTCAAGCTGATAGGCAACTTCAGCAAAGTCTCAGGATACAAAATCAATGTACAAAAATCACAAGCATTCTTATACACCAATAACAGACAAACAGAGAGCCAAATCATGAGTGAACTCCCATTCACAACTGCTTCAAAGAGAATCAAATACCTAGGAATCCAACTTACAAGGATGTGAAGGACCTCTTCAAGGAGAACTACAAACCACTGCTCAATGAAATAAAAGAGGATACAAACAAATGGAAGAATATTCCATGCTCATGGTAGGAAGAATCAACATCGTGAAAATGGCCATACTGCCCAAGATAATTTACAGATTCAATGCCATCCGCATCAAGCTACCAACGACTTTCTTCACAGAATTGGAAAAGAATACTTTAAAATTCATATGGAACCAAAAAAGAGCCGGCATCGCCAATTCAATCCTAAGCCAAAAGAACAAAGCTGGAGGCATCATGCTACCTGACTTCAAACTATACTACAAGCCTACAGTAACCAAAACAGCATGCTACTGGTACCAAAACAGAGTTATAGACCAATGGAACAGAACAGAGCCTTCAGAAATAATGCCACATATCTACAACTATCTGATATTTGACAAATCTGATAAAAATAAGCAATGGGGAAAGGATTCCCTATTTAATAAACAGTGCTGGGAAAACTGGCTAGCCATATGTAGGAAGCTGAAACTGGATCCCTTCCTTACACTGTATACAAGAATTAATTCAAGATGGATTAAAGACTTACATGTTAGACCTAAAACCATAAAAAATCCTAGAAGAAAACCTAGGCAATACGATTCAGGACATAGGCATGGGCAAGGACTTCATGTATAAACACCAAAAGCAATGACAACAAAAGCCAAAATTGACAAGTGGGATCTGATTAAACTAAAGAGCTTCTGCACAGCAAAAGAAACTACCATCAGAGTGAACAGGCAACCTACAGAATGGGAGAAAATTTTTGCAACCTACTCATCTGATAAAGGGCTAATATCCAGAATCTACAGTGAACTCAAACAAATTTACAAGAAAAAACAACCCCATCAAAATGTGGGTGAAGGATATGATAAGACACTTCTCAAAAGAAGACATTTATGCAGCCAAAAAATACATGAAAAAATGCTCATCATCATTGGCCATCAGAGAAATGCAAATCAAAACCACAATGAGATACCATCTCACACCAGTTAGAATGGTGATCATTAAAAAGTCAGGAGACAACAGGTGCTGGAGAGGATGTGGAGAAATAGGAACACTTTTATACTGTTGGTGGGACTGTAAACTAGTTCAACCATTGTGGAAGTCGGTGTGGCGATTCCTCAGGGATCTAGAACTAGAAATACCATTTGACCCAGCCATCCCATTACTGGGTATATACCCAAAGGACTGTAAATCATGCTGCTATAAAGACACATGCACACGTATGTTTATAGCAGCACTATTCACAATAGCAAAGACTTGGAACCAACCTAAACGTCCAACAATGATAGACTGGATTAAGAAAATGTGGCACATATACACCATGGAATACTATGCAGCCATAAAAAATGATGAGTTCTTGTCCTTTGTAGGGACATGGATGAAACTGGAAAACATCATTCTCAGCAAACTATCACAAGGACAAAAAACCAAACACCGCATGTTCTCACTCACAGGTGGGAATTGAACAATGAGAACACATGGACACAGGAAGGAGAATATCACACACCAGGGACTGTTGTGGGGTGGGGGGAGGGGGGAGGGACAGCATTAGGAGATATACCTAATGCTAAATGACGAGTTAATGGGTGCAGCACACCAACATGGCACATGTATACATATGTAACAAACCTGCATGTTGTGCACATGTACCCTAAAACTTAAAGTATAATAATAATAAAATTTTAAAAAAAAGGAATTTTAAGACCATAGCCACAAACCATTAAATCAGGTACAGTGCCCTGCTAAGCACAGAGCACTTGGGAACGCACGGCCACATACTCACAGCACAATCCTGCCTCCCAGCTTTAGCACAACAACACGTTATTGCCCTAAGATCCAGGGACTCTTCTAGGTGATCATTGAGAAAAAAATCCTGGAAACCCATCTTTTGTTTGCCTCTGGGAGAGTGGGGACTGGCAGGAAAACATAGGTAGCACTTTCCAAAAATACAAATAAAATTGGCCCAGTGCAGTGGCTTAGGTCTGTAATCCCAGCACTTTGGGAGGCTGAGGCAGGTGGATCACCTGAGGTCAGGAGTTCAAGACCAGCCTGGCCAACATGGCGAAACCCCGTCTCTACTAAAAATACAAAAATTAGCCAGGTGCGGTGGCAGGCGCCTGTAATGCCAGCTACTCAGGAGGCTGAGGCAGGAGAATGGCATGAACCCGGGAGGCAGAGCTTCCAGTGAGCCAAGATCGCACCACTGCACTCCAGCCTGGGCGACAGTGTGAGACTCCATCTCAAAATAAATAAATTAATTAATTAAAGTAAATGTAACACCCCCACCCCCCAAAACATCCCACAGTACATTCTGCAAGTGACCATCTCTTGCACAGCTTTTTGATGGAAGATGAGGAACAAAACTCACTTTGCATATTTCACTAAAGCTGCTCTTCAATGACAAAATCTTACAAGAAATCCATGTTGGTCATTCACCATAACCTCCTGCAAACAAAAGCTTTTACTACATGAAAGGAATGTTGGGACAACAAAGTAGATTTGTAATAAATTTGCATTCCATCTGAGATTAAAAAAAAGATGGCTCTTTAGATTAATTTATTTTTAAAGGCATAAGTTTTACTGTTTAATTTTGTGTTTCAATTGCCGGTCAAACTATAAGAAAATAGAGCCTGAGTCCAGAGCTACATAAACCAGTTTTACTTTCACCAGCAATTATAGTTTTTTAATCTTTTTTACCAGTTCATTTTCAACCTCTTTTTATCACTTGCAATCAAATCTCAGCAATTTACTATACAAATGTAATCAAATCCCTTCCGTTTATTTTAAAGATCTAAATTCTGATGAAATAAGACTATGTGATGAATACAAATAGCATCCTGTATTCAGTCCCAGATCCTTGGTTGTAAATCATGATAGGACAGGGTCTACCCAGAGGCTGAATCACTGGAACCAGTTCACATTGCTTAGTACCAGATCACAAAACCAGTTCTATTACTGATAGGACAGTGTCTTCCCAGAGGTTGAATCACCGGAACCAGTTCATATTGCTTAGTACCAGATTACAAAATCTTCATGAGTCATATTACTTTTTCCTTTTTTCTTCACTTCACATCTTAGTAAAAACACATTCATTTTCCAAAGTCATCATTTCCAGCAGCATTCATTTCAACCATAATTTCCTGGTCAATCTATTCATTCAGGTCCCTTTTTTGGAGTTTGTATTTGAACATGCTGCACTAAAGCCTGTAATTTTTTTAGAACTGTTCTCATCTGCTACATAACCCCTGAGAAAAGGTTAATATATCCCCTTAAACATTCTTAAGTTTCAAATCTCTCCTATTCCATGAGCTTAAAACCATATCAGGTAATTTCAGATCACTTGAACTATGGTTCTGTGCTGTGTCCCTCAGCTCTCTCCTATTCTTCGTGCCGTGTCCCTCAGCTCTCTCCTATTCTCCATGCCGTGTCCCTCAGTTCTCGCCTATTCTCCATGCCATGTCCCTAGTTCTCTCCTATTCTCCATGCCGTGTCCCTCAGCTCTCTCCTATTCTCCATGCTGTGTCCCTCAGCTCTCTCTCCTATTTTCCACGCTGTGTCCCTCAGTTCTCTCCTATATTCTCCATGCCGTGTCCCTCAACTGTCTCCTATTTTCCATGCTGTGTCCCTCAGTTCTCTCCCATTCTCCATGCTGTGTCCCTCAGCTCTCTCTCCTATTTTCTGTGCTGTGTCCCTCAGTTGTCTCCTATTCTGTGTGCTGTGTCCCTCAGTTGTCTCCTATTCTCTATGCTGTGTCCCTTGGCTTTCTCCTATTCTCCATGCTGTAACCCGCAGCTCTCTCCTATTTTAGTAGACAAGAATAGCATTAGATTAATTTTCAATTTTCAAAAAAAGACAAAAACAAAATTTTTTAATATACCTTTTACAATTCTCAAAAACTATATTTTTTTAAAAACCTGCCTCTGGAATCAAATTATTTAGAAGTGTAGTTTTTACACTTTTAGTAAAAATAGTACAGAAATTTAGTGTTCTGTGGCCTTTAAAAATCCTCTTAGCAAGTTATTTTTATAAATAGGCTGTCCTGACTAATGATTCTTGGGCTATAAGGTGACACACCCACCCCACCTCCCATTTAATTCTCGGGCACTTTGTCTCCAACAATAAGATAAATAATAATTAGGAGATGATTTTTAAGTTTACACAAGTGCACTGCAATTCCTCTGGTTTCTGTACATGACTGTGGATGATGGTGACCCTGAGACAGGACCCTGGGGTTCATTAGGAGAACTCACACCTGCCCTATAGTCACACATTCCCGCCCTACCCCAGTTTCATGCAGTGTTATCACAATGGCTGTGAGAGGGTGTATATCCTTAATTCCAGACCACAGTCATGCAGGGGAAAGCACAGGACTTGGAGAAGTGGTGGCCAAATGAGTAACTCAAGGCTGGTGGTCCACAAATCTCTCTTCGAATCCATGAGAGGGACCCTTAAAGGGAAGAGAAAAGACAATTGTTGATGAGACTTGTATGCATATCCCCCAGCACCCTGTGGACTCACTGAGAACAAGGGCCTTATTGTCCTTGCCCTTTGTGCCTGACACGGTGCTGGACACATGGCTGCAGCCTGTAACTTAGGATGATTCAATCAACGATCTTGTCTAGAGTGGGAGATAGCTGGGAGCAGTGGTGAAGTAAGATGCTGAAAAGGAACGTTTTGTCAGCAGAGAAAGGTATGGAAGACAGGCCTTAATGGGAATAACAACAGGAGATTGCTGATATCTGAGGGATTGATGGGAGTGACAAGAAAAACGAAGTAAACAAGCAGAGTCACGGGAAAGGCAACAAGGACAGGTTGCTTCTGCCTTGCAGCTTTTACCAGGGCCTTGCCTTGAGGAAGACCATCCTTGGCAGGCCCAAAGCAGCTAAGTTAAAACGAGCTCTGATTGCTCACCAGTAGCAAAAAAATGGTGGCACATTAAAAGCTGAGACAGACGGTTTCAGCCATGGGAGAGTTTAATCATCATATATGGGAAGGGCTAGAATAGATTCTGGTGGGGAATTTATTTTTTGGCTCATAATTGACCTTGACCTCTGAACATCTACTCCCAATCAACAACCCATGAAGCTTCAGCAGAAACTATGGCAGAGGCTGCTCAGAGAAGACACCCAGCAGACGCTATGTCAGAGGCTGCGCAGAGGAGACACCCAGCAGACGCTATATCAGAGGCTGCGCAGAGGAGACACCCAGCAGACGCTATGTCAGACTCTGCTCAG
>NW_026652278.1:177834067-177944236 GCF_009828535.3 Hylobates moloch
TTTTATCTCTTGCCACTCTCAGAATTTTTTCTTTGTCTTTTATTTGTGATAGTTTATTGCGTGTCTTGGTAAACTCCTCTTTGGGTTGAATTTGACTGGAGACCTCTGTGCTTCCTATAACTTGATATTGGGATATATCCTAATGTTAGGAAAATTCTCAGCCATTATTTCTTTAAATATGCTTTCTTACACCTTTTTATGTCTTTCTTCTCTTTCTAGAATTTATATTATGTGTATATTCAGTCTCTTGAGGGTGGCACATATTTCTGCAGGCTTTCTTCATTCTTAAATTTATTTTTTTAAATTTTTGCTACTCTGATTGGATAATATCAAATGTTCTGTCTTCTAGCTCACTGATTCTTCTTTTAGCTTGATCAAACCTGCTGTGTGAGCTTTCAATTGCATCTTTTCAGTTCAGTCATTGTATTCTTCAACTCTTGAATTTCTGTTGGTTTTTAAGAATTATTTCTATTTCATTGAAGTTCTCATTTTGTTCATGTATTGTTTTCTAAATTTCATTTAATTTTTTATCCCTATATTATTGTAGTTCATGATCTTCTTTAAGAGGATTTTTCTAAACTCATTTTCTGTCATTTTATAAATTGTTCTTTCCTTGGGGTTCATTGTTGAATTTATTTTAGTTGATTTTTCTTTTTAGAGGTGTCATGATTTCCTGAGTCTTTGATATCCTTGTAAGAATGTTATCCTTCGGGCCGGGCGTGGTGGCTCAAGCCTGTAATCCCAGCACTTTGGGAGGCCGAGGCAGGCGGATCACGAGGTCAGGTGATCGAGACCATCCTGGGTAACATGGTGAAACCCCGTCTCTACTAAAAATACAAAAAATTAGCCGGGCGTGTTGGCGGGCGCCTGTAGTCCCAGCTACTCGGGAGGCTGAGGCAGGAGAATGGCGTGAACCCGGGAGGCGGAGCTTGCAGTGAGCCGAGATCGTGCCACTGCACTCCAGTCTGGGGGACAGAGAAAGACTCCGTCTCAAAAAAAAAAAAAAAAAAAAAAAAAAAGAATGTTATCCTTCTATCCTTACATTAGTGTCTGCATATTTGAGGTGATAGCCACCTTTTCCAGTTTTTGCAGGTATTCTTTGGCAGGAATAATCTTCACAGTTTAGTGTAGCCCGTGGTTCTGAATGGGTCAGCTCATAACAACCCTGAATATGCAGAGCTTATTTGGGGGTTCTTTCATTGATGGTGTGCTGCCTTTTCTGTGAGTTTGAATGGGGCAGCTGGCTGGGATCTGCTACCCAAGCAAAAGCTCAGCGAGACCACTAAGCTGAACTCTCCATTGAGGGTGGACTGCTGGATGAGCACCGCAATTTGCCTCTGATTAGACTGGGCCATGAAATGCAGTATTCTCTGGCCAGTTGGTACCTCAATTTAAAGTCAGCAGTTAAACAGGGTTGCAGAAAGCACTCTGAGGTTAGGTGGAGTCACTGACTAGGATGGATGGGACCAGCTACTATGCTCAGTAGAAATGCACAGTTGAGGTTTGCCTACCTGCATAAGTGAGGTCTTGGGGTGGGCTTTGAGACTAGGCTGAGCATTATTTAAACTCCTGGGTGTGCCAGGTCAAGCCCCAGATCTTTGCTGAAATTTGCTGCCGTGGTTGTCCCCTTCCTTGGGTGGGGTATGGATGTGGGCTTTGAGGCCATGCAAAGTACTATTTAAACACTCCTCGGTGTGGTCAGGCATGGTGGCTCACCCCTATAATCCCAGTACTTTGGAAAGCTGGGACCACAAGATTGCTTGAGCCCAGGAGTTAAAGACCAGCCTGGGCAACATAGTGGGACCCCGTGTTCACAAAAAGTTTAAAAATTAGCTAGGTGTGGTGGCATGCACCTGTAGTCCAAGCTGCTTGGGAGGCTGAGGCAGGAGGATCACTTGAGCCTAGGAAGTTGAAGCTACAGTGAGCTGTGATCACACCACTGCACTCCAGCTGAGGTGACAGCGTGAGACTCTATCTCAAATGAAAGTGATAATAGTAATAAACTCCTCAGTGTTGCAACACTAGCCCTGGATCTTTGCCAAAATTTGCTCTAGTGGTTATCTCCCTCCCTGGACATGTTCTTAGGGTAGGGTCTGAGGCTGGTCACCTAAGGATTCAAGCCAGGTAGAACTTCCCACCACTTCTGAGGGTGACCAGCTCAGATTTGCAGGTGGGTATGGTGTTAGCTGGTACTATTGATTGGGTGCTACTGCTGGCAGGTGTGCAGAGCTACAGTTAGGATCTGCTTGTCACCGTGGACTCTGCCTCCTCGCTTTGCTTCTATCTCACCCAAGGTGTTCTAGTCTCTAACAGATTTAAGGACCATCCACAGTATTCCATAAGGAATAGATCAAAATGTCATTTTAGCAAAGTGGCATTTCCACGTGGGGTCGCCTATGTGTTTTCTTACTTTCTTCAACACTGTTGCCAAGTTTACCTACTAAATGAGGTTAGCTAGAATGGGTTCTTTTTTTTAATGGAGTGGCAAACATAGTAGCTGTTTCTTCCATTGTATTCTCTCATAGCTCTGGGCCCTGGGGCCACAATTATTTGTGACATGTTTGGATTTATAGAATTGTGCTCTTCATAATTTAACTGTCTCAGGGCACAAATACAGAGAACACAGTCAGGAAATAAACGTAGTCTAAAAGATGAATTTGCCATCTGCTCTGAGGGTCAGTAAGCTAGCCCTGTGCCAAACCAAGGCAGGTAGAGAATTCCGTGATGAGGCCTGAAGAACCACATACTAGAAGAAATTGTGTACATTGTTACCTAGAAGATCCCAAATGACCCTAAATAGTGCCTGTAATTCAGCACAAGATGACAAGTTTATGCTAATTTTTTAAAGAAAGCACATGCTTTAGAATACGTTTAGTGAATGTTTCTGCTCTCTTGGTATAAACGGAGTACTGAGTTTGAACCTTGAACCAACCTAGGCATTAAGTATTTAAGCAGAACCTGCTATAAGTAACTGGTGAAATAATACTGATTGTACTAACATATGACATTTCAAATGTGTTTCAAGGTGTGACTCTGCTTGAATGAAGGGTGGTTGCTCTTTTAATACTGTGGCATTTATTAACCTGTCACAACAGCTGCTTAAATAAGAATGATTGGAGCAACATGTCTAACACGCTGGCCTTAATATAAAAACAACTTGAAAATAGGTATTTCTCTTTTTGTATCCATCCTTCTAATTACAAGCCTAAAAAGGTGTTTTCCTTTCTTCAAAAATATTTATTGCATACCCACCTCTGTGCCGGTAGCCGGGAAACAGAGAGGAGCAAAACAGGCACATCGCTACCTAATGGGGCTATAGTCTGGCAGAGAAGACAGACATTTCAAATCATCTCACAAACAAGTCATAATCTGTGATAAATGCTATGAAGGCAAAGAAAGTGCAGAAACAAAAATAAGGGGCATAATTTAGAGACGGATGGGGAAACTGTTATGAAAGAGACCTTCGAGGAAGTGAGATCTGGTAAGCAGTAGTTATTCAAGCAAAACTCAGGTGAGTCTCTTAGGCAGAGGGATCAGCATATACAATACCCCTGGGTCAGATAAGAGCTTGTTCAAGAAATTGAAAAAAGGCCAGTGAAAGCAATGACAGCAACCTGAAGCTAGAAAGTAAACAGTGGAAAGATGAAACAGATATCGCGGGCAACGCTAATAATCTTTTACTTTATACTAATTATAAGGGGAAGTATATATGCTCTGCAACATCAGTCAGCTCACTTCCAGGCCTCCCTATGAAAGCACTTGCGTTTCCGTTCCCTCTGGTCTGCTGTACTAGTTTTCTTCACTAGCTCATTCATTTACCAGTGGGCAACCATAGCAAAACTATCACAAACTGGGTGACTTCAACAACAGGAATTTATTCTGTCTCAGTTCTGGAGGTCAGAAGTCTGGAAGGAAGATGACAGCGTGGCCGATTCCTACTTAGAGACTCAGAGAGAGGAGCCATCTCATGCTTTCCTCCCAGCTTCTGGTGGTTGGAGGACGTCCAACCACACGTCAGTCCCTGGCGTCCCCTGGCTTGTGGCATTGTCAATCCAACCTCTGCCTTCACGGTCGCATGGCTTCTCCTGGAGTGCCTCTGTCTCTGTGTACACATTTCCCCATAGAATACCACTGTGGGCTAGGGCTCATCCTAAGCCAGTATGAGCTCATGTTACCTTGATGATATGTGCAAAAATCCTATTTCCAAACAACGCCATAGTCAAGGTACCAGGGGTTAGGATTTAAACAAGTCTTTTTGAGGGATACAGTTTAATCAATAACAGAAAGCTATTGAAGGATTTTTACCAAGGGAGTGATATTGAGGCAGGAAAACAGGGTCTGGAACTTAAGGCCAATTTGTGCTGAATCGAGGAAAAACACCAGGGTCTGGGGGCCAACTGGTGCTGAGTTCTCAAAGCTGGATCAAAAGGAGGACACCTGGGTCTGGGGGCAGGGAACCTGAGGCCAATTAACACGAACTTCCTAAAGCTAAGCCAGAAGGAGAAATCCCATCTCTCCACGCGGAGCAGCAAAGGATCAAATCTCCCTACAGCCCTCGCGCTTCCAGCACATCTCAGATGGAAAAGGAGAGTGCCTTGATTGGCCAAGCACGGGCCACCCCTTCCTCTGCATAGGGCACCCATTCACCTCAGCCTTTAATTAGCCAGGGATCAAACCCTTCATCCAGACAAGAGGTAACTGATAGGAGCCTCAAAAGCAGTACTTAAAACCCAGAAAACTGGCTCCTGCCCCCACCCTGTGGAGGGCTGTCTTGCTTCAGTGAATTCAGCTTTCGCTGCTTTGTTCTTGTGTCTCTTTCCTTTGTTGCTTTGTGGGTTTTGTCCAATTCTTTATTCAAAACACCGAAGGACCTGGACAACTGACATTCAAGGCCCTCCTTCCAGTAACAATATGATCCTATGTTCACTTAACATTACTTTGGCTACTTGACGGAAAATGGATTGGAAAGAGTCTAAAGAAGAAGGATGAGATGGATTGAGAGACTATTTTGGATTCCATTTTGGTAGAAGTGTTCTGAAAAATTTTCATCATATTTATAAATATCATATAAATAAATACTAAATATTTAAAACATTTAGCTAGGCAAGAAATAATATAATTAACTTTAAAGGGCATAAAAATATTCACAGGCCCAAAAATAAAAAGAAGACTTAAATTCCGAATGGTGAGCTATCACTGCGGCTGTGGAGTGATCAGGCAGCAGCCTCTGGGCCTGAAGGCTTGCATTTCGCATGATACACAGGACAGGAGGAGAGGCATGATCTCAGCCCAAAGAGGAAGTTACAAATAAGGTCTCCAAATAAAGCTAATGCCCACAACATTGATGTAAGTGTTTATATACTTTACATAGATTATATAGAAAGACATAAAAATATATCTGTATATATATCCATCCACTGGTTTAAAAAGATGACAAAAGGTGACCAAAAAATGTCATCCTTAGTTTGGACTCAGAGTGACAAAAATAAATGTTTTTCATGACAACACCTACACAGTTGACACACTCTGGAGTTGGGTTTAAAATCATACTACCCAGTAATTCCAGGAAAGTTCAAACCGAGAAACTATTTTACATAACCTTGAGTCAGGAATGCCCAAGAAACAAAAACACAAATTCTCTGTGGAAGGTGCACCCTCAACACAAACCTTGACAGATTCTTGCACATAAAGTCCAAACACTTAAATGTGAGCTTAATCCAAAATATGTTCTTAAAAAAGCAAAATACAAGAGTTAACAGAAACAACCAACAGCAGAAAAAACCACCAAGGACTTTCAAGTATAAAAATATTGCATACAAACTATAAAATAAGTATTTTTAAATTATTCAAAAAAGAAATTGAAATTATGAACTAGAAACAAAATGCTATACCAAAGAAAACAGGCTATTTGAAAAAAGAACCAAAAAGAACCTCTCAAACAGAAAATGTAATCACTCAAATTAAAAATTCAGTAGGTAAGATAAACAAAAGATTAATGTAGCTAAGAAAATAATGACTTACAGAGAAACTACTAGAATGAAGCTCAGAGACACAGTGGAGATAATGAAATGCAAAATATGAAAGAAGGTTAAGATACATAAAGATCAGCCCTCAAAGACACAAGAGGTTCTGAAGAGTGGCCAGAAGGCAAGGATTGGCTGGGCGTGGTGGCTCACACCTATAATTCCAGCATTTTGGGAGGCCAAGGCAGGTGGATTGCCTGAGCCCAGGAGTTCAAGACCAGCCCAGGCAACATGGCAAAACCCCATCTCTATAAAATTAAAAATGAAAAATTAAAAAAATAGGAGGTAAAGATAGAGAAATAAGAGAAACCAAACATTTCTAAGATTAGATGAAAGGAAACCCACATCTGGGCACAAACTTCAACTTCAGGCCACCAAAATTTAAAAAAAAAAAAAAAAAAAAAAGACCTTAAAAATAGCCAGAGTAAAAAGTTTACCTTCAATGAAATAACCATTATATGAAAAACAATTTTTCCAACAGTATCAGTGGATCCAGAACAAAGCATTAGCCTAAAATTCTGACAGAAGATAGCATCCATCTCAAGATGTTTGCTCAGCAAACTATTGTATCATAATTAGGACAAAATAAACTCATTTTAGGCAAACGGAATCTATGTATAATATAATCAGACTCTTGCTAAAAGAATTGCTAAAGGAAGGCCAGGCACGGTGGCTCACACCTGTAATCCCAGCACTTTGGGAGGCCGAGGTGGGCGGATCACAAGGTCAGGAGATCGAGACCATCTTGGCTAACAGGGTGAAACCCCATCTCTACTAAAAATACAGAAATTTAGCTGATCTCGGTGGCGGGTGCCTGTAGTCCCAGCTACTTGGGAGGCTGAGGCAGGAGAACGGCATGAACCCGGGAGGCAGAACTTGCAGTGAGCTGAGATTGCACCACTGCACTCCAGCCAGGGTGACAGAGCGAGACTCCTATCTCACAAAAAAAAAAAAAAGGGAATTTCTAATGGAAATACTTCAGATAGAGTAAAATGATTCCATAAAAAGGGTCTGGGATGAAAAAAGGAACAATGAGCAAAGAAACTGGTATAAATGAAATAATAAAAACAGTGTAAACATGTGGAGGCAGAATCTAAATAATGCACAAAAATATAATGTAAAGCAGGAGGCAATTGATGAGAATTAAGATACAGCATTGCTAGGAAGGAGAACAGATTCATTTTGGATTTTATTAAGATTAAGAGCAACCACAGAATGATTAGAAAAAGGGTTTATGGCTTCCAAACCAGTAGAGAAGGTAAAAATATTTTTAAAATCAAAATTCAGTCAAAAAGGAGAGAGAGAGAGAAAGAAAAAGAAAGAAAGAGAAAGAAAGAGAGAACGAAGGAAGGGAGAGAAACAGGGAGAAAGAGGGAAGGAGGGAGAGAGGGAGGAGAGAAAGAAAGAGGGAAAGAGAAAGAAAAAAGGAAAGAAAAGGACAACATAGTAACAGGAGGAAAATGTAAAGCACAAAACTAGATGATGACAATAAATCCAACTCTAAAAGAAATCATACAAAATATGTGGATCAAAATCATCAATTTAAAAACAAAATTTTAGACCTAGTCTTTAATTCAGTAGTAAATTATTTGTTAGTGACATATTTGAAACACACAAGCTCCCTCTCTCCTCCAAAAAAACTAGATTAGATGATAAAGGCAGGAAAGAGAATGAACCTTTGCTTATAACCTACTGTAATGTACCCTCTTGTAATTTAAATTATGTCTCAGGGTTAGATTTTATTATTTCCATATTACAGACAGGGGATTTGGGGTGCAGTGCTTAACGGCTATACCCAGAGTCACACTTGGTAGTAATTTGCATAGCAAAGATCTGCAAAGACTGGCTCTTGCTGACATCAACACACTGCCATGTGAAACAAAGTGGTTTTCAGACCAGGACAGCAGTATTGAGATAGTCTTATGAAGACCAAGTAACAGGTAAAAAGGAAACAGCTAACATCTGCTGATTGTCCCAGTAACTGGTTCTCAATGTTTTTTGTTTTCATTTCTTTGGGGCAGTGAACACACAGACCACTGAATTCAGAAACCTTTATATTGTAAACTACTTTATTTATTCTCTACTAAATTCACCTGGTCTGTATAATTTGAAAAGCTGCATATTTTATTGTTTTTGATCAATTGTTTTTATGCAAAATGTTTACTCTTTTTGATCAATTGTTTTTATTCAAAATGCTTTATGTAAGGAGTTCAACGTTTTTGTAAGGATGGGCTACCTGTGCAGGCATCTACCTGCTCACTGGTGGGAGAGTGAACATAAACATTGTCCAGGGAAATTGAGGAGAAGGCAGCTGACATGTTTCTGCAAAGAAGAAGCCATCTCTTTCTTTCCATCTCTGTCTGCCTAAGAAAGGCAGATCAGGCCTAAAGCCCTAGCAGGTTAGCTGTGTTTCTTCTAGAAGTCAGGCCTGTGATGGAGCGGTAGAAGCCAAAGGCAAGAGGAAAGAACTGGAACACAGCTGGGCGCAGTGTGGCTAAGTCCACAACGGAAAAAGCTGAGGTCACGTGATGTTTTTATTTCAATAGCTGACAGCCTGCATTTTAAATAAGGCTTAACTTTTTAGGTACAAATTGTTAACCTAATACATTTTAATCTTTTTAACATGATGCATAGTTTGATCTTGTACATATAAAATTTTACTTTTTGCCTGTCTCTAACTCGCTGACTAGCTGTTCTTCACCCTCTCCATATGTGCATGTCCACGCACCTGTCTGTGAGTAGATACACGGAGAGAAACAATAAGATGTTTGACATGACGTTCACCTAATTTCATAATGAGAATTTCTAAGTAGTAGATTTTAGATGGTATCTGTTTTCACTTTCACTTTGTTTTTTTATTTTGAGATGGAGTCTCGCTCTGTCGCCCAGCCTGGAGTGCAGTGGTACGATCTCGGCTCACTGCAAACTCTGCCTCCCGGGTTCACACCATTCTCCTGCCTCAGCCTCCCGAGTAGCTGGGACTACAGGCACCCGCCACCATGCCCGGCTAATTTTTTGTATTTTTAGTAGAGACGGGGTTTCACCGTGTTAGCAGGGATGATCTCGATCTCCTGACCTCATGATCCACCTGCCTCAGCCTCCCAAAGTGCTGGAATTACAGGCGTGAGCCACTGCACCCAAATGAGAATGCACCTTAATAAAATTTTTAAAAATAATTCATGCTTATTGTAGAACACTTATAAAATATTAAAAAGTTTAAAAGAGCAAAATAAGTATCATTGCTAATTTTATCACTGTTAACATTTTAGTGAGCTTTCATTACAATCAACTTGAATTTTCAATTTGGACTCCTACTTTTTTTACATAACGTGCTTTTTCTGTGTCATTAATTATTTGGAGACATGGAGAATGGAACTATATTCCAGGAGTCCAGAGAGTGAGGAATGGTGGTGATCTGGACTCTGGTTGTGGGAGTAGAAATGAAAGTAAATGAAGAAACGTGAGAAATATTTAGAGATAAGATTGACAGAACACAGTGATGGACCTGATATGTATTTTGAAATAACTTTACGTGTTTTGTTTCCACATATGTAAAGGTCTCATAATTTTATCATAAATCACGCACAAAGAACGCAAGGGCAACAATATCTTCAATGGAGATACATTCAAATTTCTTACAAAGTCAGAGTTTTAAATTGTGAATTCATGTGCCAGCATACTTACTTAAAGGGTATGAAGAATCATGTTATGGGTATTATATTTTCTAATAATTTTACTCAACACTCTGAATGTGCATAGTCTATCCTAAAGATCAGATAGAGATGACGGGATCTGAAATGATACAGGAGAAAAAGTCTTGGCTCTTAACCAGAGACTTCTAAAGCATATTTCTCTCTTCACTACGTAACAGTGACATAACAGTGAAGTCTATTAAAAATCCAAAACTGAAGCAAATTCACCTTTTTATACTGCTTCAATAACTGTGTTTTGAGGGTCTTTGCTACATACTTGAAATATATTTTCAAAGCTATCTGACTGATTTATGAAGAAACACACATGTGTTTTGTGCTTCACAAAAGCACATTTGGATATTATTAAACAGAAAAGATAAAATATTACATAGGTCTGAAGAATTAATTTTAAAATGTTTCTTTAAGATAAACAGTGTATCAACTATATCTTAAATGTCATCGCTTTGGATGACCAACTAAGCAGATTTACAGACAACCGCATGGCTAAACAGGAATTATTTTGGTCTCTTTGTCATAAACTATTATGTCCAAAGACAGCAGCAGCATTTCCATCGACCCTGCAGTGGGAAATCTGCCCTGTCACCAGAGGAATCTCCACTGGCAACAAGGGAAAGAATATACTTCACACTATGCATAATTCCTCAAAAATTTTCTCATTTTGAGATTGGCTCAAAAACAATCTGCTAAATAAAATTCTAGCAATCACAGGTAAGAAAGAAGGAACTGTCAGTATTCCATCCTTCAGGCTGTAATTCAGAGCTGCTATACAAGTCACACACTGTTCTTATCAGAAATCTGCTTTCTTAGCTTTTCTTTACACATTCCAACCTATCTTCACATACACTGAGATTTCTGTGGGGAAGTGAGCACTCTAACATATAATTATTGGTTGCTATTTTATGACTTGCCAGGTCTATGGCATTCAGAATTAAATCATGTAGGCATGCATGCTGTGTGTCTCACCTGGCCAAGGCCCAAGGCAGCCAGCCATGTGTCCCTGGGAATGGCCCCTCTGCTGATTGGCATTTGTCTGCAGGATTGATGCAGCCACCCCAAAACCTTCTGAATTCTCAAATTTCCTTGAAGAACTGCAGGGAACTTCGCGTCTTTGATTACTGAAACTGGAAGATGCAGCAAACTCTTCCCAGGACAAATAGCTGGAATAGAAAGGCAACCATGAAACTCACTGGCAACACTGTCTCCCCATGTGAAAGTCATTGGAGGTCAAGCTCCAGTAAACCCATCCAATAAACCTATTTCATGGAGGATTCATTCACTCATTCCATAAATATTTCCTGAGGGTCTACTTTGTGCCAAGCACTATTCCTCACATCAGGACAGAATAGCCAACAAAAGAGGCAAAAACACCTTCGCTCAGAGCCTACATTTCACATTTTGGAAGGCTTCTTGGGCCAAAAGAACCCAGAGAGAAGGGCTCCATCCCTTCTACAGCACCAGAGAAGACCCTGCTGCACTCTACAATGGACGGCTCCAGGAAAGAAAATTTGAGTTACTGGTTACAAATTATAACTAACAATAAAGACTACAGCAACTGAGATGTTATGTTCCTTCTGCAAAGCTGAATTTCTCTAGTCTTAGTAAACATAAAGCTGTACTTTTCTTAGAAAAGCCAAGGGGAAATCAGAGGATGATTAATCGGAACCCTTGGAGTGAAGTGTAAGCCATCTGATATTCGGCTTATGCTTCACTGTCTGTTTCTTAAGAGGAGTTACCTTGTGTTCATTACCTTAGAGAAAAGAAAGACAGACAGAAAAAGGAAACTGTCACAGATGCTGGGAAAGTAAGTACTGGTATTAGTAACAGAAAACCGCAGTAACGTGAGGAGTCACTCTCAGAAAGACTTTAAATCCTCTCTCACTCTCCAGCACATGGGAGGCCTAGGGATCTTTAGAGAAATCAGGGAGAAGGATAGATAATACAGCACCATGACTCTCCCAGGAAGACAAGATAGACGTGGGAGGCAGGGGCCCTATCTTTCAGCAGTTTCTACTCATTTGTAAGAAAACAAGGCTTGCTTTCTTAAAGAACAAATCCTGTATCCACCATCTGAATTATTCTTGGCATCTGATAAGGGATGGAGACTACAGAGGCAAATTTGAAAGAAGAAATATTTTATTTTACAAGCTTGATTTGAATATAAGCCTTAAATTTATGTTGACTAAATCCAAGAATAAGGTTATACAAACAAAACATAGCAAGGGGCGGGGGAAGTTTTGAGTTTTTTTCCTAATTACAAACTCTACTAGGAGACTAATAATGAGGAAAGCTTTCTCATAGAGCTGAATCCTGCAAAACCTAGTGATAAAGAAACAAGAAAGTAAGAATTGCGGTTTATTTCCATTCTCTTTTTCTTTCATTATTTTATCTTTCTTAACCTAAAATATATATGATTTTGCTTGTTCTAAAAGTGAGCTCACTAAAAGTGAGCCTTCCTTTTGTAACAATTTTAGCCCAGATATATCTATTAGGAAATTTTTTATATGAATGCAGTGTCTATATTTATATAATATTCATTTTTGTAGTCTGTAGATCTGAATGGGTGATTAAATTAATTTTATAAACGGCTCACTTGAAATAACAAAGAGACCATTCCTTAATCTATAAGCACAAAAATTAAAATCAATTTGCAATCTTGATCAACAATATCAATAGTCACAAACAAGGCTGATTAAGAAAGCAACGTGAACATTCTATAACTTGATCACAACCTATAATGAATGTTGTCCAGAGGAGAGACTTTTAGCAATTCACAAGGCCCTGTGTGCCTAACAGTTAATTCCTGCTTACCCAGAGTGTACAGATTCATTCTCAGGCACAACATATAAAATGCTGAGAAATACCCTGATTTTTGGCTGTGCTGCAGAACTGCAATTGAGCCATGAGGAAGACAGCCTCAGAGGAGAAATAGGAGAGCACAGCTTTCCCATGAGGGACAGCCTCAGAGGAGAAATAGGAGGGCACAGCTTTCCCATGAGGAAGACACAGCCTCAGAGGAGACATAGGAGAGCGCAGCTTATCCATGAGGAAGACACAGCCTCAGAGGAGAAATAGGAGAGCACAGCTTTCCCATGAGGAAGACAGCCTCAGAGGAGACATAGGATAGCACAGCTTACCCATGAGGAAGACACAGCCTCAGAGGAGAAATAGGAGAGCACAGCTTTCCCATGAGGAAGACACAGACTCAGAGGAGAAATAGGAGAGCACAGCTTTCCCATGAGGAAGACACAGACTCAGAGGAGAAATAGGAGAGCACAGCTTTCCCATGAGGAAGACACAGACTCAGAGGAGAATAGGAGGGCACAGCTTTCCCATGGCAAACGGCTCAAGAAGACCTGGACTCTGCTGTGAAGAAGGAAATCATCCCAAAAGTCCAGAGCAAGAGTCCCCCCAAATTCTTTATCAGCTCATCCTAAGAGCTCACTGGATGGCTTCTGTTGGGGGGTCATCAATCCTTCTCCTCACTCAGGAGCTCTAGCCCACAAGTATCCAGTTTCACACACAGCTGCAAGACCCTCCATTCTAGGACCACACTCCAGGATGCAGTCTTCACAGATTTTTTGATCAAATGGACCAAGAGTAGAGGGTCTGTCCCTGAATAATAAAACATAGGGAGGAAATAAGACACATGGAACGGAATTCTCTCATTGGGTTGAGAATATATATACCCAATAATTCTTTTTTTATTCCTTTGTAGGGGAAGAAAGCTTTCTTTTCCTTACCCATCACTAGGATTATGGCCCATGCCCCTGTAACAAAGCACAGATTAACGAGAGAAAAGCATACACATTTATTTAAAAAGCTTTATGTGGCACAGGAGTCTTCATAAGAAAATGTCCCAAAGAAACAGGAAAACTTGTGTATCATAGTGCTTAGTTAGGTTGGATGAACCGTGGACACCAGGGACTGGTACAATTGGGCAGAGTGAGTATGCTCTCATGGAGATAAACTGGGGGAACTTAGCAAGGCCTGTGTGTTCAAATTCTTCTCTATGTCCCTCTGTCTTCAGAGATAAGGATGTTTCTTTCTTCCAGGTATAAGGACTGTTCCTCTCAAATGAGGTCTTATGATCTGCTCCTGGGGGGGGCAGAGAGTGACCTGCCTGCTTCTGCTTCTTCTCAAATGCCACTTGAGTCATCTCAGCTGATGCCCTTCCTGGGAGGCAAAGCCATCTTTGAGTATTTCAGGATTCCAAAATAGACTCCGTTCCTTGGATTTACCAAAAGCACCAGTCTAAAGGGCCTGTCAGGAAGTTCACCAGAAAGAGAAACCTATTTCCCTGTAAGGGAAGTGGCTGGATGGTCCCGCCCCAGATTCTCTGATGTGGACCTCACCTGGGATGCAACCCTGGTACAGTTCCTCTGTCTCAGTCATTAGAAGTAAGTTAAATGAAAATGGTCTTCTGATACAGTCATTGCTTAATTGCAATTTCAACTAATTATACCCCTCAGAATCTCCTTGAATTCTATTCAATAACTAAATGTCTACTAAGTACCTATAATTGTGCTTTCAAGAGTAAAAACTGAGGCCTAGCACGGTGGCTCACACCATAATCCCCGCACTCTGGGAGGCCAAGGCGGGTGGATCACTTGAGGTCAGGAGTTTGAGACCATCCTGACCAACATGGCAAAACCCGGTCTCTCCTAAAATTACAAAAATTAGCCAGGCATGGTGGTGCATGCCTGCAGTCCCAGCTACTCAGGAGGCTGAGGTAGGAGAATCACTTGAATCCAGGAGGCAGAGGTTGCAGTGAGCCAAGATCACACTATTGCACTCCAGCCTGGGTGACAGAGTGAGACTCTGTCTCATTAAAGAAAAGAAAAAAGAAAAAGAAAAACAGTAGTAAGGGAATAATATGCAATATTATTCTTTCTACAGCTTCATATGCATTGCATTTACACATGTTCTTATGTTTTTCATGAAAATTATATGGTGTGCAATGTGTATTTTCAACAGTGAGACTAAAAACTGCTCATGTCTCTTTCTTCTTTGGCCTTAAAAATTATTTTTTATGCTAACTTAATCATCTACATTATTACTCTGTGCTAACTAACATAAATAAATTAGTACACTATTCTCATTTACCCAACTTTTTAATACCATTCCTACTAACAGTTCCAAATATAAACTGTATTTATCATCAGTTAGTTCTAAAGAGTTTAGGTGCTCCCCCAATGTGCTCCTACAGCACCCCGAACTTCCGGTGTACGAGCTTTGATGATCCTGTATAGAAATGAGAAACTCCTGCATTTCCACTTGTCTGCTAACCCCAGCATAACACGTCTGCAGTGTAGGGAGAGTGTATCTTACTCATCCTTGCAGTCGCAGTGCCTGGGATAGGTGCTCAGTTGCTGAATGGCCACGGCCCGTGTGTTCTTTCTGTAGTGTGTGTCTCATTCAGAGGCTTAGCTGCTGACACAGGCTGAAATTCGACACAAACTTCTTTCCCACCAGTCTGTTTCAAAGGAGCTCAACCACGCCCCAACACCCTCTGACCCTTTTCAGTATCGATTTTCAACTGCTGTTTTCTACTCCTTGAAAGCATAACAAATAAAAGAACTTTCCTTTTTCAGTAAATTCTGAAACATAATTACCTTACCAGTCATGCCAGGTGAATCTCATTAAGCTCCTTTGATTAAGGTAATGCTAATTCATAAAAGAAATTACCGTAACTTCTGACTTTAACAAACAGGAAAGATCAGGGACTTGTCTAATTCAACTCACAAAATTGAGCCACGTTTCTTTTACCGTGAGCATGGTGAAAGGGATTCGACTGACTAAATAAAAGAAAACAAAAGGCAAGGTTAAGTAATAGCATATTACATTTGGGGATGAGGGAGAGTGTCTAATGCTATAACAGAGGGATTACTTTTGAACTTGTTTTCCCCGTCTTTATTACTGACTTTGAAGAGGAGTAAATTGCATATATTTTTTTCTTTTTTTGAGACAGTCTAACTGTCGCCTAGGCTGGAGTGCAGTGGCACGATCTCAGCTCACTGTAGCCTCCGCCTCCTGGGTTCAAGGGATTTTCCTGCCTCAGCCTCCTGAGTAGCTGGGACTACAGGTATGCACCACCACACCCGGCTGATTTTTGTATTTTCAGTAGAGACAGTGTGTCACCATCTTGGCCAGGCTGGTCTCAAACTCCTGGCCTCAAGTGATCCACCTGTCTCAGCCTCCCAAAGCGCTGAGATTACAGGGGAAGCTGAGATAGCAAATTTGATAAGGCTTTTGGAGCCGATGTTGGATTCTGCAGGAGTAATGTCACAAGGGGTGCCCACATAGAAGGAGCCCATTTACTCAGCATTTATCATGACCTGGGTAACAGGCCTATTCAGCTGGGGAATATCCCAGTCGTCATAAAGTCAGCCCCTCATGGCTCACATACAAAGCATATCGGCTGGGTCATCTGGGGTGCTCCGACATACAAAGCATATCAGCTGGGTCATCTGGGGTGCTCCGACATACAGAGCATATCAGCTGGGTCATCTGGGGTGCTCTGCTTGGCATTTATAGGTGGAGTTGGACAGTCCACTTATCATGGAAAGCAGACCTTCCCATGGCTTTTCTCTAGTCCACTCTGCTGGCTGTTCCTGCAGGAATAACCTCCTGTGTGTCTGGATCACATATACCCATCTGTGGTTGTTCAACAGTGAGTGTGGGTCCTGCACCAGCCCAAACAACTCTTCCACTCTGCAGCATTTAAAACCAGAGACGCTGCTCCTAAATTAGTCACTCTCAATCTGTTTTAGTAAAGGTTCCTTGAGAAGTTGATGATATCAATGTTCAAAATGGAGCAGTTCCTTCACAGGACACCCTCTGGTTTCAATAGTAGTTGGTTTTTCCCTTCTCCCACATTCACTGCCTTCTTGGTGAACACAGTTCTGAAGGTTTTTTCTGGTGCCCAGGCTTAATGTTCCCCTTTCTGTGTGGCTTAGAGGCTAGTGGCCTGAGTTGAGACAGACCCACATCTGAGTTTAGCCCAGCCTCAAGGCCTGACCCAGCACCCTCTTTAACTTTCATTTTAGCCATTATAGATAACAATAACCAAGGGACTGAATCTTTTGCTTTTTTCTTGTTAGTTTGCATTTCCTTATGCATCCAGTGAACTAATTCCTGGGAGGTTGGATCCATCTCTAAATTCAGCTGATAACTTTTACCTTTAGTAACTGATCTCAGCATAGCTGCAGCTTCGTACCATGGGTGACCGCCTGGCCCCCTGGGAATCAAAGATTCTTCATCCTTCCACCCTTTAATCCTTTCTCTTTTCAAAGCACATGCTTCCATCAGTCAGGGCCATTCAAGCAAATCCCACTTCACTGACAATTATGTAGGGAAAAACTCTCTCAAACCTCGTTATTTTTCCTCTACTCTCACACCACAGAAATCATCAGCACAGAAGAAGACTTCTTTGACCAAATGTATGGGGGTCTTTTCCCCATGCATCAAGCAGCAGACACGAGTTGGCTGTCCTCGAATTCAGTTCTGACAGTCTACCCTGAGATAGCATCAGGTCCCATAGGCTGGGGGCTCAGTACCCAAGATTCTCCGTAGACTCCCAGACACGAGTTGCAAGTCTGGGCCTCCAGAATGTCTGACTGACTGGCTTCAAGTTGAAGTTCCCATGATCCCCTCATTGAGCTTGATTAATTTGCTGCAGCAGCTCATAGAACTCAGAGAAACACTTATGTTTGCCAGCTTCTCATAAAAGATGCTACAACGGATACAGGTGAAGAGACACATAAGGCAAGGTATGGGGGATGTGGCATGGCACTTCCTCACCTCCCTGGACACTACCCTCCTCTACGAACCTCCACGTGTTCAGCTAACCGGAAGCTTTGGTGCCATTTTCAAATGCCATGGGCTCACTTTGTATCTGTGTCACATTCTGGTAATTCTAGCAATATTTCAAAATGTATTATTATACTTGTTACGGTGCTCCGTGATCAGTGACCTTTGACATTACTGCTATGTTCTGGGGCACCATGAGCTGCATCCATGTACGATGGCATACTTAATTGATACATAATGTATGGACTCTGACTGCCTCACCAACCGGCTGTTGTCCCATCCCTCTTCCTCTCCTTGGGCCTCCCTATTTTCTGAGACTCAACAATATGAAAATTAGGCCAATTAATAATCCTACAAGCCAAATAATAATCCTACAATGGCCTATAACTGTTCATGTAAAAGGAAGAGTCTCATGCATTCCTCACTTAAAATCTAACGCTAGAAATGATGAAGCTTAGTGAGGAAGGTATGTCAAAAGATGAGACGGGATGAAAGCTAGGCCTCTTGGACAAAACAGCCAAATTGTGAATGCAAAGGCAAAGTTCTTGAAGGACGTTAATCCAGTGAGCACACCATGCTGAGAAAGTGAAACAGCATTATTGTTGGTATGGAGAGTTTAATGGTCTGGATAGAAGGCCCAACCAGCCAGAACATTCCTTTATGCCAAATCCTCATTCAGAGGAAGGCCGTGACTCTCTTCAGTTCCACAAAGGCTGAGAGAAGTGTGGACTCTGCAGAAGAAAAGTTTGAAGCTAGCAGAGGTTGGTTCATGAGGTTTAAGGAAAGAAGCCCTCTTCATAGCATAACAGTGCATGGTGAAGCAGGAAGTGTGATGGAGAAGCTGCAGCAAGTTACCCAGATCTAACTCAGATCACTGATGAAGGTAGCCACACTACACAATAGATTTTCAGTGTAGATGAAACAGCCTTCTCTACTGGAGGTACATGTCATCTAGGACTTTCAGGGTTAGAGAGAAGAAGTCAATGCCTGGCTTCAAAATTTCAAAGGACAGGCTGAGTCTCATGATGGGTTAATGCATCTGGTGACTTTAAGTTAAAGCCAGTGTGCCCTTACCATTCTGAAAATTCCAGGGCCCTTAAAACTTATGCTAAACCTACTCTGCCTGTGCTCTACAAATGGAACAACAAAACCTGAATGACAGCACGTCTATTTACACTATGGTTTACTCAATATTTTAAGCTCACTGTTGATACCTACTGCTGAGAGAAAAAGTTTTCTTTCAAAATAGTAGTACTCCATGACACCTAAGAGCTCTGATGGAGATATACAAGGAAATCAACTTTGTTTCCATGGCTACTAATACAAGATCATTCTGAAGCTCAGGGATGAAGGAGTAATTTCAACTTCCAAGTCTTATTCCTTAAGAAATACATTTCATAACGTTATCACTGTCATATAATTCCTCTGATGGATTTGGGCAAAGTAAACTAAAAACCTTATGGAAGGGATTCACCATTCTAGATGCCGTTGAGAACATTCATGATTCATGGGAGGGGGCAAAATATCAACATTAACAGGAGTTTGTAAGAAGTTGATTAAAATTGTCATGGATAACTTTAAGGAATTCAAGACTTCAGTGGAAGAAATAACTGAAGATGTGTAGAAAGAGCAAGAGCAAAAGAACTAGAATTAGAAGTGGAGCCTGGAGATGTGACTGAATTGCTGCATCTCATGATCAAACTTGATGAAATGAGGACTTGCTTTTTATGGATGAGCAAACAAAATTGTTTTATTGTTTTTGGTGTTTTTTTGGGGGGATGAAATCTCCTCCTGGTGAAGATACTATGAACATTATTGAAACAATAATCAAGGATTTGGAATATTCAATAAACTTAGTTGACAAATAAGCAGCAGGCTTTGAGAGGATGGACTCTAATTTTGAAAGAAGTTTTACCATGGGTAAAATGCTATCAAACAGCATCACATGCCACAGAGAAATTTTTCATGAAAGGAAGGGTCAATGGATGTGGCAAACTTCACTGTCATCTTATTTTAAGAAGTTGCTGGCCAGGCGCTGTGTCTCATGCCTGTAATTCCACAACTTTAGGAGGCTGAGGCCGGTGGATCACCTGAGGTCAGCAGTTTGAGACCAACCTGGCCGACATGGTGAAACCCCATCTGTACTAAAAATACAAAAATTAGCCAGGCATGGTGTTGGGTGCCTATAATCCCAGCTACTTGGGAGGCTGAGGCAAGAGAAATCACTTGAACCTGAGAGACAGATGTTTCAGTGAGCCGAGATCCTGCCACTGCACTCCAGCCTGGGAAACAGACTGAGACTCCATCTCAAAAAAAAAAAGAAAAAAGAAATTGCCACAGGCACTCCAACCTTCAATACCCACTACCCTGATCTGTTGGCAGCAATCAACGTAGAGGCGGAATCTGCATCATCAAAAAGATTACAACTTGCTGAAGGCTCAGATGATCATTAGCATTTTTATTGATAAATTATTTTAAATTAAGGCATGTACATTGGTATTTTAGACATATTGAAATTGTACTCTTAATAGACTACAATATAGTGTTAACATGACTTTCATGCATTGCAAAACCAAAAAATTTGTGTGACTGACTTTATTGCAATGTTTGCTTTATTTCAGTGGTCTGGAACTGAACTCACAATATTTCCAAGGTGTGCCTGTAAATAGGAGAGAGATACAGTGAGTTATTAATGGTCAAGAAACCAAGAAATCTGATGATAGTAAACTAGCCTCAAGACTGAGGAAAAACTTTCCAGAAGAATTTGGGCCCGTTATTGTCCTCATTCATGCATGCAATACTAACCTGCATGCCTACTTATGCCAAGAACTATTTTAAGAGATAGAGATGCAGCAATGAACAAAACAGTCTCTGCTCTCATGGAGCTTGCATAGGGCAGAGTGGGAGCAACCAGTGAAGAAATTTGAGAGTGTGTATACAATATAGGTCAGATGGTAAGAAGTGCTTTAAAGAAGAATAAAGTAAAATAAGAGAATAGTGAGAAGATGCCATTTTAAGTGAAATGGTCAGAAAAGACTCTTCTTATGACGGAGTAATAATTAATAATTAAGCAAAGGCCTAGATAAGAGAGGAAGTAAGCCATGCTGATTCCTGATGAGAAAGCATTCCAGGCAAAGGGGACCACACATGCAAAGGCCCTGAGGCAGAAGCACATCTGCCTGGTGTCTTTGAAGACTGCAATAATAGAGGGGAGACTGATTGGACTAGAGATAGAGAAGTGTCAGGGGACAAGATGGTTTAAGACATTCCTAGCCATGGAAGGTTTTAAGCAGATTAAAACATTATTTGCCTTACGCTTTAAAAAGACTTACTCTGGATCACCTGAGGTCAGGAGTTCGAGACCAGCCTGGCCAACATGGCAAAACCCATCTCTATTAAAAATACAAAAATTAGCCAGGCTTTGTGATGCAAGCCTGTAGTCCCAGTTACTTGGGAGGCTGAGGCAGGAGAATCGCTTGAATCCAGGAGATAGATGTTGTAGTGAGCCGAGATTGCACCACTGCACTCCAGCCTGGGCAACAGAGGAGACTCTGTCTCAAAAAAAAAATAAAGACTTACTCTGGTTGCTCAGTGAAGAACAAAGTGCAGGGAGAAAGAGAAAGTGGGAGAGGAGTTAGGAGGCTATTTTGATAATCCATGAAAGCAATGACGTAAAGTGAAGCAGGGTGTACACAGTGGGTGTGGCAAGGGAAGCTCAGATTCTGAATACAGTTCAACAGTGTATGCTGATACGAGGTGTAAGAAACAAAGACGGGTCAGGGCAAGTTTTCTGGCCTAATGGCTGGTACACTGGAGGTGCTATTTACTGAGACAGAGAAGACTGAGAAGTTTTGGGCCCAGGGGTTGAAGGTGGAGGATCAAGAATTCCCTTATGGATGTGTGATAGTTGAGTTGTCTATTAGTCTTCCAAGTGGTGATAATTGGCAGATAATTAGATGTGAGTCTAAATTTTAGAGGAGAGGTAGGAGCTGGAAATGTGCATTCATGGACTGTGCACACATACATGGAATTTAATGCCATTCGGCTTCATGAGATCACAGAGGCATGAGTGCACCTAGAAAAACGGTTGAGAACTGAGACCTGGGATACTCCCTTGTGAAAAGGTAAATGTTCCTTTTACATTTTGAATTTATAGAAATAACGACATAGTAGCCAGTTGCTGAAACTCTACTCAGTTCAGAGTAAAGCAAAATTCCTATTTGATCGTCTCACTGAATGCCATTTAAAATTCAGAATACTTGCAGAGACCCCAAATGTCTTAACAAAGATGAAAGCCTAAGTTCAGATTGGTGGCATAGACTCTGCCTTCCCTCATCATCTATTTAAAAATAAGAGTAATGATAATAATAAGAAGAAAATATCTATGGGTCACTAGGTATGTTGAAATACACTCAAAGGTAGATTCATTTCTTTCCTAAACTATCAGTCTATAAAATAGTTTTATTAGAAAGGCACAGTCACCCTCAAGCCAATAGCAGCTTATAAATATGGGGCAGGGAGCCTGGTGTGGGGAGGCTGAGAAATAATTGAGAGAACCAGTAGATATGAAGCTAACAAATAACACTGTCAACCAAAATTAGCCAGATAAGCCAGAGGCTGCACAAGTGGCAGGTCAAGACAGACAGAAGCCAGGAGTGAGAGGCGGAAGGTCCAAAGTGCAAAAAACACTCAAGCACCAGTCAATCCATGGGAGCTTACAGCGGGAGGGGCAGCTGAAGAAAGGAGCATCCAGATAGAGGGGAAGGGATAGAGGTGTGAACAGGAGGCAGGAGGGCACAAGCTATTTGATATGTTTGGAGAGTGAGGTGCTTTTTTGAGGCTGAGAAAATAACTGGAAGCCAGAATCTGGAGGACTGGGTAGACCATGTTAAACAGCAAGCACTTGATTCTCTACGTGTTGGAGGCCAGTGCAGGGCTTCTAAGCAAGGCAGTGACATGATCACATCACATTTTAGGAAGGGTATAAATTAGGCATGGCCACAGGCAGGAAGACCTGAGGGATCTCTTACAGTCAGGGATAAGAGTCTAAACGACAAGGTGGCCATGAACATTTAAAGAAAGAAGACTGAAGAGACTTTAGAAGGCAGACTCCATGGGACCTGAGTGAAGGGGTTTGGGAGACTCACAGCTTTCTGCTGTGAAGTCAATGATATCACAAACTATCAGAATAAAAGAAACAGTCCTAAGGCTGGGGGTAGGTGGATGAATGCAGTTCCATTTTGAACAGGAGGAGAAAATTCAGGTAATTCATTTTGATTGATCAAGCAAAATAATTTGAAGCTGAACATTATAGAAGCAACAATTCTTAAGATGTTGGGGTATAGGAAACAGGCCCAAGAAAGCACAGTGTTTCCTGTTTCTCTTCTGATTCAATAAATAATAAGAATATTTTCTGTTAAGGTTTTTGATGACCTGTTGTTTTAATTAATCAAAAGGAGACAAGATAAATTTGAACTTAAAAGCATAAGAAAATCAGTTGTCTTTTTAGAAAAGGTGAGTCAGCATGGGTAGGAAGAATCAATATTGTGAAAATGGCCATACTGCCCAAGGTAATTTATAGATTCAATGCCATCCCCATCAAGCTACCAATGACTTTCTTCACAGAATTGGAAAAAACTACTTTAAAGTTCATATGGAACCAAAAAAGAGCCTGCATTGCCAAGTCAATCCTAAGCCAAAAGAACAAAGCTGGAGGCATCATGCTACCTGACTTCAAACTATACTACAATGCTACAGTAACCAAAACAGCATGGTACTGGTACCACAACAGAGACATAGACCAATGGAACAGAACAGAGCCCTCAGAAATAATGCCACATATATACAACCATCTGATCTTTGACGAACCTGACAAAAACAAGCAATGGGGAAAGGATTCCCTATTTAATAAACAGTGCTGGGAAAACTGGCTAACCATATGTAGAAAGCTGAAACTGGATCCCTTCCTTACACCTTATATAAAAATTAATTCAAGATAGATTAAAGACTTACATGTTAGACCTAAAACCGTAAAAACCCTAGAAGAAAACCTAGGCAATACCATTCAGGACATAGGCATGGGCAAGGACTTCATGTCTAAAACACCAAAAGCAATGGCAACAAAAGCCAGAATTGACAAATGGGATCTAATTAAACTAAAGAGCTTCTGCACAGCAAAATAAACCACCATCAGAGTGAAAAGGCAAACTACAGAATGGGAGAAAATTTTTGCAACCTACTCATCTGACAAAGGGCTAATATCCACAATCTACAATGAACTCAAACAAATTTACAAGAAAAAAATAAACAACCCCATCAAAAAGTGGGCAAAGGATATGAACAGGCACTTCTCAAAAGAAGACATTTATGCAGCCAAAAAACATATGAAAAAATGCTCATCATCACAGCCATCAGAGAAATGCAAATCAAAACCACAATGAGATACCATCTCATACCAGTTAGAATGGCCATGATTAAAAAGCCAAGAAACAACAGATGCTGGAGAGGATGTGGAGAAATAGGAACACTTTTACACTGTTGGTGGGACTGTAAACTAGTTCAACCATTGTGGAAGTCGGTGTGGCGATTCCTCAGGGATCTAGAACTAGAAATACCATTTGACCCAGCCATCCCATTACTGGGTATATACCCAAAGGAATATAAATCATGCTGCTATAAAGACACATGCACACGTATGTTTATTGCGGTACTATTCACAATAGCAAAGACTTGGAACCAATCCAAATGTCCAACAATGATAGACTGGATTAAGAAAATGTGGCACATGTACACCATGGAATACTATGCAGCCATAAAAAATAATGAGTTCATGTCCTTTGTAGGGACATGGATGAATCTGGAAACTATCATTCTCAGCAAACTATCATTCTCAGCAAACTATCACAAGGACAAAAAACCAAACACTGCATGTTCTCACTCATAGGTGGAAATCGAACAATGAGAACTCATGGACACAGGAAGGGGAACATCACACTCCGGGGACTGTTGTGGGGTGGTGGGAGGGAGGAGGGACAGCATTAGGAGATATACCTAATGCTAAATGACGAGTTAATGGGTGCAGCACACCAACATGGCACATGTATACATATGTAACAAACCTGCATGTTGTGCACATGTACCCTAAAACTTAAAGTATAATAATAATAATAAAAGAAAATAATAAGACTAAAGGCAAACTGTTCATTAGCATTTATATAATTCAATTTTGTGATTTTCTTAGTATATAATTTACGTACATGACATACATGTGGATGTTTGGAGGTATATCCACATACATTCACCCATTTATTCTTTTATTTATTAATTTATTTCCTCATTAAAAAAAATACTAAGTGATTACTCCAGGCATCAAGGGTCTAAAGATGTGTAAGGCTTGGGGCCTCTCCTTAAACTCAAAATCCACTGAGGCAAAGATGGGCAAATAAATGACTATAACGTATCCTGAAAAAAAACAAAAGAAAAGAAAAGGAGAGTCAGTATTTCCTACGGTCTTAAATCATCCTTCAAATAATGGGCTGTGAGACAAATGAGATCCTACTTATCCAGCCTTTTCCTTGATAGATTAAAAACTATACCAAAATCTTACTATATTGCAAAGACACTAAGTCACTCAATTGAGAATCCACAGTATACAAACATATAAATCAAGGGAATTTTAAAAACAGTCATTGTGTTCAAAATGGGAAGATTATTCCAAATTTTTTCTACATATTTTAGAATAATTTCACAGTTAAAAACCCTATACTTTATAAAATCATTATCCAGTATTTAATAAAGCATATCTGTAACAATATCAACATTGGAATTTAACAGTTTACAAAGCACTTTTGATACGTCACATTTAAATGAAGACGGCAACGAGTTCAGTACATTCATGCAGATTAGAAAACAGTAGTTTTTGAAGATTGCATTTGTTCATGTAAGTCAGAAGTTTTGAACTATTTCCTACCCCTGCTATAGGTTTAAGCCTAAGAATTGCTATTCATTATGATTTGGTCTTTAAATAAATCACGAAGTTAGAGGGTAGAGCACACCCCTTCAATGCACTGAGGTTCCGTAAGGCTCCAATGCCAGAGGTGGCGGGTTGAAATTTAGTTCAATCTCGCATTTGTTATGAGAACTCTGACAAGCTTCAGCTCTAAAGTAAGCGGGGAAACACAAAGAAACTCTGTGAAAAATACTAAAACACACACACACACACACACACACACACACACTCACTCCTCTCTTTTTAGCCTGGCATAGAATATAAGTATACCAACAAGCAACTTCCAAAGAGCAAATGAAACAGAAAATTCAAACGAGTGCCTGGTAGGAGTTCTAACTTCAACAAACTGCCTCTCATATCTGCCTCATAAACCCGTACTCACTTTTCACAACTAACTCAAATAGCATCTACTCAGTGACACCTTTCCTGTTCTGCCCACCAGATATACCTGCAGACCGAGTGTATCCTCTTGCTGAGAACACAGGGCACCTTATACAGGGGGCTCTATGCTTTGACACCAGATATATCTGCAGACCGAGTGTATCCTTTCGCCCAGAACACAGGGCACCTTATACAAGGGGCTCTATCTACAGGGGGCTCTATGCTTTGACAGGAACTGTGGACCTATGGGAAGCGGTTTTTCAATTCATGTTTGTGGCTCTCATTCCAATTGTCCTGCCTCAGGCACCCAGCAGGCGGTAATAAATGCTGGTTGAACACTAAAACCCTGGAATGCTACATCATTGTTCTAAAGGATAGTCATTTTTTAAAACATTTTGGAAGTTCTTTTGAAACTGACTTTTTAGATTATGAAAATATCTCAGTGACAGGTTTTGGTTTTCCAAGTTAGACCTTATTTTATTTTAGAAACTGTCAAAAGTTATACAAAAGTAAGTATGTATCTCTGTGCATTTTGTTTTCTCTCCTCCCTTAATGCTAAGGAAGGGTTTCTTCTCTTTTCTAGGCCAAATGCTCCACAAACGAATGTGTTAACGAATGAAGAAATTAATAAATAACATGAATGGGAGCTCAAACTGCATAAAAGTATATTAACTCAAAAATGAGAGGTGACGATTGCTAACATGTCATAACCAGACTCTGTCCTGACCTCGGCAAGCCACAACTTTGACAATAAAGAGGAAAGAGGATAAGTCTGTAAATACCGCAGGTGCACTAAGACCTTCCCACGTGCCTGAAGAAGATACACTTGCAGGGGAGAAATGATGATGCAGAGGCCTGCTCCAAGATGCAGGAGGAAGTTTAATTGCCTGTGAATTTGACTGGGACGGAAGGGATGAAATGAGGTTTGAAAGGAAATAGAGATTGTTCAAGGCCTGGCTAGGCGATAACTGTCATCCTTCTCTAATATCTGCCCCTGTAACTAGGCGATAACTGCCATCCTTCTCTAATATCTGCCCCTGTGACTAGGTGATAACTGCCGTCCTTCTCTAATATCTGCCCCTGTGACTAGGTGATAACTGCCATCCTTCTGTCTGCCCCTGTGACTAGGCAATAACTGCCCTCCTTCTCTTCTATCTGCCCCTACCTTGGGCCCCAAATGACTCAGCACTAAAGTGCCTTGAGCAGGCTCCAGCCCAAAAGTGGCCTCCATGGGCACCACTTCCTGCTCTGCTGCCCTGCCCCACTTTCCTCCTCTGCCTTCCCAGATGGATGACAGATGTCATTCCCTGGTTCCCTAACACTCAAGTCTAGCCCCTCAGTTTCTAGGAAGCATCAAGCTTCACTGTGTTTCTAGCCTCTCAGGAGTCAGACCTCAGAAGTACAGCTTGGTGGAAATTCATAGGCAGGGAAGAAAGAAAGAAGGAAAGAAGACCCTGAGCTGGATTCATACACATCATCACAATTCATCCACACCACAGTCCTATAAGGTATGTGCCATTGTACTCAGAAAACTGAGGCTCAAAGAGATTGAGCAACTTATCTAAGACCTCACAGGCCCTGAGAGCAGAGCCTGGATTTCAAACACCTGGGAGACTCTGAAATCCATGTAAGCTCTTCTATACATGAGCCCAAAATGCAGCTGTACACCAGCAAGACTGACTTCCTCTTGCGGCTTATCACTAGCTCTGAATACAAGAATCCTCAAAATGCTTTATAAGCAATAGTAGCATCACGGGAATAAGTTGACAAGTTCCCAGCATTACTGCTTTAGATGCACTTGAACTTTTTCTCCATGTATAGAGTCAAGAATAAGGAAAAAGGATCTAAAGGAGAAGGAGAGAAATAAAACGGGACTGAGCCTTGTACTTCTTGACCAGAACAGATAATGTTGGGATTTTCCTTACTTTTTTTCCAGACAAATCCAATAAAGACATCTGTTTCTGTTACCTAAAACTAACTTTGAAAAGTTTGCTCTCTCCCACCTTAAGCGGCTTTGTATAGAGCCCACAGTTGAACATTGGTTCCTATGGCAAAGATTCATTTCAAAGTGTTTATAGTATTATTCAAATCACGTTTGATTTCAGCCTTGGCAACCATGGGCAGAATGTCAGCAATGCTCCCCGTATTCACTATTGGACAGAAAACACTGTGAAACTCTAAGACTTTGGTTATTGGGCCAATGAAACATTTATGCCCTGATCAGATGGAGCAAAGCTTCGGCAGGGTTAGTGAGCCACCTTCCTAGTGTACCAATGAAGCTCTCGCCTGCTGTTTCAGATAAATGACTTTCATTTCACTGTTGGCTTGTGCTTGAGAAGGTTATTCGATTGATTCCAGTTGTTTGCAATGCCTTGAAGGCAAATAATGTTGTAGCATCCACTGTCCTCATAACACACTGTTTCTTTTCTAAGGAAGGTTCTTGTCAAAATACCCTAGATACCAACAGAAAATATTCCACTTCTTATCATATATTAATTTTGCTCTGGAATAAGTAAATATAACTACCAGAATGCTAATGAGGATGTTATGCCGTTTATTTGTGTGTTCTAATCTGTAGATAAACAGCAAAGTCTCTTTTAATTCATGATTCCAAGTCTCAGGCCACAGCAGGACAAGTATCAAAACATCTATTCTCAATTCGGAGTTGAGATTCCTAATAAGAATTCTATTTTCTCCATAATAATAAAATAGCACCAGGAAAAGTCAATATCTTAAAATACAGATCATTTAAAAGTAGATCTTTCTGCCCTTAACATAAACAAACTGTAAAATCTGAAGTTAAAATTATTCCTTGTACCAGCCTCCTAATTTACCCAGAGTTAACAGAGAAGTTATAGCAGTGCATGAACCTCTGAGGCTTTGATGGGTGTAGATATAGACATCCAAACCTATCATTTCACACTAGTCAGAATACCAGTCATAGAAATCCCACAGGGAAAAATCTGAAGGTATCTGGTCTTATGGATTATAAAATTAAACTCTCTTATCATTGTACCTAAACTGAAATATGCTTCCTATACAAAGAAGGTTTCTTTCAAGAGTTAAGACTGCCTCCCGCCATCCTCCTTAACACACACACACACACACACACACACACACACACACACACACAGAGAGAGAGAGAGAGAGAGAGAGAGAGAATTGAGAGCATTAGTCCTTTTCTCCCTTAGACTGATTTTTTCTTACTGTTATTTTCAGCCGCTTTGTTAACGGTGGGGTTAAAGGGCAGGATAGCTGTAACACCCATTTCACATACATGTTGCAACATCAGAGATGCTGGTTTTCATTAAAAACACCAGATCTAAATTCCTTCTAAAATATATTTTTAAAAATCAGTACACTTGGCACTTTGGAAATGCTGAAATGTTATCATGAATGCTCGTTGTTATGAGTCAATTGAATATTATCTTCAATATAAACTATAATTTACTGGTCTGATAGCTCTTCCTATCTTACCTGTATATACTCAAAGGGAGCGATTTCTCATGTTTAGCAAATTGTTCTTTAGGTAATTTGTTCTTTAGGTTTTTTGTACAAAAGTACAAAATAATTATCAGAGCAAACTTTCCAGTATTTTTTTTTTGAAGCTATATATTTTGGAGTAAAGTTGGTTTTGTTTTTTTTTTTTTGCCATGTCAGGCTTGAGCAGGATAGCAAATATATAAATTGAGCTCTCTAATTATAATCTCAATATATGAATTCTTGCTGATTAAAATACTTTGCACTAGCAAAAACGATTTTCATGTATGTGTTTAGGAGGTAGTTAAGTAACTCTACATAAAATTAAGTGCACTTTCCCCTCCTTTCTTCAGTGACTAGAAAACTTCCATACTTTTAAAATAATCAAATAATAATTTTAGAGAGCAACAGCCCTCAAGTCTTTGCTGGTGCTTATCACACTGCCTTTCTTCACTCCATTCTTAGCTCTGCTAGTTTCTTCTTGTCTGTAATGATAATAAGGGAATGTGGGTGGGTCAGCACTTCTGTGTAGGTCCCCTTTCCAAATTTGCCTTCCAAAAAGCCAACCAAATAAGCAACTAAAAAATAGTGCAACAAAACACAAATAGCATTCCAACAGCAAGTGATGCATTCACCTGAGATTAAGTTATTTTAGGTGGTCGGTAACAAATTGCTGCTTTGCTGTCATAGTAGAAAGGCAACAAATTCTTCAAAGAAACCAAGAAGGTTACAACATTGACAAAGTCTCTCATTACCTTCCTCCTCTTATGTCTTTTTTCTCCACATTGTCTGTTGCATATCTACTATAGAAGGCTGCAAAACATACAACAGAGAGGATGGCTTGAAGGCAATTGATGTTTGTAAATAAATCCACAACAGGATCCAAGCTAAAGAGGTGAACACATCAGCCTGGTGGGACAATTCTCAGCATTTGCAAACATAGGTAAATTCTAGCCTATGTTACATTAAAAACAATGTCAGTGCATTTTTTTCATGTTAAAGTTTTTTTCAAAACTAAAGTGTGTTCCTTGCTGTGCTGACCACAAAGGAGTTTTAAGAGTTTCGAAAGTCTGGAAAAAATAGAAAAAAAAAAAAAAAAAAAGCTGTAGCGACATTGAACCGCTGAATGTAAGCACTGGGCATGCACAAATTTTCAAAACAAAGGAAGGAAATCATCCCTCTCTACAACGTGGTTAGGCTGATCTTTAAGAAATAAAATGTAAGAAATCAGAAAAACAAATGTTTGGCACCTGCATATCCAATATCTGGCACTGTGCAGAGTAGAAGAGTGAAAGAAATAACGAAGAACAAAGTGGTTACTTTGCTTCAGGAGTTCATGATCTATAGTTAGAAACCAATATAAACATTTTGAGTATATTTCAAAGAAAGAGCAAAAGCAGGCCGGGAGTGGTGGCTTGCACCTGTAGTAATAATGCTTTGGGAGGCCAAGGTGGGAAGATTTCTTGAGCTCATGAGTTTGATACCAGCCTGAGAAATATAGTAAAACCTCATCTCTATAAAAAAAAAGTTAATTTAAAAAAGGCAGAGCAAAAACAAATATGAAAGAAAACATTAGAAATCAGAGCTTGGGCAAAGAGTTCAATGTGAGCAAAGCAGCTCCACCCTGGGGGGCCTCTGGAGCATCCCGGCTTCCTGTAGATGCCCCACCACATGGCCCTTTCCCGTCACTGGGAATCATCTTCTGTATCATGCCAGGATTTTTCCCCAAACTTCTCAACCTAATTTATTCAGCCAAAACATATATATTTCTTGAATCCTTACTAAGAGCAAGGCACTGTTCTACATAATAAAAATATGGCTATGATATAAAACAAAAATATTTACCCTCATGCAAATTACATTCCAGTGAGAAAAGACAGATCATTAATAAAATAAATATGTAAAATATATAATATGCCAGAAGGTAATAAGTGGCAGCAGAAGAATGGCCTTTCTACATGTCCATATCCCTATATGGCAAAAAGGACTTGTGGATGTGATGAAGTTATGGATCATGAGATGAGGAGATTATTCTGGATTACCCAGGTTGGCCCAATGTCATCACAAGAGTACTTAAAAGCAAAAGAGGGAGGCAGGAGAGTCCAAGGCAAGAGGCGTGACAGCTAGGGTAAGAATGATGCGGTTGCTGCCTGGAAGGGGGCCAGGAGCCAAGGGATGCAGGCTTCCTCTCAAAGCTGGAGAAGGTAAGAAAGTGTTCTCTATCCCCTAGAGAGAGTGTGTGTTCTCTTAGCCTACTAGAGGTGTGCTAATTTATTCCAGCAGTCATAGAAAACTTATATAGAAGGTCTCACTGAGAAGATAACATTTGAACAAAGATTCCAAGGAGGTGAGGGCACCAGCTATGCAGATATCTGGAGAAGAGCACTCCAGGAAGAAAAGGCAGGCAAACAGCAGGGTGCATGTCTAGCCCAGGTGCATGAAGTAGAGAACACTGGGAGTCAGAAGGCTAACAGGAGACAAGTCAGAGAGAGGGATTGGGGTGGGTCAACTCACACTCAGCCTCACTGGCTATTGTAAGGACTTCAAGTTATTCTAAGACACTGAGTATAGGAGAGTCTATGAGTATTTATAGAAATTCTGAATGTTTACAAGACAAATAAAAGTGGTATGCTAGTAAACCTATTGGTTGGTGGGGGAGAAGCCCAGATTTGTAGCATTTGCTGATTTCCATTGTGTAAATATTTCTACTGATGGTTTGACAAACACTTCATAAAATTCCTGGGTACTTAATTATCAGCTCCAGTAGAGCGCTGCATGTATGACACCCCATTTGCCAATTCCACACTGGATTCTATTGGGGACAAGCTGTATGAGAGTCAACTAGTGGCAGAAATAAGGAAGTCCTCAATAAAAATCAGCATTTACTTTTGACAGATGTGAGATTCTAGTACTTTTTTCTCTTTATTTGCTCTGCCTGGTGATTAAATTATGATTTTAAAAGAAACAGTTTTAATTCCTTATCAGAATGCTGCCACCAAATAAATAAAATATGTACTTTAACTATATGCAATCTTGTCTATATTATACTGTTGTCAACAGAAACATTATCAGGGGCCAGCTTCATGAAAGGAGATATGTGATAGAAGCTAGAGTTGTTGGAATGAAAAAAAAAAGTCAATTTTTTCTTTGGATTAATCAGAGGGAAGAAAGTAGACAGATAGGAAAGGAGAGGCAGGCTTAGCCAAGTTGAGGAAAGAGGCTGAACTCAGGAGGCAGTGGGAGAATATGATCATAGTTTGAAGAGAGCTGCAAGGCTGTTTAGTCCAGGTGAGGATCATAACCCAGAAGACCCAGTCACAAACACCATAACCCTGAATGTTGAAATCCTGAAAGATTAAAATTCCTAAAGTCTAAATTCTTTTTTTTAATAGAGATGGCGTGAATTAGTTCATTCTCATGCTCCCAATAAAGACATACATGAGTCTGGGTAATTTATAAAAGAAAGAGGTTTAATTGACTCACAGTTCAGAATGGCTGGGAAGGCTTAAGAAAACTTACAATCATGGTGAATGCAAACAAGAAGCAAGGCACCTTCTTCACAAGGCATCAGGAGGTGCTGAGCAAAGGGGGAAAAGCCCCTTATAAAACCATCAGTTCTCGCTCACTGTCATGAGAACAGCATAGGGGTAACCGCCCCCATGATTCAATTACCTCCAACTGGGTTCCTCCCACAACATGTAGGGATTATGGAAACTACAATTCAATGTGAGATTTGGGTGGGGACACATCCAAACCATATCATTCTGCCCCCTGCCCCTTCCAAATCTCATGTCCTTACATTTTAAAACATGATCGTGCCTTTCTAACAGTCCCCCAAAGTCTTAGCTCATTCCAGCATTAACCAAAATGTCCAAGTCCAAAGTCTTATCTTAGACAAGGCAAGGCCCTTCTGCCTATGAGCCTGTAAAATCAAAATCAAGTTAGTTACTTCATAGATACAATGAGGGTATAAGCATTGGGTAAATACACATGTTCCAAATGGGAGAAATTGGCCAAAATGAAGCGACTGCAGGCCCCATGCAAGTCCAAAATTCAATGGGTCAGTCAAATCTCAATGGGTTAGTCAAATATTGAAGCTCTGAAATAATTTCCTTTGACTTCATGTCTCACATTCAGGTCATGCTGAAGCAAGAGGTGGGCTCTTATGGCCTTGGGCAGCTCCATCCCTGTTGATTTGCAGGGTACAGCCCTCCTCATGGCTGCTTTCACAGGCTGGTGTTGAGTGTCTGTGGCTTTTCCAGGCATATGGTGCAAGCTGTCAGTGGATCTACCATTCTGGAGTCTGGAGGATGGTGGCCCTCTTCTCTCAGCTCCACTAGGCAGTGCCCCAGTGGGGAATGTGTGGGGGCTCTGACCCCACATTTCCCTTCTGCACTCACTGCCCTAGCAGTGGTTCCCCATGAGGGCTCTGTCCTGTCACAAATTTGTGCCTGAACACCCAGGCATTTCCACGCAGCCTCTGAAATTTAGGCATAGATTCCCAAACCTCAATTCTTGACTTGTGTGTACCCACAGGCCCAACACCTTGTGTAAGCTGCCAAGGCTTGGGGCTTGTATCCTCTGAAGCCATGGCCTAAGCTGTACATTGGCCCTTTTAGCCATGATTAGGACACAGGGCACCAAGTCCTGAGACTGCACAGAGCAGCAAGGCCCTGTATCAGGCCCATAAGCCATTTTTTCCTCCTAGGCCTCCTGGCCTGTGATGGTTTGGGCTGCCATGAAGGTCTCTGACATGCCCTGAAGACATTTTCCCATTGTCTTGGTGATTAACATTCAGCTCCTTCTTACTTATGCAAGTTTCTGCAGCTGGCTTGAATTTCTCTCCAGAAAATTGGTTTTCCTTTTCTATCTCATCATCAAGCTGCAAAATTTTTAAAACTTTTATGCTCTGCTTCCTCTTGAACACTTTGCTACTTAGGAATTTCTTCTGCCAGATACCCTAAATCATCTATCTCAAGTTCAAAGTTCCACAGACTTCTAGGGCAGGGGCAAAATGCCATCAGTCTCTTTGCATAGCAAGAGTCACCTTTACTCCAGTTCCCAACAAGTTCTTCATCTCCATATGAGACCACCTCAGCCTGGACTTCATTCTCCATGTCACTGTCAGCATTTTCCTCAAAACCATTCTACAAGTCTCTAGGAAGTTCCAAACTTCCTCACATTTTTCTGTCTTCTTCTGAACCCTCCAAACTGTTCAACCTCTGCCTGTTACCCAGTTCCAAAGTCACTTCCACATTTTTAGGTATCCTTATAGCAACACCCCACTACCTCAGTACCAATTTACTGTATCAGTCCATTATCATGCTGCTAATAAAGACATACCCAAGCTTGGGTAATTTATAAAGAAAAGAGGTTTAATTGACTCACAGTTCATCATGGCTGGGGAGGCCTCAGGAAACTTACAAGTGTGGCAGAATGCGAAGGGTAAGCAAGTCACCTTCTTCACGAGGTGGCAGGAAGGAGAAGTGCAAGGAAAGGGGAGAAAGCTCCTTATAAAACCATCAGATGTTGTGAGAACTCACTCATTATCATGAGAACAGCATGGGGGTAACTGCCTCCATGATTCAATTACCTCCCACTGGGTCCCCATCATGATATGTGAGGATTATGGGAACTACAATTCAAGATGAGATTTGGTTGGGGACACAGCCAAACCATATCATGGGGTCCCACTTTATTGCCCCAGCTGATTTCAAACTCCTGGGCTCAAGTGATCCTCCTGTCCTGGCCTCCCAAAGTGCTGGGAATACAGGCATGAGCAACCATGCCTAGTCCTAAAGTCTAAATTCTTAACATCTAAAATCCAGAAAATCACAATCACAGGAGACTTGTACCACATTAGTTGCATCATGTTAGGTACAACTGTTGCTTTGTTTTCTTTTTATTTGGAAATTATGTATGGTTTAAGGGGGTCCATATGGGTGCCAAATCTACAAGGGGTGGACTTGCAGACTTAATTTCAGGTGTCAACTTGACTGGATTAAGGAATCCCTGGAAAGCTCAGAAAGCATTATTTTGGGTATGTTTGGATGGTTTTCTCAGAAGAAATCAGTGTGTGGGTCTGAGTGGACTAGGTGGGGAAGATCTGCTGTCAATGTTTTGAATGTCTTGAATATCACAGAAGAAGTGAAAATGAAAGTAAAAAAATGCACAAAATCTTGTCTGCCAAATTATGTAATCATGTACCAAGCACCTCCACACGTAGCACCATGTTTGCCTTCACAAAATGCCTTTTGTCAGATAATAAAAAGAGTCCAACAAATTCAGTGGCCTTCTGAACCAGACACCTCCTGGCACAGAGCTTCCTCCAGTGCTACAAGACATATTAAATCATAAACTATTCTTGATTAGGGATTTGACTGTCAAAAAATAAACATATTTATTTACCACTAAGCCTAACATAACAAAACTGGTGCATGTTTTACTTTGGCTGATGAATGGCACTTTCAGAACTGTCCCCAGTGGATTTTTATAATCAACTTTATACAGTTTATGCCCCCATTGGATTACAAAATTCTGTAATTTAATCTGAAGGTTTATGGTTTAATAACTGGAAAAAGTGAAGTACTTTATAAAAGCTTATTTGAAGATTTGGAGGGCTTTGCAGAAGAAAATAGATTTCAATCAGATCCCCAAATTATAATGACAAGTTTTTAATCAGGTGTGATCAAGGCTTCTAAAAGTGAATTGCAAGTTGTTACCAGTAAAGTATGTACCTTCCATTCAGCCCAGTTTATTTGCCAGAAAATTAAGGTGAGTGGATTGGCCAGGCCATACGGCAATGATGAAAATTTTAGTTTAAAAATGTGTCATTTGTCTGTATTGGCATTCCTTCCACCTGATAAAATTCCAGGAGCTTTTGATAAATTAAAACCACAATTGCCTGAAGAAGCCAGAAAAATTACATGCTGGTTTGAAAATAATGATGTGCAAGGTAGGATAAGAAGTCATTTAGGCAATGGTGCTGCTGTTCAATCAAGAGTATTGTTTCTGCCAAATGAGTGGCCTCTCTATATGAGGGCCTGCAAAATGGATTTCCACATACTCAAAACAATAGACAAGAATGGCATAGAAGATTGGAAAACGTAATAGGAAATGCTCATGTCAGTGTGTATCAAATTATAGAAGAATTTCAAAAAGAGCAGTGCCACGTAGAAAATGAATGTGAACATATTTTGAGAGTCAAATCCTAAAAACAAAAAAGGCAACTATTCATCGTGATGCAAGACTTCAAAATATAGTTAATGATCATGAAAGCCAGCCAGCTATGATGAACTCTGCAATTGCCCATAATCTATCCATGTAATATAATTTTATATGTCAATTTTCTTTTTAGTTGTTTCTTTTTCCATTTTTTCCACTATTTTAAATTCTCAGCATTATTTTTTACAACTTGCTATGCTATGTATTTCATCTCAGTATCATTTCCAATACTGGAGGTATAAATTTTGCAAAGACTTTTAGAGAGTTCTAATTTGTTTTATGCATTTTTTTGCAAATTTGACTCCACAAGAGTGCATTATCACAACACTGACTTTGTGTGTAAGCATTGTACATGTACATAAAAACATTAAAGCTTCCTCAATAAATGAGAAGATATCCTTTTTGCACATTTGCATTTGGGAAAGAGAAAATTTCTCAAGATGTCAGCTTTTTGACTGCATATTAGATGGTGACCCATCCCAGCTTTTGATGAATCTGGTCAAAAGACTTAGGTTGTCTGTTACAGTATTCCAGATGACCTAAGTTATAAAGCTGAATGCACCCAGTTACCAACCATGCTTTTATACATTTTGCTTTTTGACCCATTTCTTTACGAGTACAACTCATCTGCTCATTACCGTTATACCCTTAAGACTCTCATTAGCATACCTGAGTTTTATGCTTGCAAATATATGTATGTTATTATTTCCTATTGATTGTGTAAAGTGGCCTAGGAAGCATTCTGTTGTGTTTTTATACATTTCTCAAATAAATTCCATCTTAAAAATATAAATAAATGCTTTTTGTTGTTGTTTTTAGACAGAGTCTCACTCTGTCACCCAGGCTGGAGTGCAGTGGTGTGATCTCGGCTCACTGTAACCTCCATCTCCTGGGTTCAAGTGATTCTCCTGACTCAGCCTCCCAAGTAGCTGGGACTACAGGTGCCCATCACAATGCCTGGCTAATTTTTTGTATTTTTAGTAAAGATGGGGTTTCACCATGTTAGCCAGGATGGTCTCAATCTCCTGACTTTGTGATCTACCCGCCTCGGCCTCCAAAAGTGCTGGGATTAAAGGCGTGAGCCACCGCGCCCTGCCCAATAAATGCTTTTTAAAGAATGTGTTAATAATTTTTTTCCAGAATTGTATTTTCAGAATTTTGTTTTTTGAGGATTGTGATTTTCAGGATTTTAGGCTGTACAGATTTAGATCTTTTGGGACTTAACATTTGAGATTATGACGTTCAGGATTGTGTCTTCCTGGGTTGTGGCCCAAACCCATGTGGTCCAAAGCTATTTCATATGAGAGGAAAGCAAACCATGTGCACAGATGCAATGAAGGCTTAAATAGGCGTCATGTATAGATTATATCCCAGGAAAACATGATTAAGATGGTACGTAGCGACTTTTATTTTTCCCAGTGAAAAAGGTCCACATTCTTTTTCTTGTGTGGAACTAAACACAATTTCTGAATCAATGTAAGTGAATGCAAATCACCATGTTCACTTAGCTGATGCTCCTTTTTTAATGGGAATAGAAGGGAGGTGATTTGAAGAGATGATGGCGCGGGACCCTGGACCTAAGGAAGCTGCAGTGGGTGAAGGGGAGAAACAGAGGAGCAGGGGCTGGAGAAAGAGTGGGGAGTCATCAACTACCCTCCTTGCTCCCGGCGTCTGGTGTTTGGAGCCCAGAGGTCTTCTCTAGGGCCTCAGAGAAGCTACCAAGTCTGTTCATTTCTCTTTCCCCACCCCTGCTTGTATCACAAATAAAGAAATTATTGACAACTGAGTTCCTGACTAGGTGGCAGGATTTTAGGGACCTTTCACCTCGTCTGAACCACATGAAAGTAGTAGGAGTCCCATGGATTAGTTAGCAATGGTTCTTGAGATTATTTGATCATATAAATAATCAGAATACTTGTAGTCATCTTGCTTTTCTCATAATGCCTAGCTGGGGGATGGTGGGGGCAGAGAGGACTGGAGTGAGAAGAGATAGAACCAGAGCTGGCTTTCATGTATGGGGCTCTCTAGAGCAATCAGGCCTAAGTACAACCAAGAGGGGTCTTGAAGCAGCTCCGGTGAGGGCAGCCTGGGTTCAGGCCCCAGCTCGCACCAAGCACGTCACCTGTCCAACTGGGAAGCTTAAGCAATGTGTTTCTGTTTTTGTTTTTTTTTCTAGTAAAGAATTCAATGTCATTAGCTACATTCACAATGCTGTGCAATCATCACCACTATCCATTTCCAGAACATTCTATCATCCCAGACAGGAACTCTGTGCCCATTAGACACTAACCCCCACCCATTTCCACCTCCTGCCAGCCCTGAAAACCTCTATTCTACTTTCTGTCTCTGTTAATTTGCCTGTTCCAGGTTCTTCATATAGATGGAATCATGTAGTCTGTGTCTGACGTCTCACTTAGCATAATGTTTTTAAGTTTTATCTATGTGGTAGCAAGTATTAGAATTCCCTCCCTTTTCAAAGATCACTAATATTCCATTTTATGTCTATAACACATTTTGTTTATCCGTCTATCCCTCAATAGACTTTTAGGTTGTTTCCACCTTGTGGTTGCTGTAAATAAGGCTGCTGTGATGCTGCAATGAACACAGGTGTAGCAGCCAGGAGGCATGCGCCACCTGCTACTCAGGCATGTGAGGCAGGAAGATCGCTTGAGCCCAGCAGTCCTGGGCTGCAGTGTGCTGTGTTGATCAGATGTCTGCACGAAATTAGACATTAGTACAGTGACCTCCCGGGATAGGGGCTACCATGTTGACTAAGGAGCGGTGAACTGGCCTGGGTTGGAGACAAAGCAGGGCACAACTCCCAGTTTGACCAACATGGGGATCGCGCCCACAGACAGCCCCGTAGCAGGGGGATCACGCCCGTGGACAGCCCCGCAGCAGGGGGTCATGCCCATGGACAGTCCCGCAGCAGGGGTCATGCCCGTGGACAGCCCCGCAGCAGGGGTCATGCCCGTGGACAGCCCCGCAGCAGGGGGTCATGCCTGTGGACAGCCCCGCAGCAGGGGGTCATGCCCGTGGACAGCCCCGCAGCAGGGGTCATGCCTATAAACAGCCCCTGCACTCCGGCTTAGGAAACATAGTGAGACCCCATCTATTAAAAGAAAAAAGGGTAGGGAGAGAAAACAGGTGTACAAGTATCTATTTGAGTAACTGCTTTCCATTCTTTTGAAGATAGGTATAGGTAGATATAGATACAGATATAGAGATTTATAGATATGAGGGGGATTACTGAATCATATGGTAATTCTATGTCTAAATTTTTGAGGAACCATATGCTTTCCACAGCTGATGTATTATTTTTCATACCCACCCTCAATGCACAAGAGTTACAATTTTTCCACATCCTTGTCAGCACTTGTTATTTTCTGGGTGTTTTTGCTTTGTTTTGAGTCCGAGTCTTCTTCTGTCTCCAGGCTGGAGTGCGGTGGTATGATCTTGGCTTACTGTAACCTCCACCTCCCAGGTTCAAGTGATTCTCATGCCGCAGCCTCTCAATTAGCTGGGATTACACACGTCTGCCACCAAACCTGACTAATTGTGTGTGCGTGTGTGTGTGTGTTGGTTTTTTTTTTTTTTTTGGTACAGATGAGATTTCACCATGTTGGCCCGGTTACTGTCAAACTCCCGACCTCAGGTGATCCACCTGATCTCAGCTGGGATTACAGATGTGAACCAGCATGACTGGCCCCTGATTTTTTTGTTTTTTTCTTTTTTGATAGCAGCCATCCTAATGGGTGTGCAGTGTGTGTGTGTGTGTGTGTGTGTGTGTGTGTGTGTGTGTGTTTTTAATGTCACATTGGTGATTCTAATGTATAACCAGCAAAGAAAAGCATGGATTCTGGGTCTCAATTTTTCATCTAGGAAAACCGGAGCAAATAAAACCTATTGAAGAGTCCTCCTGATGATTGAATGAGTTCCCCCATAGAAGGCAAAATCTACAAATTTTTGTTCCTCTCTTATTCCCTTGGAATTCTACTAAACTTCCTGCCTCAACATACAGAGAAACTCCTGAAGCCTAAAACTGTGCAGATTTGACACAGGGCTGATTTTAACTTCTGTTTTGCTTTTACCATATAGCTAGCTGCAGATGTTACATGTGTCCTCCATGACATCTAAATAGCACTACACCTGCACCAGATTTCCTCTCAAATTAACTACTCATCAGTTCTATTATTAAACAAACAGGGAGCAGCTGTAATACTAAAGGAGTGAGTGGGATTGTGCTTTAAAATTACACCTCTGCCAACACTTTTAGTTTGCTTGTTGAATAACTGCAAGTTTTCCAGTTAAATTAATAGAATACATTATACCCATAAAATCCTGACATACTTGGCAATACACACAACAAAATATTTTAGAAGTAGAGAATATAATAAATGTATGACACTTTAGAAATGCATTGAGATAAGTTTAAACAGTGTTTACTTTTAATTGGTGTGCTTTCTTTCATCTCACAGTAATAAGCTGTGGTTTAGTTTATCGGCTGAATACTCAGTATGCAGTCGTTTGTAAAATTTTGGAGGTCCGCAGTAATGTGATTATTGAGCTTCAACAGAATACACAGAAGATCCCAAGAACCACAAACTAATCCATCCACTATGCAGTATCTAAAGTGTTTGCAAAAATAAAAACAAACAACAACAACAAAACACCTGAAAAATTGACTCGTAGCAAAGCTATCAGGTTAGTGCAAAAGTAATTGTGGTTTTGCCATTGAAAGTAATGAAAGTAATTGAAAGAATAGGTATTCTAGCTGGACATTCTACAATGCATGCCACAACCATGGATCAATGATGTATTGAAAACGCAAACCAACTGAGGATCACTGCTGTGCATTATTCCCATCATGTCATAATGTGGCAAACTAAAACTAAGCACCTGTAACAAGGGATTTTCAGAGGGAAGGCAAACATATTGGTTAAAGCAAACAAAACTGGCAATTTTCAATTTGCTCAAATCAAATTATTCACATACTTTGTATGCTTCTCTACAAAATCCACAACTTTTGATAGGATCACCCTTAGGTAAAACTCTAAAGTGAGCAGCTTCTGATCAAGAGGCCTCAACTCCTTTTCCCTTCTGTATCACAGACCTTGTGGGTGAATACATCACATGACCTAATATGATTTGGCCAGTTGGGAAAGGTCTCTTTAAAGAACTAACACTCAGGCTGGGATCTAGAGAAAAGCACCATAAACTTGAATGTGCATAGGAACTACCTGGGGAAATTGTCAACATGTAGATTCTGATTCATTGGATCTAGGGTGGTGCCTGAGCTCTAGGAAGCTCCCAGGGATGCCTATGTGACTGCCTTGGACATCAGTTATAGTAGCAAGACTATAAGCAGATACCAGCCAACAAAGCAGGAGTAAAGGCATCATGGCCCAGGTAGCCCTGGACGAGGCCAGCTCCGGCATCTGAGTAAAGAGTAACTGGACTGAGGTCTATGAGTGCTGCCATGAGAGGTGAGGCTGAGAAGGTGGACAAGATCTAGGTCAATGTGTGAAGTTCCTACTAAATGCAAGGCTAGGCTCTGCATAAACAGAAATAAATAAGGTAAACCTAGTCCTTGCACCTTTACAGCTTGTGGTCTAGCAGAATAATTTCGTGGGTAGAAAATCATTAAAGATTTTTAAATGAAGGAGAGACATGATCTAATTGAAATTTTTGATGAACCTCTCTGGGTGTGCCATAGAGAAGGTATTGGAGAGGCAAAAAGTTGTAAAGAGGAGTGTATGTTTGCAGACCAGGTGAAAGATGCAGATGACAGAAGCGGATAATTTTAGCACATATTCTGAAGGTGAAATAACAGGACTTGGTTGCAAGTTGTGATGGTGGGGGGGTGGCAGGAAGGAGAAAGCATCAAGGATGATTATGCTTTCTGGAAGAAGCAAATGGGTGAGGCGGAGCCAAGATGGCCGAATAGGAACAGCTCCGGTCTACAGCTCCCAGCCTGAGTGATGCAGAAGACACGGGTGATTTCTGCATTTCCATCTGAGGTACCAGGTTCATCCACTAGGGAGTGCCAGGCAGTGGGCGCAGGAAAGTGGGTGCAGCGCACTATGTGCAAGCCAAAGCAGAGTGAGGCATTGCCTCACTCGGGAAGTGCAAGGGGTCGGGGAGTTCCCTTTCCTAGTCAAAGAAAGGGGTGACAGATGGCACCTGGAAAATCGGGTCACTCCCACCCTAATACTGTGCTTTTCTGATGGGCTTAAAAAATGGCACACCAGGAGATGATATCCCGCACCTGGCTTGGAGGGTCCTACACACATGGAGTCTCACTGATGGCTAACACAGCAGTCTGAGATCAAACTGCAAGGCGGCAGCGAGGCTGGGGGAGGGGCACCCACCATTGCCCGGGCTTGCTTAGGTAAACAAAGCAGCCAGGAAGCTCAAACTGGGTGGAGCCCACCGCAGCTCAAGGAGGCCTGCCTGCCTCTGTAGGCTCCACCTCTGGGGGCAGTGCACAGACAAACAAAAAGACAGCAGTAACCTCTGCAGACTTAAATGTCCCTGTCTGACAGCTTTGAAGAGAGTACTGGTTCTCCCAACCCACAGCTGGAGATCTCAGAATGGGCAGACAGCCTCCTCAAGTGGGTCCCTGATGCCTGAGTGGCCTAACTGGGAGGTACCCCCCAGTAGGGGCAGACTGACACCTCACATGGCCAGGTACTCCTCTGAGACAAAACTTCCAGAGGAACGATCAGGCAGCAGCATTCGCGGTTCATGAAAATCCTCTGTTCTGCAGCCACCGCTGCTGATACCCAGGCAAACAGGGTCTGGAGTGGACCTCTAGCAAACTCCAACAGACCTGCAGCTGAGGGTCCTGTCTGTTAGAAAGAAAACTAACAAACAGAAAGGACATCCACACCGAAAACCCATCTGTACATCACCATCATCAAAGACCAAAAGTAGATAAAACCACAAAGATGGGGAAAAAACAGAGCAGAAAAACTGGAAACTCTAAAAAGCAGAGCGCCTCTCCTCCTCCAAAGGAATGCAGTTCCTCACCAGCAATGGAACAAAGCTGGATGGAGAATGATTTTGACGAGTTGAAAGAAGAAGGCTTCAGACGATCAAACTACTCTGAGCCACAGGAGAAAATTCAAACCAATGGCAAAGAAGTTAAAAACTTTGAAAAAAAATTAGACAAATGTATAACTAGAATAACCAATACAGAGAAGTGCTTAAAGGAGCTGATGGAGCTAAAAGCCAAGGCTCAAGAACTATGTGAAGAATGCAGAAGCCTCAGGAGATGATGCCATCAACTGGAAGAAAGGGTATCAGTGATGGAAGATCAAATGAATGAAATGAAGTGAGAAGAGAGGTTTAGAGAAAAAAGAATAAAAAGAAATGAACAAAGCCTCCAAGAAAATGGGACTATGTGAAAAGACCAAATCTACATCTGATTGGTGTACCTGAAAGTGATGGGGAGAATGGAACCAACTTGGAAAACACTCTGCAGGATATTATCCAGGAGAACTTCCCCAATCTAGCAAGGCAGGCCAACATTCAGATTCAGGAAATACAGAGAACGCCACAAAGATACTCCTTGAGAAGAGCAACTCCAAGACATAATTGTCAGATTCACCAAAGTTGATATGAAGGAAAAAATGTTAAGAGCAGCCAGAGAGAAAGGTTGAGTTACCTACAAAGGGAAGCCCATCAGACTAACAGCTGATCTTTTGGCAAAATCTCTACAAGCCAGAAGAGAGTGGGGGCCAATATTCAACATTCCTAAAGAAAAGAATTTTCAACCAAGAATTTCATATCCAGCCAAACTAAGCTTCACAAGTGAAGGAGAAATAAAATACTTTACAGACAAGCAAATGCTGAGAGATTTTGTCACCACCAGGCCTGCCCTAAAAGAGCTCCTGAAGGAAGCACTAAACATGGAAAGGAACGACCCATACCAGCTACTGCAAAAACATGTCAAATTGTAAAGACCATTGAGGCTAGGAAGAAACTGCATCAACTAATGAGCAAAATAACCAGCTAACATCATCATGACAGAATCAAATTCACACATAACAATATTAACTTTAAATGTAAATGGACTAAATGCTCCAATTAAAAGACATAGTCTGGCAAATTGGACAGAGTCAAGACCCATCAGTGTGCTGTATTCAGGAAACTCTTCTCACATGCAGAGACACACATAGGCTCAAAATAAAAGGATGGAGGAAGATCTACCAAGCAAATGGAAAACAAAAAAAGGCAGGGGTTGCAATCCTAGTCTCTGATAAAACAGACTTTAAACCAACAAAGATCAAAGAGACAAAGAAGGCCATTACATAATGGCAAAGGGACCAATTCAACAAGAATCGCTAACTATCCTAAATATATATGCACCCAATACAGGAGCACCCAGATTCATAAAGCAAGTCCTGAGTGACCTACAAAGAGACTTAAACTCCTGCACAATAATAATGGGAGACTTTAACACCCCACTGTCAACATTAGACAGATCAATGAGACAGAAAGTTAACAAGGATATCCAGGAATTGAACTCAGCTCTGCACCAAGCAGACCTAATAGACATTTACAGAACTCTCCACCCCATACCAACAGAATATACATTTTTTTCAGTACCACACCACACCTATTCCAAAATTGACCACACAGTTGGAAGTAAAGCTCTCCTCAGCAAATGTAAAAGAACAGAAATTATAACAAACTGTCTCTCAGACCACAGGCAATCAAACCAGAACTCAGGATTAAGAAACTCACTCAAAATCACTCAACTACATGGAAACTGAACAACCTGCTCCTGAATGACTACTGGGTACATAACGAAATGAAGGCAGAATTAAAGATTTTCTTTGAAACCAACAAGAACAAACACACAACATACAAGAATCTCTGGGACACATTCAAAGCAGTGTGTAGAGGGAAATTTATAGCACTAAATGCCCACAAGAGAAAGCAGGAAAGATCTAAAATTGACACCCTAACATCACAATTAAAAGAACTAGAAAAGCAAGAGCAAACACATTCAACAGCTAGCAGAAGGCAAGAAATAACTAAAATCAGAGCAGAACTGAAGGAAATAGAGACACAAAAAAACCTTCAAAAAATTAATGAATCCAGGAGCTGGTTTTTTGAAAAGATCAACAAAATTGATAGACCGCTGGCAAGAATAATAAAGAAGAAAAGAGAGAAGAATCAAATAGACACAATAAAAAATGATAAAGGGGATATCACCACCGATCCCACAGAAATACAAACTACCATCAGAGAATATTACAAACACCTCTATGCAAATAAACTAGAAAATCTAGAAAAAATGGATAAATTCCTCGACACGTACACCCTCCTGAGACTAAACCAGGAAGAAGTTGAATCTCCAAATAGACCAATAACAGGCTCTGAAATTGTGGCAATAATCAATAGCTTACCAATCAAAAAGAGTCCAGGACCAGAAGGATTCACAGCCGAATTCTACCAGAGGTACAAGGAGGAACTGGTACCATTCCTTCTGAAACTATTCCAATCAATAGAAAAAGAGGGAATCCTCCCTAACTCATTTTATGAGGCCAGCATCATCCTGATACCAAAGCCTGGCAGAGACACAACAAAAAAGAGAATTTTAGACCAATATCCCTGATGAACATTACTGCAAAAATCCTCAGTAAAATACTGGCAAACCAAATCCAGCAGCACATCAAAAAGTGTATCCACCATGATCAAGTGGGCTTCATCCCTGCGATGCAAGGCTGGTTCAACATACGCAAATCAATAAATGTAATCCAGCATATAAACAGAACCAAAGACAAAAACCACATGATTATCTCAATAGATGCAGAAAAGGCCTTTGACAGAATTCAACAACCTTCATGCTAAAAACTCTCAATAAATTAGGTATTGATGGGATGTATCTCAAAATAATAAGAGCTATCTCTGACAAACCCACAGCCAATATCATACTGAATGGGCAAAAACTGGAAGCATTCCCTTTGAAAACTGGCACAAGACAGGGATGCCCTCTCTCACCACTCCTATTCAACATAGTGCTGGAAGTTCTGGCCAGGGCAATCAGGCAGGAAAAGGAAATAAAGGGTATTCAATTAGGAAAAGAGGAAGTCAAATTGTCCCTGTTTGCAGATGACATGATTGTATATCTAGAAAACCCCATCCTCTCAGCCCAAAATCTCCTTAAGCTGATAAGCAACTTCAGCAAAGTCTCAGGATACAAAATCAATGTACAAAAATCAGAAGCATTCTTATACACCAATAACAGACGGAGAGCCAAATCATGAGTGAACTCCCATTCACAATTGCTGCAAAGAGAATAAAATACCTAGGAATCCAACTTACAAGGGACATGAAGGACCTCTTCAAGGAGAACTACAAACCACTGCTCAATGGAATAAAAGAGGATACAAACAAATGGAAGAAATTCCATGTTCATGGGTAGGAAGAATCAATATCATGAAAATGGCCATACTGCCCAAGGTAATTTATAGATTCAACGCCATCCCCATCAAGCTACCAATGACTTTCTTCACAGATTTGGAAGAAACTACTTTAAAGTTCATATGGAACCAAAAAGGAGCCTGCATCGCCAAGTCAATCCTAAGCCAAAAGAACAAAGCTAGAGGCATCATGCTACCTGACTTCAAACTATGCTACAAGACTACAGTAACCAAAACAGCATGGTACTGGTACCTCAACAGAGATATAGATCAATGGATCAGAACAGAGCCCTCAGAAATAATGCTGCATATCTAAAACTATCTGATCTTTGACAAACCTGACAAAAACAAGCAATGGGGAAAGGATTCCCTATTTAATAAATGGTGCTGGGAAAACTGGCTAGCCATATGTAGAAAGCTGAAACTGGATCCCTGCCTTACACCTTATACAAAAATTAATTCAAGATGGATTAAAGACTTATATGTTAGACCTAAAACTATAAAAATCCTAGAAGTAAACCTAGGCATTTTCATTCAGGACATAGGCATGGACAAGGACTTCATGTTTAAAACACCAAAAGCAATGGCAACAAAAGCCAAAATTGACAAATGGGATCTAATTAAACTAAAGAGCTTCTGCACAGCAAAAGAAACTACCATCAGAGTGAACAGGCAACCTACAAAATGGGAGAAAATTTTCACAACCTACTCATCTGACAAAGGGCTAATATCCAGAATCTACAATGAACTCAAACAAATTTACAAGAAAAAAACAAACAACACCATCGAAATGTGGGTGAAGGACATGAACAGACACTTTTCAAAAAGAAAAAGACATTTATGCAGCCAAAAAACACATGAAAAAATGCTCATCATCAGTGGCCATCAGAGAAATGCAAATCAAAACCACAATGAGATACCATCTCACACCAGTTAGAATGGCCATCATTAAAAAGTCAGGAAACAACAGGTGCTGGAGAGGATGTGGAGAAATAGAAACACTTTTACACTGTTGGTGGGACTGTAAACTAGTTCAACCATTGTGGAAGTCAGTGTGGCCATTCCTCAGGGATCTAGAACTAGAAATACCATTTGACCCAGCCATCCCATTACTGGGTATATACTATAAATCATGCTGCTATAAAGACACATGCACATGTATGTTTATTGCAGCACTATTCACAATAGCAAAGACTTGGAACCAACCCAAATGTCCAACAACGATAGACTGGATTAAGAAAATGTGGCACATATACACCATGGAATACTATGCAGCCATAAAAAATGATGAGTTCTTGTCCTTTGTAGGGACATGGATGAAACTGGAAATCATCATTCTCAGTAAACTATCGCAGGGACAAAAAACCAAACACAGCATGTTCTCACTCATAGGTGGGAATTGAACAATGAGAACACATGGACACAGGAAGGGGAACATCAAACTCTGGGGACTGTTGTGGGGTGGGGGGAGGGGGGAGGGATAGCATTAGCAGATATACCTAATGCTAAATGAGGAGTTAATGGGTGCAGCACACCAGCATGGCACATGGATACATATGTAACAAACCTGCACATTGTGCACATGTACCCTAAAGCTTAAAGTATAATAATAATAAAATAAAATAAAATAAAGAAGTATCACATTTTTTTACTCATTCATCATTTGATAGATATTTGAATTGTGTCCAATTTTAGGCAATTATGAATAATGCTGATATGAACGTTTATATACAAGTCTGTGTGGACATGTTTTAATTTATCCTGTGTAGATATCTGAGAATGGAATTTCTAAGTCAAATAATATGTGTATGCTAAATTATTTAAGAAAGTGACAAATCTTTATCCAAAATGGCACTATCATTTTTCATGTGCATCAGCACCATGTAAGGGTTTCTGTTCTTCCAAATTTTTGCCAACCTTGGGTATTTTTACTCTTCTTAATTTTAGTCATTCTAGTTGGATGTGTAATGCTATCTCGTGTGGTTTTAATTTTCATTTCCCTAATGACTAATAATCTAGAGAATCTATTTATGTGCTCAGTAGCCATTTGTGTATCTTCTTTGGTGAACTTTCTATTTATGTCTGTTGCCCACTTTTAAATTCAATCATGAGATTCTTATTGTCAAGTTATAAGGGCTTTGTATACTTTAGATATAAGTAATGTAAAAGTCAGATGATTTATAAACATTTTATCTCAGCTTGTAGTTTTTCTTATATTTAATGGTGTCTTTTAAAGGGTAAAGTACTCTCAATTAATTATGAAATGCAATCTATCAAGACTTTCTCTTACAAATTATGTTCTTAGTGTCGTATATACATAAAAATTGCCCTGTCAAAAGAAAAAAAAAGAAGCAAATGGGTAAATGGAGATAATTTTTATGAAGAATGGTAAGGCTGAAGAAGAAATAAACTAACAGAAGGGAAATGATTGAGAAAGTGGCATAGATTTGGGGGCAGAACTCAAGAGTTTTGAATTCTGATTTTAGGAATGCCTGTGAAATTCCCAGTGGAGATTTCAAGATGGCAGGTGCACATAATGTTTTGGAACTTGGAAGGAGAGCTCTATAGGAGCCATACACATATAAATGGTATCTAAAGCCATAGGAATTATTAAAACCTTGTCTAGAGTCTGTGTAGGCAGGGGTGTCCAATCTTTTGGCTTCCCTGGGCTGCATTGGAAGAAGAAGAATTGTCTTGGGCCACACATAAAATATACTAACATTAACAATAGCTGATGAACAAAAAAAAGTCATAAAAAATCTTATAATGCTTGAAGAATGTTTAAAAATTTGTGTTGGGCTGCATTCAAAGCTGTCCTGGGCCACACGTTGCCCACAGGCCACAGACTGGACAAGCTTAGTATGGAATAAGTACAGAAGGAGGACCCAGGATTTAGGAACTTCAACATTTAAAGTTTGGGCAAAGAGGGAGGAGCTGATAAGAAAATAGTTCAAGCTAGAGGAAGAGATCAGGGGTCTACCCTACTGAATGTTCCTGAGACCACATTGGACTTATATATTACATAATATGTACAATATATGTTAATTCGGTGATGGATACCCTAATAGCTTTGAACTGACCACTATGCATGGAACAAAATTGCACCTGTATCCCATAAATTTTATATAAACAAAAGTAAATAAATAGAAGGCAGGAAGAGAGAAAGAGGGAGGGAAGGAAGGAAGGAAGGAAGGAAGGAAGGATGAGGAAAGGAAAGGGAAAGGAAGGGAAGGGAAGGGAAGGGAAGGGAAGGAGGAAGGGAGAGTGAGGAAAAGAAAGAAAGGAAAGGAAAGGGAGGGAGGGAGGGAAGGAAGGAAGGAAGGGGAAAGAAAGAAAGAGAGAGAGAGAGAGAAAGAAAGAAAGAAAGAAAGAAAGAAAGAAAGAAAGAAAGAAAGAAAGAAAGAAAGAGAAAGAGGAATAGTGTTCGTGATGTTTATGAATCACCAATTCTGGGGGTGCTGAATTGTGTCCCCCAAGATTCCTATGTTGAAGAGCTGATCCCCACTGCCTCAGAGGGGACTGATTTACAGAAGGCCTTCAAAGAGGTAAGTGAGGTCAAATGAAGCCATATGGGTGGACCCTAAACCAATATGGCAGGTGTCCATCTAAAAAGAGATTGAGACACAGGCAACACAGCCTGAGGACACAGTAGGAAAGGAGCCATCTGCAAGGCAGCAGTTCTTGGAAGAAGTCAAACCTGCTGACATTCCATCCTGGATTTTCAGTCTTCAGAGCTGTGAGAAGACAAACAATTCAATCTGTGGCAGCTTGTGATGGAAGCCCCTAGCACTCTTATATGGTGACCTTAGCACAAGCAGTTTCATAGGCTTGACGAAAGTGAAAGCCAAACTGACCTGAATAAAGAGTGAAAGGAAAAGGAGCAAAAGGAGACAGTAAGTGTGGAAAATCCTTAAGGAAAATTTGCCAAGAAAGGAGGAGATAGCTTGATAGCTAGAAAGACACACAGAGTCAAAGGTAAGGTTTCTCCAAGATAGAATATTTTTTAAATGAAAAATTTATATTTAAATGTTGACAGAAGGCATCAAGAAGGAGAGAGACTGAAGATGCAGATGACAAATGGAAAAGCAATGAGCAGAATCTCTGAAAAGTCAGAAAAAGAAGGGAGATTATTAGAGGGATGTCCTTTTACAGTAAGAGGAATACTTCCTCCACTGCCCCAGGATTTAAAAAGCTTATAAATGACAGGTAACATTCTACCTAATTATAGAATTTTACACTTTTCAATAAATTTTGTTTCACATGATACAGTCACTCTGTGAATTCAGTGAGACAAACAGTTATCCACATTTTACATAAAAAGAAAGAAAAGGCAGAAAAGAAGTGATTTGCTTGAAGTGACACAGAAACGGCTGGTAGAACCGTGCACTGTGTAGATGTCAGGGCTCCTGACTTCTCATTTAACACCAGAAATGTAGGCAGAATTAGATATGATGACAGTTATTATATTTTTAAACCTTTCAAATAAGAATATCCTTAGATTTTCATTCATTAACAAAGCACAAATCATGTGATTAGCATTTGAAAATGTTTTATTATATGATGACTAGACACCAAAAGAGGTTTCCATTTTCCTGTGTATTTGAAAGAGTTCAACAGCCCTAAGTCACACAGTTGGAGGAAACTCAAACAAGGGAAGTTTCGTTTGAAGTGATGAAATTAGCACGATGAAGTTTACAATACAAAGATTTTTGTTTCAAGACTCTGAGCTTTGGTAGGGAGGAAGGGGAAAGGCAGATGACACCAAATAAGACTGGCTGGAGAGGGGATGAGAAGCATCAATTAGAAAGCTCTTCAAATTCAAATGGACCATTCAAACCATCCCAGGACTAGACTCCAATTGGGAAAGACTGAAGGAAATGATCTCCTACTTCCACGAGATGGCTAACGTGATTTAGGTAAAAAGCTTTTAGTTTTATGGCTGGGGAGGTAGCAATAAAGAAAATGAACTTCCTGCCAGTGATTCTTTTTCAAGCCCTGCCAATTCCTGTGTCTGGGGAAGCTATAAAAAATGTCCAGCCTCATGTCAAAAGAATTGCCACAGATCTCCAGCTCGCTTGCATTCAAGCATCGAAACATCCCTAAGCCTGTTCCCAGGCCAGCTTGGAACTGAGAATCCAGGAGAGTCCTTTCTGTTCTGCTGCTGCAGCTACACTACCTACTTGTTAGCATAACTAGGGCCACCAGCAATAGATGCTAGAGAAATACACAGAACAGAAATCAACAGCTGATGAAAAGCAGAATCTTTTCTTTTTGGCAGCAATACCGATAGCACGAAGCGCGTCCCTTTTGGAGCTTTCCAAACCACTTCAAAAGTGAGTTTTCTGGTGTGGATCAAGAAAGCTAGGCAAATTGCCCCTGAGTGCATAGCCACTGGCCAAGATATTGATGAATGTAGGCAGCAGGACCCATCCTCGGCCCCGGTGCTGTCTTTCTCAGAGCTCTGTTTAATTCCATCAGGCATGGGCAGCGTTTGGAGAAAGCTGCGTTGATTTTTGTGATCTTCAGCCAGCACAGGGTGTCAGTTCCCTAGCCTCACAGAACCGTCCTCTTCCTGCCCTGCCCCTTCATGGCCTGCCTGGGCTTACTGGACCCAGACTTGCCTTTCGCCCCTGTCAAAACCTCACAGTCCTGTGTCTGTTTCCCTTTGAACTACACAAACTAACTAATTTGGTGAACCTACTAAGTGAATTTCTTTATACTCATGGTCTAGAGTGCATTGAACACTAAAGGGTTTGCTAGAGATTGTCAAAATCAATTCTATCTTCTTCCAACTGGACCAAGGCTTCTTTGAGTTAACAAAACTCTGAGAAATCTGAGTTGATTTTTCATAGTATCTCTTTCTATTCTTTTGGGGTTTTTTTTGTTTTTTACTTATCATGGAGATTTTCCTTAATTTAACCGAAAAGATATATCCGTATGACATTTGAACTAATATGAAAGAGGTAGTAGGACAAAGAATTTGAAGACAGCCTTTCAGAGCCCCACAAAGTACTTGAAATTTATCAATAAACCCCTCCCGGTGCTTCTCACCATGTTCCACATTCCATCTCCATTTTAAGCCATGAAGCTTCAAGTGGCATCTCCTCCTGTGAAACCTACGGTTTGGAGATAAATTATTGATGACTAATGACTTAGAAGAACCAAAGAAAGGATCCTCTAGTGGAGACAGAGCATAGAAATGGTGGTCCAGGGTGAGACAGAACGGCTTCCAATCCCAGTGCTGCCTGTGTGGTTCCAACTGTGTGCTTCTCTGCCTCTAATCTTGTTTACTCATCTCTAATACGGGACTAATAACATATACATCAGACTATTGTGAAGGTTGAATGTAACGATATTCCAAATTGTTGCATGTGTCCAGTACTTAACACAGTGCCAAGAACAAAGCATGTATCAATAAGTATGAATGGCCTTCCCAGCGCACACCTCCAAACAGTGGACTTCTGGCCGGTGACAGGCAATGGTTCCCAGCAGTCCTGCAGGCCATGGTTTAACTTACCACTAGACAATCAGTAAGTTTGCCTCAGACCACATCACGATTCTTTTGCAAGCCTGGAGCTTGGTGAAAAACAAGGGGGAAAATAATCAATGTCCCTAAGGCAGATGCTGAAAGATTTACCTCATAACACAATTCTCTCACCAGACTTGTTTCCTGAATGTCCATTTAAATTTTAATTCTGCAAATAAAATAAAGTTGGTAATAATGAAAGTGATTAAGACGGTATTTGTCCAGGGAACGAATCTCCCCACAACATACCTAAGAAAGAGATATATGTACAGAAAATGAAGCACAGTAAAATACCACTTCATTACTATCTGGAGATTTTCCCCAAACACAGAGAAAGCGCTACAGAGCTGAGCTTACGGCAGAAGAACTCTGTTATTTACTCGGTCTAATGTCAAAACAGGACAGAGACTCCTTTCACTTACTTCTCTTTAATCCCAAACCCATGTCTCAATTTGATCTAAGAAAGAGCCAAACGCCCAGGAGGCACCAGGGTAGAGAAAAGCAGCCAGCCAGAGAGTGGCCTCTGTGCCAGGGGACTGTGTCTGAGCTTTGTTTTATTTTTCTTATTTGTCTGTAGTTGCGTGATTGGTAGAAGAGGGTAGATATGAAGTCTACCGACACAGGATTGGTCTTCAGGCATGTCTCTCCAACCATTTGGGGGAACAGAGGGGTTCCACAAATAAGAGAGCAATGATCAGACTTTCTTCTAAAAGGAGCAGCCACAAGCTACCTTAACTCTCCAACTTTCCCATAAATCTTCACCTAGAGGTAGGAAGATTTCACCATTAGCTGTGGCCCATGAAAGATCCTTAAGCTTGACCAACTACAGAGGTCCACCTGCTTGAGGGGGATGTGAAAGGGGTATGGACAGAAGCTGTGAGCTTTCTGTCCTTCACAGACCCCCAGCTGTGTCTTCTACTTCTTGCACAAGATAGTCTCCAAATGATGTTTTCTGGCTGATAATGCCACAGAACTGATCCTTATCTCACTATGGAAATGAAAGATTTCAAAGAATTTGTTGCCTGAAATATGGTGCCCTAGTCACATATTAATAAAGCCGCTATCCAGAAAGAAGGCAGATTTCAAAAGAAAGGCTGTTAGCATCCTCAGGGACCTAAAAAGTACATATTGTAGAACAATGGTAAATAGATCTTGGAATCAGGTAGACTTTAATTCAAACCCCAGCTATGCCAGTTATTCACTTATGTGACATTGGGAAAGCCTCTCAAATGTAGTTTTGCAAAATCAGAATAATATAAGTAGCCAACAAATAGGGTTTAATGGAGCTAATAATGAAGGTGATTAAGATGATAAAATTAAATAATGAATATAAAGTGCTCAGCATTTAATAAATTTTATTGTATGATTTCAAAGCACATGCTTTTACCTACAGTACTATAAAGCTGCTTGCAATAGTCAAAGCTAATAGAAGCTCTAGTCAGAGCTAATGGAAGCCTTGTGTATGTAATTATTTAAGAATTCTGTAAACATACATAATAGGGTAGGAATGAGAAAATCTTTAGAGGAAATATTCAAGTATGCTTGGTTTCTAGCAAATCCAGATAGACAGTTTTGGCAAGAACCAAGTCATAATTTTAAGTCTTGTTATAGGAGCTAGAATTTTATTCAAGGGGCAACTGATTTGATTAGATAAGATGCTGTGGACTGCATGTTTGCATCAACAAATGCACATGTTGAAACTCTAACAATAGAATGGAATTAGAAGGAGGACCCTTTGGAAGTAATTTTGTTTCGATGAGGATGGAGTTCTCACGATGGGGTTAGCATCCTAATAAGAAGAGAAGGAGACTAGAGTCCTCTTCTCTCAGCCATGTGAAGATACAACAAGAACACCTGCAAACCAGTAAGAAGGCCTTCACCGGACACTGGCTCTGCTGGCCCAGATTTTAATCTTTGACTTCCCAGAACTGTGAGAAACAAGTATGTGCTGTTTAAGCCACTCAGTCTACAGTTGTTTGTAACAGCAGCCTGAGCAGACAAAGACATAGGGTTCCTTTTATTTTCAGAATTCGGTTTAGCTGTAATCACCTACCATCCTGAGATGCTGTTTCCTCCCTCCTCCCTTGAAATATAAGCTCCGGGACTATAGCTTCATGGACAAATTCTGAAGAATTTGTCTCTGCTCCTGTGGAATGCTAACCTAACCAATCAAGGAATGTTTTCTCAATGGAATGAAACATCTTAATGCAGCTCATCAGCCAATATCTGCAGAGCACACCTCATGGGTTCTGGCTGGCTTGGATTTCTGAGACTACTTCATCCTACCCCTCAGACTGTGGACTCAGATTCAGCCAGGAGGCCCAGATTCTAGCATCAGCTTTGCCCTTGGGATACAAATGCACATCCTGCTTCACTGAACATGAAACCCTGAATATTTGGCCATTACTCTGGCCATTGTCCCCCCTCCCTGTGCCAATTGCCAATCAACCCAGCTCCCAGGCAGCCTTGGCAGTTGTGTCTGCTTGGCCTGCTGTAGCAGCCAATGACTTAGTAAAAGTCATAACATAAATCTGCTAGCTCCCAGTCCAGGATTTCCCCGTAACTCGTCCATGTATGTATTAAACAACTAGGCTTGCTTTTAAAATTCTTTTTCATTTAGCCTCTTCTTAGAACTTATCATTTTGAGAATCCTGACCTGCCAATATTCCATAATCTTTCTGAAAGTGACACAGTAAATACGATGCATGCACAGTGCTAACTTCAGCTGATTTCATTTTTCTATCATCTATAAAGCATATAAGGTAATTTCTAAACCAGCAGTAAAATCTATTTATAAAGAATGCTGATTTGTTTTCTGCACTTTCCAGCACAGAGCTTCAATTTATTTCCTTACCATAAAAAAACCATTACTTTTTTAAACAATCATAGTTAGTATATTTTATAAATGTTTTAATTTTTTTAAAGCCCAACTTGCAAATTGGAGTGTAAATAGCTTTCTTAAAATGGAAGGAACCGTGTTAGACCCAGTATGCTGACTGATGATTTCACTGCACTTCAAAGCAGATGAATTCACAGTCATTGGGTATATAATGTAATGAGTTTTATAAAGCAATTGATATCACTAAAAATATAATTATAATAAATAAAATTATAGGGAAAAGGAAATCTTCGTTCTGATAATGCCAAACTTTTTAACTAACTCATTGCTAAAAGATTATGTTTCTACATGTAAAGTTTTACACATTCTTTCTATGAGATAAACCTGATAACACCTTGAAAACTTAATAGTTATGGAAAAGGAACTGTGATACTTTTTAGAGAATGTTGTGTTTTTGATGTTCTTGAGTGAGCTGTCTCATGTTATTAGAAGGGAAACAGCAGCACCTTGTGGACAAAGAAAGAAAGTGAATGAATTTTTAGGGCCCGGTGCAGTGGCTCAGGCCTGTAATCCCAGCACTTTGGGAGACCTGGGCGGAGGGTAACTTGAGCCCAAGAGTTCAAGACCAGCCTGGGCAACACAGTGACACCCCCATCTTTATCAAAAATTTGAAAAATTATCTGGCCTTGATGGCTCATACCTCAGGTCCCAGCTACTTGGAAGGCTGAGGTGGGAGGATCGCTTAAGCCCAGGAGGTCAAGGCTGCAGTGAGTGTGATCATACCACTGCATTCCAGCCTGGGTGACACAGCAAGACCCTATCTCAAAAAAATTATGTTTATGTAGTACTTTCTACAAGGAATATGGTATCATGTTTGTATTTAAATGACATTGGGAACAGCATGGTGGCTTACAGCTGTAATCTCAGCTCTTCAGAAGGTAGAAGGCAGGAGGATCACTTGAGACCAGGAGTTGGAAGACCAGCCTGGGCAGCATAATGAAACCCCCTTTTCTACAAAAATAATAATAGTAATAAAAAGCTAGGCGTACTGGCCCACACCTGCAGACCTAGCTACTGTGGAGGCTGAGTGGTAGGATCGCTTTAAGCCCAGGAGTTTGATTGTATTGTGTATGGTGAGCTACGATCGAGCCATTCCACTCCAGATAACACGGCAAGACGCCGCAGTCTCTAAACAAAATAAAGGGACATCAGAGCATTGCTTATATTTATAAATGATCCCAAAATGTCTTCAGAGAGATAAATCATCTAAATATAGCTATATGGACTCTTCCTAAATTCCAAATTTGGGTGGGAAAAATAAATGAGATAGAAAACTTCTTGAAATGTATCAAGACTCAGAAAGACAAAACAAAAACTTTCATTAGGCAGCATAAAGAATGTTCATTAATGCCATTTCTAATTTATGATATGATCATCTAAAGAAGAAATCCCAGCTACAAGAAGCCAAAGGAAAGGGAAAACAAGTGACAACAATGACCATCCTTTCTACACTTCCAACCTCTTCTCTACCAGCTCTCAGCAAGACCTCCCACAGCCAATCACTGCTTTCTCTTGCGGACTTACCCTCTACTCTGTGAACACATGAGCCAGAGAACACTGAGAATTCCCTGGGTCCCTTCCAGGGGCTCTGCGAGGTCAAAAGTCTTTTCATAAAAATACACAGGTTTTGTTTACCTTTTCCACTTTCATTCTCTCACAAGCATAATTGGAGTTTCCCAGAGGCTACCTGACATGGGATGTCACAAGAAATTAAACGTAGAAGCAGAAAGGAGAACTAAGTTTTCTTCTATTAAACTAGACATTAAAGACATACCTAAAAATATAAAACAATGTCACTGTTCTCACCAACTTTACTGCTTAAAAATGATAACTTTAAATAAAAATGTGATTTATGTAAACATATATTTTTTAATTTCTCAGTTTTAATGTTTAATATGATAAATATAGATAGATATAATCCAAATAAAGAAAATCTCTTTGGGGTCCTCAATAACTTTTAAATGTAAAGTGGTCCTGAAACCAAAAAGTTTGAGGACTGATGCTCTAAAGCTCATACTCTTTGATGTAGCTTCCACCTTGGTCATTTCTTAAATACTTGATCAATCATTTCCCCTGTCCCTCACCCTGTCCTTGTTGCAAAATTCCATTTTCCTACTCCAGCCTTCCCTGTCATGAGAAAGTTCTCAGGCTGTAGACATTATTTACTAAAACTTTCTTAACAGCTTTATGATGATAACATGACATATAAAAATTGTATAAATTTAAGGTAACTTAATGTTTTGATATTTCTATTCTTTTTGAAATGATCACCACAATCAAGCAAATTAGCATATTTATTATCTGTGCATATTTACCATTGTGTGTGTGTTGACAGTAATTAATTTATGATCTGGTCCATTAGCAGAACACAGGAATATGATACAGTGTGTTCCATGTTGTACATTATATCTCCAGAAATTATTATAACTTGACCTTTGTACAATTTAACCAACATCACCCCGTTTCCCCTCCCTGAGCCCCTGGCAAGCACTGTCCTGTTCTCTGTTTTTATGAATTTGACTGTTGTAGATTCCTCATGTAAGTGAGCTCATGAAGTATTTGTCTCTGTGTCTTGCATTTTTGCTTGGCGCAATATCTTCCAGCTCCATCCATGTTTTCACAAATAGAAGGATTTCCTTTTTTTTTAAGGTTGAATAAAATTTCATTTTATATATACATGCCACATTTTCTTTACCCATTCATCTGTTCCTCTGCCAAAGAATATTTAGGTTATTTTCATATTTTGGTCATTGTGTGTCATGCTGCAATGAACAGGGAAGTACAGACACCTCTCTAAGACTCTTATGTCAATTTCACTGGACATATATCCAGAAGTGAAATTATTGGATTATGTGGTAGTTCTTTTTTTTATTTTTGAAATGGGGTCTCACTCTGTCATCCAGGGTAAAGTCCAGTGGCAAGATCATAGCTCACTGCAGCCTTGAACTCCTGGGCTCAAGCGATCCTCCTGCCTCAGCCTCCTGAGTAGCTGGGACTACAGGTGTACAACACCATGTCTGGCTAATTTTAAATTTTTTTCAGAGATGGGGTCTTGCTATGTTACCCAGGCTGGTCTGGAGCTCCTGGACTCCTGCCTTAGCTTCCCCAACTCCTGGGATTACAGGTGTGAGCCACCACACCAGGCCAGTGCTATTTTCAATTTTCTTTGGAGGAACCTCAATACTGTTTTCTGTGTTTTACTAATTTGCATTCCCATCAATAGTGTATGAGGGTTTCCTTTTCTCCACATTCTCACCAACACTTATCTTTTGTCTTTTTGATAACAGCCATTTTAACAGGTGTGACCTGATATCTCGTTGTGGTTTTGATTTGCATTTCTCTGAAGTTTAGAGATGTTGAGCACATTTTGATATACCTGTTAGCCATTTGAATTTCTTCTTTTGAGATATATTTATTTAGATTCTTTGCCTTAAAATAAAATTAGGTTATTTGTAATTTTGGAATTGATGTGTATGTGTCCTTCTTATTTTTTGAACTCCTTATAAGAGATACGGTTTACAAACTTTTTCCCCATTTCATAGGTTGCCTTATCATTTCATTAGTTGTTTTCTTTGCTGTGCAGAAGCTTTTTAGTTTGATGTAATTCATTTACCTATTTTGCCTTTGTTGCCTGTGCTTTTGGCATCATATCTAAACAAATTATTGCCAAGACCAATGTCAAGAATGTTTTCTCTCTCTTCTTCTAGGAGTTTTATGGTTTCAGGTATTACATTTAAACGTTTAATCCATTTTGAGTTAATTTTTATGTATGGTGTGAGCTAGGGATCAGATTTCATTCTTTTGCATGTGGACATGCAGCTTTCCTAACACCACTTGTTCAAGAGCATATCCTCTCCCTATTGTGTCTCCCTGTCACCCTCCAGGGTGATCAATTGCTGCAAATGTGTGGGTTATGCCTAGGTTCTCTATTTTGTTCCACTGGTTTATATGTCTGTTTTTATGCCAGTACCACAGTGTTTTCCTTTCTACAGCTTTGTAATTTAATTTGAACTCAGGAACTGTGATATCTGTAGCTTTGTTCTTGCTCAAAATTGCTTTGGCTACTCAGGGTTTTTTGTGATTCTATATGAATTTTAGGATTATTTTTTCTATTTCTGTGAGAGATACCTTTGGAATTTTGATATGGATTACATTAAATGTGTAGATTGCTTTGGGTAATATGGACACTTTAATAATACAGTACTCACTCTTTCAATCCATGGGTTTTCTTTCAATTTACCTCAGTTTAAATTTCCATCATCAATCTTTTGTAATTTGTAGTGTTTAAGTCTTTCACTTCTTTGGTTATTTAATTCCAAAGTAGTTTATTTGATATTGTTTTTTAAATTTCCCTTTCAGACAATTTATTGTTAGTGTTTAGAAATAGCAATGATTTTTGTATGTCGATTGTGTATCCTACAACTTTAGTAAATTTATTATATAGTCAGTCCTTCATATTCATGGGTTCTGCAACCATGAACTCAACCAACCATGAACCAAACTTGTACATATTTTCCATCTGTGGTGGTTTGAATCCACAGATGTGGACCCATGGATACACAGGGCCAACTGTACACGATTTTATGTGAGGGAGTTGATCATCACAGATTTTGTTATCTGAGGGGGTCCTGAAACAAATCCCCAGCAGATATGAAAGACTGACTGTATTATTTCTAACCATTTTCTGTGGAGTCTTTAGAGTTTTCAATGTATAATAATCGTGTCTTCTGTTAACAGAGGTAACTACATCTTTCCTTTCAATTTTGATGCCTTTTATTTCTCTTGCCTGATTGCTCTGGCTAGGACTTCCAGTACTATGTTGAATAGGAGCGGTGAGAGTAGGCATCCTTGTCTTGTTCCAGATATTAAAGAAAAACTTTCAGTTTTTCCCCACTGATTATAATATTAGATACAAGTTTTTCATATACAGCCTTATAGTGTTGAGGTAAGTTTCTTCTATACCTATTTTGTTGAGAGTTTTATCATGAAAGCATGTTGAATTTTGTCAAATGTGTTTTCTGCATCTATTGGGAGTTATTTTTGTCTTTCATTCTGTTAATTTTTACACATTGAACCATCCTTGTATCTCACAGATAAATTCCAGTTGGTCATGGTGTATGACCCTTTCAACGTGCTTTTGAATTCAGTTTGCTAGTTAGTAGTTTATTGAGAATTTTTGCATCTATATTCATTAAGGATACTGGTCTATAATTAATTTTTCTTGTGTTGTTTTCCTCTAGCTTTTACATCATGGTAACATTGGCCTCATGAAATGAGTTTGGAAGTATTCTCTCTTCTATTTTTTCTGAAGAGCTTAAGAAGTTTTGGTGTTAGTTCTTCTTTGACTGTTTGGTAGAAGTTGCCCGTGAAAGCATCTGTACCTGGGCTTTTCTTTGTTGGGAAATTTTTAATTACTGATTAAATCTCTTTGCTTGTTTTTGGTCTGTTCTATTTCTTTTTTTGTTCCATCTTGGTAGATTGCATCTTTCTAAGAATTTATCCATTTCTTCTAGGTTATCCAATTTATTGGCATATAATTGCTTAATTGTCCTTTATAATCATATGTATTCTGGTACATTTGTTATAATGTCTCCATTTTCATTTCTGATTATATTTACTTGAGTCTCTCTTTTTTTCTTAATGTAGCTAAGGGTTTGTTATTTTTGTTTGTATTTCCAAAAATTCAACTCTAGCTTTGTTGATTTTTATACTGTTTTTTATTTTATAGTTATTTTATTTATATTCTAATCTTTATTATTTACTTCATTATGCTAACTTTGGGTTTAGTTAGTTCTTCTTTTTCTAATTGTTTATTTGTAAAGTTAGGTTGTTCGATTGAGATCTTTCTTATTTTTTAATGTAGGTGTTTATCACTATAACATTTCCCTCTTAGCACTTCTTTTGCTGCATCCTGTAAGTTTTATTGAGTTGTATGTTCATTTTTGTTTGTCTCAAGATATTTTTAAAATTTCCTTTTGATTTCTTCTTTTACCCAATGGTTGTTCAAGAGTGTGTTGTTTAGTTTCTGCATTTTTGTAAATGTTTCTGTTTTCTTTGTTATTGATTTCTAATTTTATTCCATTGTGGTCTGAGAAGATACCTGGCATTATATCAAACTTCTTAATATAGTAGGATGCCTTGTGACCTAAGATTTGATCTATCTCAGAGAATGTTCTGTGTGCACTTGAGAAGAATGTATATTCTGATGCTGTTGGATGGAAAGTTCTGTGTATGTCAGTGTTTAATCTACCGTGTTGTTCAAGTCAGCTGTTTCTTCTTTTTTTTTTCCTGCCTAGATGTTCTATCCATTATTGCATTTGGGGTCCTGAAGTTGGCTACTATTATTTTATTGTTACTGATTTCTCCCCTTAGCTTTGTTGATATTAACTTTATATATTTAGGTGTTCTAATGTTGGGTGGATATATATTTACACTCTTCCTGTTGAAGTGAACTTTAATCATTATATAATGACCTTCTTAGTCTCTAGTGACTGTTTTTGATTTCAAGTCTATTTTTTCTAAGTATAGATACCCTTGCTCTTTTTTGGTTACCATTTGCGTAGAGTATCTGTTCTCATTCCTTCACTTTGAGCCTCTATGTATCTTTATATCTAAAGTGACTCCCTTATAAATAAGTACTGATGAGTATCTTTTTTGCATTGTGCCACTCTATGTCTTTTAATTAGATAGTTTAATCCTTTCATATTTAAAGTCATTGTTGATAGGTAAGGAGTAACTTGCATTTTGTTAATTGTTTTCCATATGTTTTGCAGTTTTTTTTTCCTCTCTTGCTGTCTTCTTATGTTTGGTTATTTCTTGTAATGGTTTGGTTTCTTTTATTTTTCTTCACATTTTGTGGATCTCCTATAAGTTTTTAATTTGTGGTTGCAAATTAACTTCTTCTATAAAAAGCTGTCTTAATGTTATCAGCTTTTTTGGAATCATTTTCTTTCTCTTCCCTCTTCAGATATATTTGCAAATACTCTGTTTTTCAAGACACGAGTAAATAGGGCTCTGGTTAGAAATTTATCAACATGAAAAAAAGATCCTCTGAGTCTTTTGATAAGTTAGAAAATAATGATAGACAGTGGTAGAATGTCATGTATTTCAAGTTCTGTCATCTGTTACTCTGCAATATATTTTCTGTGTGTATTTGTCAGTGTTATATATTTATAAGGTAAGTCCATAAAGCATACATTCTAGAATGTCTTAACTCAGGTCCTTAAGAGATATGCTCCTTATAGCCTTCTTGGCACTCCTGAAGTGTTAAGTATTTCCATTGAAGAAGCTTGCATATGGCTTCTGAGTTGAAGTCTAGGCAGGTTAGGATTATTTTTTGTTCCTTTTGTGCACACAGCACCCACTGTCCCCTCCCTTTGTTATTAGCCATTATCTGATACCCTAGATTAAGCCATCTTCTGTCCTTCAGCTTTGGTTTGGGGGCTGATTTCACCCCCAGCTTCAGGAATAAGCACAGGACAGCTACTAACAAGTATGTTGTTCACTCAAGGAAGAAACCCAGCTAAGGGAGAAAGGGGGGCTGAAATCCAGCCTGCATGCTCTTCTCCAAGCCACAAGCCCCGATACAGGGCTGCATCTAACTGGAGAAAGGGGAGCCATTTCCTGATACTTGCAAAGGCACTGTGTGGACAGTGGAAACCCTGCATGAGCTCGTGACACAGGCCTGGCCAATAAATATACTTCTAATCCTGGCACAGATCAGACTAGAGATGGACATGAAATCCAAGCCTCACACCCAAAGTCAATCTCTAGTCTCTTATTGAAACTATTAGAAGTGTTTCTGTGTTTGCTTTATTCCGGGGGTGTGGAACTAAGGAAATGTAAACTGGAGGAGTGATGATGGCCACATTGCAGCACAAAGGGAAAACTTGTCTGATAATAAAGTCAATGGGGAAGAAAAAAGCAAGGAAGCTGAGAGGAGCCAAGTCCTGAGTCCCTACGTTCAGCCATTCTGAAGCTACACCTTGGATTTTTCCATTACACGAGTCCACAAATTAATATTTTTTTGGCTTAGACCAGTTTGAGTTTGAATTCTATTATTTATAACCAAAGGAGTCCTACCATATTATCTTAGCAGGATTTTCATAAACACGGTATATGTTGATCAACAAACTTCCTGGATGTTTCAAGTTCACTCCAAAGAGTGAGGGGAAAAAAAATAAGAGGGAGAAAATGGTTACTTATCATCCACAGTGGTCAAGGAAGCTACAGAAGCATCAAGCAAAAGCAGCGGAAGTTAGCTTTGTACTCCCACAAACCCTGCTCTGAAGTACTCCGCCTAGTGGCCCACAGCAGAAGCTGCATTTCTAAAAACTTTAAAAAGATAGAAAAGGAATCACCACTTACCCTGGGAACCCTAACAGGTGAGCAGGCCACATGGGAATATGTCCCATTGGTTTGAGGTAGATAAGTCCATTTTCAAAGCTGTAGTAATTCTGGAAACAAGAACATATTTATTTTACTTTGATCACACAATGCCTAGTTATATTAAAAGTAAAGAGACATTCAATAAATACCTTTTATGGAAATAAAAATAGACAATTTAGGAGAGAATTAACTATCGATGCATTATTTTCAAAGGTAAAGAAAAAAGAAATTACTCTAAATACACAAAACTATTTTATCAAATATCATGGTAAATTATCATTATATACTAGGTCACTTAATAAATTTCCAGAGATGATTGTAAAGAGTTTCCACAATAGATTTTGTTTCACCCCAGGAAGTTTCACAAAAAGTTAGTTCCTTATCTCCATTGTTACTAGTACCAAACTAATCCTATCATTCTGAGTCAAATTAAAAATAACGTCCACACTTTTCTCAAGTGAGATCACAGGAGATGTCTAAGTGGAGTGTGTTTTAATGTGAGAGGATAATTGGTTTATATTTTTCACTGACAATAACAAATAAATTCTAGACAACTTAAGCAAAATAGGAATTCAATGAACGGATACTGAATAGTTCACAAAATCATTGAAGATGCTGGAGAACCAAGGTAAGAGCTGAGGGAAACTTGGCACAGCCAAGTTCATCCTACGGAAGCAGATCTTGGGATGCCACCACTAGGATGTTGCCATTTGACACTCGTCACCATGTAGCTGGGCTCTGCTCAACCTAGGCACTTGCCGCCACATTCCTGGACCTGCATCTCTGCTCAGTTTCTCAGAATCATCTCTGATTCTTTCAGGTCTTTTGCATCATTTCGTCAGGTTCCAAGTTCTAATAAAGAGACATCCATTGGCTGGGCCTAGATATGTGCCCACACTTAAGTGGCCAAGAAACTGGAAAAAGGATCATGCACTCCCTTTCAGCTTTTGTAATGGAAGGTGGGGCCTGTCCTCATACTTTGCTTGGGGTTCAAAAAACTAGGAAGGGTGTTTGTTGAAATGAAACCCAAAACAATAGCTATTCATTTATAGCACCTTATTGGTACAGGAAGAAACCATGAGACAAAATGTATAAAAGTGCATGGGAGGTCTAAATATATGAGGGGGTTTCTGAGGAGAGAAAGATCATACTTGATTGGTGCTGTGGTTTCACTGTGCCTCCTCCGAGATTCAGCATTGACAATGTGATAGTATTGAGGTGGAGCCTACAGGAAGTGATTAGGCCATCAGGACTCCTACCAGGAATGGGTTTAGGAGCCCTCATAAAAGGGCTTCATGGAGGGAGTTCATCCCTCTTGCCCTCCCGCCTTCCACTATGTGAGGACACAGTGTTCCTTGACTCTGGAGGATGCAGCATCAAGACACCATCTTGAAAGGAGAGAACAGCCCTTACCAGACATCAGACCTGCCAGCCCCTTGATCTTGGACTTCCTAGTCTCCAGAACTGTGAGAGATAAATGTCTGGTTTTCATAAATTGCCTAGTCTGTGTTATTGCATTGTAAGAGCACAAATTGACTAAGACAACTGGGGATTAGAAAAAGCTATATGAAGCAGCATTTGAGAAGGGCTTGTTAGATAAGATCTCTACAAACAGAAATAGAGAGATGGTTTCACATCACACAGGTGAAGGGAATAACATAGCCATGTTCAGTCTGAATGCAAAATGGAGATGGTAAAAAAAGTACATAGGATTCCACCACCAGTGGGAGGACAGAATTGCAATGTGGCAGCAATCTGTAAATTAAAATATTTATCACTCATTCCCATTTATTTAGAGTCTAATGTGTTCTAGGCTCTGAAATTAAGCAAAGAAAATCTAGATATGAGTAAGTCCAAGACTTTGCCTTTGTGACAGTCAGAATAATGACCCCCTAAAGATGTTCTAGTCCCTGGAATCTGTGACCATAGTACTTTACATGGGGCAAAAGGGATTCTGTAGATGTGATTAACCCTTGAGTTAGGGGGATTATCCTTGATTATCTTGGGGGCCAATCTAATTGCATGTGTCTATAAAATCAGAAAATCTTTCCTAGCTGCAGTCAGAAGGTGACATGACTACAGAACAGTGGTCACAGATATCCCACATTACTGGCTTTGAAAATGGAGGGATGGTCCCATGATCCAAGGAATGAGGACAGCATCTAAAAGTTGGAAAAGGAAATGGATTCTCTCTAGAGCTTCCAGAAAACAATATAGCCCTGACAACACCTTGACTTAAGCCCAGTAAGACCACGGTCAGAGGTTTGCCCTACAGAACTATAGGGTCGTAAGCCTTTGATTTAAGCCACAAAGTTGTGGTAATTTGTTATGGCAGCAATAGAAAATTAATTTTAAGTAGTTTATTATTTGGAAGATAGGCAGACCAGAAAATCCAAATTATGATATAATTTGATTAAAGTCTATGGAGATTTGGGCTACGTGTTTTAGAAAAGAACTGAGTATTAACAAGACTAACACAAGAAATGTTCTAAAATTTACACACTAAGTACATCACATTTTTCTAATGATCAGGTTGATAGAGCAACTTAGAATCCATGGTTTCAACAAACCAACAGGCTTATATACATATATATATAATATATAATATATGGAATAGCCCCACAGCCACAGGCAGCCCTGGGCCACAGGGCGGCACTGTACTAGCAGCCCACACCCCACGTCACCTGCCTACCCTGAGCTGAGTTGTCTGCTAAATGCTAAATAAACCTGTCAATCTGTCAGGTTTAACTCAGAAGGGCCTGGATGCAACAAGCCTGAGGGCTGTGACTGGGGGAGGAGAGAGAGCACAGACAGAGCTCCTCCTCCTTCCACCACTGCCCACCAGCTGAAAACCACCAACTGAAGTTTGCTTAGATTCTCAGCCTACACTTTGTTCCCAACAAAACTCATGCAATACTTTGGCCCCCACTACAATCTCTTGAATAAAATATTCTACGGATCTGCTTTTTGAGCTGCAACTTACCTTACTAAATTCCAAGAAGCATATGTAAGAGAAAACCATATAATACAAGATTTTCAATGTGATCATCATTGCTACTTTTAACTAGAAATTATCCAGTAAATGTATTGTGAACTGCTTTGTGACTATGGTGATTTATTTAGTCTTTCTGATCCTTGGTTTGATTATCTCAAACATATGAGTATCACCAATTTTATGAAGTTGCTTTAAATTTTAAATGAGAGATAAATAATTCTCCTTCTCCATATATTGAACACTTACAAAATTGTAGGCATTGTATCCAGGTTTTTACGTATTTACCTGATAGAAGTCTCCTAACAACTCTCTCTTTTAAATTACAAGCATTTTGTCATGATTTTTACACATGTATGTTATGGAAGCCTCGTAACAATCACATCTTTTATAAGTGAGCAAACTGAGGCTCAGACGAGTTAAAAACACATTCGCCATCAAATCATGAGGGATGGAACTGGGATTCAAATCCAGTTCTCTCTGATGCCAAAAAATGGTGCAATTTAACAAGGACCAAGTTACACCCAGAACATGGATGGATCAAAACACGTGGATTCCCTTTTCTGCCCCCTCATGTGGGAATTTCAATACTTTTCACTGCCTCAGAGCAATACTAAACTCCCTCCCAGGTTGCCTTGCAATGGCCCCCTTATTCGTGGGGGTGATTAGGAATCTGCATTTTTGGACCACAAGCATCCATAAACAGTTGTGTTGATCAAGAAATAAAATTTTCTAGGCCATAGGTTACTGTGAATTGTCTACCTTCTCTGCAAAAAATAAAGGGGCTATTCCATATAAAAAAATCACAGGATCCACTGAATTTGTGCAGAAAGACTTAGAACTATACTGCAGGAGCAGTGCCTCAAGCAGTACTGAAGCAGTGCCTGAAGACCAGCTGAACCATACAAAGCAAGGGCACCTCTAATGGCCAGGTGTGGTGGTTCTTGCCTGTCATCCCAGCAGTGTGGGAGGTCAAGGTGGGTGAATCACTTGAGGCCAGGGGTTTGAGACCAGCTTGGGCAACACAGTGAGACCTTGTCCCTACAAAAAAAATCATTGTTTATTATTAGAATCAAGAAGAGTACCTCTAACCCCCTGCGGTTGCTTTAGGGTAGAGAGCTCTGGTCTAGAACTCAAGATATGAAATTGTGAGTCCCAGTGTAGCTACTTAAGCTTAAATACAAGAGCTGCCAGACATTTCCTCTACAGCAACAAAATCTGTAGCATCCATTTTGCATTTTGAAAACTTAGTTTTTGGCCGGCCTCTGGGAAGAAGAGGGCCCAGAACTGGGCATTTGGGTAGGGAGGGGAAAGGAAACTGGCTGGATGCAACAGGGGTAGATGAAGGGGTGGGGACGCCAGGCAGAGCCAGTCCTCATGCTTGGGTCCTGGGCCTAAGAAAGCGAACTAGGTGAAGAAGGGAGGAACTCCATGCTGTGGATGTCTCTGGGGGAACCTTGGTTCAGCAATGGCCAGAGGAGCTCCTGAGGCCGAGCGGTATCTGTCGCCTCTCTAGCTTTGGGTGTCTTCTGGTCGCCAATGTGCTGCAGGTCATGGCTCCGGAATCAAAGTGGGCTCAAACTGGGCGAGCTCCAACACAGTGGAGCCTGGCGCTACTCCCACCTCCACCTTATGGATCTCAGAGCTGCAGGATGGCTCTGTCCACCGCACCCTGAGCTGGCCCCACTTGGGGCTGGCATTGGGGGACAGCGTGTTCTGGGTGTCTCTGCTCCTTTCTGCTGATGCCTGTGCCTCTGTGGCCGCCCACTCTAGATGTCAGAGCCACAGGATGGCCCCACAGAATCCCTGGGCCGGCCCTGCCAGGGGCTGGGTTTGGTGCACATGCAACCTGTCATCGTGGTCCCCATGGGGCACCTCTGCTCTTCTCGAGGCAGCTTGGGCCTTCCCTTGCCCCCACGTCTGCAGAGCTGAGCACCTGCCGCCTCTCCCCAGGAAAGGCAACCAAATGCCACCAACTTAAGGCACCCACTGAAGGCCACCAATGGAAGGCCGGTTGCCTTGCCAACCAGATCGTGTCCCGCTTAGGAAGAACCAATCAGGCCTTGAGCTCCCTCCACACGCTGCCCTTCCATTTGTGATGTGGAAGTCCAGGCGCTGGCTCACAAATCCGCACCCCCCCAGGGACCCCGCCCCACCTTTCATTTATTGGTAGCTGGTAGCAACTTTCAGGTTTCCTCACTGTGAATTATGAATATGAATTATGATGAAATTACCGTATCCTAATGTACCTCATGCACTATCTGACAGTCAAAGTCCCCTCCTCCCCCGTGGCCTCCGAGTTTTTTGGAAACTAGAAAGAAGACACATTTCTGTAGGTGCTTTCAGAAAAAGCATTGCCACTACCTAAAGTTACTCTGTGATGTCAAGTCATATTTCATATATCATACATATTCATATTTATATTCATAATTCAAAATGCACATAATCAAATTAACAGGACTAACAAAGGAAATTTTCTAAAACTTATACACGAAGTACATTACATTTTTCTAATGATCACTTTGATAGAGCAACTTAGAATCTATGGTTTCAACAAATGAAGAGGATTATGTAAGAGAAAACCACCACCTAACACAAGATTTTTAATGTGATCATCATTGCTACTTTTCACTAGCAATTATCCAGTCAATATATGGTGAACTGCTTTGTGACTATGGTGATTTATTTAAACTTACTGATCCTTTGATTGTCTCAAAAATATGAATAATACCAATTTTATAAACTTGTTCTAAAAATTAAATGAGAGAAAAATAATCTTCCTTCTCTCTATATTGAAAACCTACAAAATTAATAACATCGTGTCCAGATTTTTACACACTTACCTTATTGAAGCCTCATCACAACCCTGTCTTTTAAATTGCAGGCATTATTCCCAGATTTTTACACACTTACCTTATGCAAGCCTCATAACAATCTCATCTTTTATAGATGAGCAAACAGAGGCTCAGACGAGTTAAAAACACATTCACCATCAAATCATAGTGAGTGATGGAACTGGGATTCAAATCCAGTTCTCTCTGACACCAAAGGTGGTGCAATGTAATGAAGACCAAGTTATATCCAGCACATGGTGGGATCAAAGGTGGTGCAATGTAATGAAGACCAAGTTATATCCAGCACATGGTGGGATCAAAACATGTGGATTCCCTTTCTCTACCCTCATACATGTGCATCTCAATGGCTTTCCCTGCCTCAGAACAATCCTAAACTCCCTCCCAGGTTGCCTTGCAGTGGATCCCTTCTTCTTGGGGATGATTAGGAATCCGCATTTTTGGACCACAGGCATCTATAAAGAGTTGTGTTGATCAAGAAATAAAATTGTCTAGGCCATAAGTTACTGTGAATTGTCTAGCTTCTCTGCAAAAAATAAAGGGCCTATTCTCTTTATTTTTTATTATTCCACTATTCACAATAGCCTAGAATCAACCTAAGTGTCCAAGAAGACTGGGTTTAACCCTGGGGATTACTAATGTTTTCACTGTGGTCATTGTGGTAGATTATATTACCATTCGCCCATTATCTGGTCTTCCTACTGCAGTGGCCCTATCTCCTAGAAGATTGTACATTTCTGTCCTATTGAAGTAAGGGTCAGATTTAGGCATGTGACCTGTTTGGCCAGTGAAATGTAGGTAGAAGTGGCATGTGTAACTTGCAAGCAGAAAATTTCCTTTTTCAAGGATCTGCGAGCCACCCCTTTCAAATGTAATCCTCCAGAAACATAATATCTTATTTCCCAGTCTCTATGAGAGAGTAAGAGCTTAATCCTGCTCCAAGTTGTAAAAATTACCTTATATCATAAAGATAAAAGAAAGTTTATTTTTCCTTTGAGAAAATACAGTTACCAAAGACAGGTGGCCTATGATCACCCCCTTACCCTCGCTTTCAAAAACTCCACCGCCCTTTGTATCAGGGGAGCTGAGTTCAGACTAGGTTCTGGCCTCTCTCCCCTATTGAATAATATCTTCCTTACTTATTTAACTTTTTCCAGTGCAATTTTTTCTTTGACTCTTCCCTCCCTCTCTGAAACTTGCATTGGAATTTTATTGGATACAAGGCAGCTGATCTCGACCCTTGAATATAAAAAAGAATCTTCAGGATTAAAAAACCCATGTTCTCGTCCATAAGTTATTTCATCAGACTATTGCCTTATTAAAAGTTTCTAGTTCTTATTTTTGCATTGAAAAGGAGAATGATGATTTTTAAATAAGTTCCTACTCACTTTTAATTTCTACTATCACAGTTTTATTGCTTTTCATGGCAATAGATTCCTCTGGTTCAACAAGAAGGCCAGAACAAGGAAGTACAGAAACATCTCAATATAACTTAAAAAGTTATTTAACATGGACAGTGTCATTTAATATCTTTAACATCCCTATCAAATGGATGCTATTATTATCCCCCTTTTAGAGGATATTAAAACTTACATACTGTAAATAACCAGCTGAAATTCATATAGCACGGAAGATATAATAAGCATACAAAGAAACAATGGCATTAGAAGTAGAGGAGGGTGAAGGATTAAAAGACTAAACTTAGTTTGGTTAAGAAAAAAGAAAACTAGGAGGTGGCAAACTCTTGATGGAAAGGGGAAGGATTTGGGCAGAGCAAGGTAGTGGAGTAGATCTCTCCAGTAATCATACCCCTACGGACACATCTATATGAACAACTATCCACATATGAAATTACCTTTACAAGAGCTAACGAACCCTGAATACATGAGTGAGTCTATGAAGCCCCTTTGGACTGCAAAGATGAGTAAAACCATGCTTGGTCAGTAAGGGAACCAGTACTCTGTGACTGTGATACTCCTCCCCCAGGCCATTATGGTATTATATGCAGAAAGTCCTCCCGAACTCACAGTTTTTACACTGAATAAAGTGAGCAGAAGTTGAAATTTTTTTCCACCATACTGAGTCCCTTCACAGTAGACTCACTCCTGCATCAGCCCACAAGCAGCACCATGAGTGTCAACAGAGCTGAACCACCCGAGGCATGCTAGGGACATAGAGAAGGGGTTGGGTTAGCAATACTCATTACATGAAACTTAGCAGTGGCTAGCCATTCCTACCAGAGGAAACATTACACGAGGAAGGTTGTTTATGGGCACCACGCTGTGGGAAACATGATACACAGACTGTCCAGATTTGATAGCCTGACTTGTTCTTCCCCACGGCCAGGAGCCTTTCTGTGGATCACCTATGGGCCCATTCAGTTACATTGCATCAGTGGTAAAGCCCCATTGCAAGACTTATGTCTAACCTTTGCTTTGGGCACCTCCTAATGCTAAAATGGAATATAATGGAAATCTACACAGAATTTCTAAACAAGTCCACTGAGAAACAGTCAAAAACAAACCCAGACTGAGAAGATTGAAGTAAATATTTAATTCATCAATGTGTAGACAGAGATGTACATCTAAAAAAAATAAGAATAGCCTAGGAAAAACTGCCTCACCAAATGGAGAAAACAAGTTGTCAGCAACTGAACCTAAAGACATGCAAATGAATGATGTGGCAGACAAAAAAAAATCAACTAGCTGTTTTTTTAAAAAAATCTGTGAACTTTAACAAAGTACAGAGAAACAATATGGAAATTTATGAGAAATTCAACAAAGAATTTAAAATAATGGGAAGAAATCAAATGGAAATCCTGGAGGTGGAAAGTTCAGTAAACAAATTGATATAGACCAATGGAACAGAACAGAGCCCTCAGAAATAATGCCACATATCTACAATCATCTGATCTTTGACAAACCTGACAAAAACAAGAAATGGGGAAAGAGTTCCCTATTTAATAAATGGTGCTGGGAAAACTGGCTAGCCATATGTAGAAAGCTGAAACTGGATCCCTGCCTTACACCTTATACAAAAATTAATTCAAGATGGATTAAAGACTTACATGTTAGACCTAAAACCATAAAAACCCTAGAAGAAAACCTAGGCAATACCATTCAGGACATAGGCATGGGCAAGGACTTCATGTCTAAAACACCAAAAGCAATGGCAACAAAAGCCAAAATTGACAAATGGGATCTAACTAAACTAAAGAGCTTCTGCACAGCAAAAGAAACTACCATCAGAGTGAACAGGCAACCTACAAAATGGGAGAAAATTTTCACAACCTACTCATCTGACAAAGGGCTAATATCCAGAATCTACAATGAACTCAAACAAATTTACAAGAAAAAAACAAACAACACCATCAAAAAGTGGGCAAAGAACATGAACAGACACTTCTCAAAAGAAGACATTTATGCAGCCAAAAAACACATGAAAAAATGCTCATCATCACTGGCCATCAGAGAAATGCAAATCAAAACCACAGTGACATACCATCTCACACCAGTTAGAATGGTGATCATTAAAAAGTCAGGAAACAACAGGTGCTGGAGAGGATGTGGAGAAATAGGAACACTTTTACACTGTTGGTGGGACTGTAAACTAGTTCAACCATTGTGGAAGTCAGTGTGGTGATTCCTCAGGTATCTAGAACTAGAAATACCATTTGACCTAGCTATCCCATTACTGGGTATATACCCAAAGGACTATAAATCATGCTGCTATACAGACACATGCACACGTATGTTTATTGTGGCACTATTCACAATAGCAAAGACTTGGAACCAACCCAAATGTCCAACAACGATAGACTGGATTAAGAATATGTGGCACATATGCACCATGGAATACTCTGCAGCCATAAAAAATGATGAGTTCATGTCCTTTGTAGGGACATGGATGAAACTGGAAATCATCATTCTCAGTAAACTATCTCAAGGACAAAAAAACAAACACCGCATGTTCTCACTCATAGGTGGGAATTGAACAATGAGAACACATGGACAAAAGAAGGGGAACATCACACTCCGGGGACTGTTGTGGGGTGGTGGGAGGGGGGAAGGATAGCATTAGGAGATACACCTAATGCTAAGTGACAAGTTAATGGGTGCAGCACATCAACATGGCACATGTATACATATGTCACAAACCTGCACATTGTGCACATGTACCCTAAAACTTAAAGTATAATAAAATAAAATAAAATAAAATGTTAAAGAACACTCTTCAAACTGAAAGAAAAGAACACTAATATGTAATACAAAAAATTAGAAGGTATGAATCCACAGGTAAAAATAAATATTCAGACAAATTCAGGATGCTCTAATATAGTAATAATTGAATGTAAACCACTCACATATTTTTAGTAAGAAGGTTAAAATACAAAACAAAAATAATAACAACCACAATAATTTGTTAAGGAATAAGTGATATAAAAGATGTAAATTAAGACATCAAAAATGCAAAATGTGGGGGAGTGATTGAGTTAAAGAGCAGAGTGATTGCTTTTCCCCATTTCTTATTATCCATTCAAAATTACCTATTGAAACCATAAAATGTTCTTCACATGCCTCATAGTAACCAAAAGGCAAAAATTTTTAATAAGTACACTGAAAATAAAAGAACAAAAAACAAAAACACACAGAAAAAATCACTTAACTACAAAGGAAGACAATAAAGGAACAAAAAGGTACAAAAATTCTAAAAGACAACAAGAAAACCATGTATGGCAGTACAAGTCCTTGTCTATCAATAATTACCTTGAATGTAGATAGATTAAATTATCCAGTAAGAAGACAGAGAATAGGTAAATGGATTAAAAACAAGACCTAACTATACTCTTTCTACAAGAGACTCCCGTCACCTGTAAATACACACATAAATTGAAAGTGATCAGATGGAAAAATGTATTTTATGACAATGGAAATCAAAAGAATGCAGGAGTAGGTATATTTATATCAAATAAAATAGACCTCAAGTAAAAAACTATAAACACAGACAAACAAGGTCATTATGCAATCATAAAGGGGTCAGTACAACAAGAGAATACAATAACTGTAAATATATAATGCACTCAACATTGGAGAACCTAAATATATAAAGCAAACATTAATAGATCTAAAAGGAGAGACAAAAAACTGTGCAATAATAGTAAGAAACCTCGACATCCCATTTTCAGTAATGAACAGATCATTGAGAGAGAATGTCAACAAGGAAACATTTAAACTGCACTCTAGATCAAAAGAATTTAACAGTTATTTACATAACATTTCATCCAACAATTGAATAATTCACAGTCTTTTCACCTGCACATGGAATATTGTCCATGATATATATGATAGACCACAAAACAAGTCTTAGCTAATCAAAAAATCAAATCATATCACATGTTTTTTCTGACCATATGGAATAAAGCTAGAAATAAACAATAAGAGGAACTTCAGAAATTGTGCAAATACATACAAATTAAACAACATATCCCTAAACAACCAATGGGTCAATGAAAAAAATTTAATTTTAAAAATGTCTTAAGACAAAGAAAAATGAAATCAGAACATATGAAAACTTATGAAATACAGCAAAACAGTCCTTAGAGGGAAGTTTATAGCAATACATTTCTACACCAATAAAGAAGATAATGAATAACCCATCTAACAATGTATTTCAAGGAACTATAAAATCAAGAACAAACTAAGACCCAAATTAGCAAAAGAATATAAAGATCAGAGCACAAATATACAAAATGAAGACAAAAAATACAAATGATTAATTAAATGAAATAATGTTTTTTGAAAAGGTAAAATTGACAAATGTTTTGTCAGACTAAGAAAAAAGAGAAAATTCACATAAAATCAGAAATGAAAAAGGGTATACTATGATGGACACTACAGAAATACAAGGAATCATGAGTAAGTACTGCAAACAATTATATATCAATAAATTGAAAAACTTAGAAGAAATACGTATGCTCTGGACACATATAACCTATCAAAATTGAAGAAAGAAGAAATAGAAAATGTGAACACACCAATGACAAATAATTACATGGAAGGAGCGATTTAGTCTGTCAGTCAAGGAAAATCCAAAAGACTTCACACAGTAGCTCACACCTGTAATCTCACATTTTAGGAGCCCAAAGCAGGAGAATCACAAGAGGCTAGGAGTTCAAAATTAGCCTGGGCAACACAATGAGACTCCATCTCTAAAAATAAAAATAAAAATTCCCCAGGTATGGTGGTGTGTACTTGTACTCAGGAGGCTGAGGCAGGAGGATCATTTAAGACCAGGAGTTTGAGGCTGCAGTCAGCTATGACTGCACCACTGTATGCCAGCCTCAGTGATAGAGTGAGACACTGTCTCTAAAAAAAATAGAAGAAAGAAAAGTTCACGACCTGGTGGTTTTCACTGACAAATTCTACAAAAGTTTAAAAAACCTATACAGATTATTTACAAACTATTTCAAAAAAATGAAAAGGAGGGAACTCTTGCAAACTCATTCTATGAAGACAGCATTACCTGATTCCAAAATGAGACAAGAACAGCAAATAAAAGAAAACTCCAGGTCAATATCATTGATAAACATAGATGCAAACATTCCAAACCAGCAGTGCTAGCAATGATAATTCAAAAGCACATTAAAAAGATTATTCACCATAATCAAGTGGTATTTACCCGGGGAGGTAAGGATTGTCTAACACATGTAAATCAATAAATGTGATACATCACATTAAACAATGAAGGATAAAAAACATATAATCATTTCAATAGATGCAGAAAAAGCATTTGACAAAATTAGACATCCTTTTACGATCAAATCTTTTGACAAATTAGTTATAAAAGAACATAATAAAATAAAGACCATATGTGATAACCCACAGGCAACATTATACTGAATGGTGAAAAGTTGAAAGCTTTGCCTCTAGGATCTGGAACAAGACAAGGATGTTCACTTTAATCACTTTTTTCAATATACTACTGGAAGTCGTAGTCAGAACAATTAGGTAAGAGAAAGAAATAAAAGGCATCCAAATTGGAAAAAAAAAAGAAAAGTCTAATTGTCCCTCTTTGCAGATGACATGATCATATATGTAAAAAACCCTAAATACGCCACTGAGAATCAGAAATAGTAAATGAATACAACAAGGTTTCAAGATACAAAAGCAACATAAAAAATCGGTAACATCTCTATACACCAATAGCAGACTATCTGAAAAAGGAATCAAGAAAGTAATCCCATTTAAAATAGCTATTAGAAAAACAAAATATCTACAAGTAAATTAAGCCATGGAAAGATGAAAATTATTAAACATTGATAAAAGAAATTGAAAAAAATTAAAATAAATAGAAAGATATCCCATATTCATGGACTAGAAGAATTAATATTGTTCAAATGACCATACTACTCAAATCAATCTATAGATCCAATATAATCTCTGTCAAATTTCTAATTTCATTCTTCACAGATATTAAAAAAGATCTTAAAATCCATGTGAAACTACAAAACACCCCAAATAGCCAAATAAATCTTAAGGAAAAAGAGCAATGCTAGAGGTATTACACTGTCTAATTTCAAAATATATTGCAAAGCTATCCTAACTAAAACAGCATGGTATTGGCATAAAAACAGGCACATAGACCAGTGGAACAAAAATAGAGAGCCCAGGCATAAATCCACACATTTACCTACAACTTATTTTTGACAAAGATGCAAACATTCAATGGGGAAAAGACAGTCTTTTCAACAAATGGTGCTGGGAAAAGTGGATATCCACATACAAAAGAATGAAAGTAGACCCCTATCTCTCATCATATACAAAAATCAACTTAAAATAAGTTAAATATTTAAATGTAAGACCCCAGACTATGAAACTAGTAGAAGAAAACATAGGTGAAATGTTATATGTCATTAGTCTGGGCAAGGACTTTTTAGAAAAGACACTGAAAGACATGCACAACAAAAGCAAAAATAAACAAATGGGATTACACCAAATAAAAAATTCTGCACTGCATAGGAAACAATCACGAGAGTGAACAGACAACCTACAAAATGGGAGAAAATATCTGCAAACTATTCAGTTGATAAGGGGTTAATATCCCAAATTTATAGAAAACTCAAACAACTCAACAGCAAAAGTACAAATAATTGGATTAGAAAATAGTCAAGAGAGCTGAATAGACATTTCCCCAAATAAGACATAAAAATCACCAACAGGTATATGAAAAAAATGCTCACCATCACTAATAATCAGAGAAATGCAAGTCAAACCTGTCAGGCCTCTGGGCCCAAGCTAAGCCATCATATCCCCCGTGACCTGCACATACACATCCAGATGGCTGGTTCCTGCCTCAACTGATGACATTCCACCACAAAAGAAGAGAAAATGGCCTTTTCCTACCTTAACTGATGACATTATCTTGTGAAATTCCTTCTCCTGGCTCATCCTGGCTCAAAAGCTCCCCTACTGAGCACCTTGTGACCCCCACTCCTGCCTGCCAGAGAACAACTCCCCTTTTTCCTTTACCTACCCAAATCCTAAAAAATGGTCCCACCCCTATATTCCTTCACTGACTCTCTTTTCAGACTCAGCCCACCTGCACCCAAGTGAAATAAACAGCTTTATTGCTCACACAAAGCCTGTTTGATGGTCTCTTCACATGGACACGAGTGAAATTTGGTGCCATGACTCAGATCGGGGGACATCCCTTAGGAGATCAATCCCCTGTCCTCTTGCTCTTTGCTCCATGAGAAAGATCCACCTATAACCTCAGGTCCTCAGACCAAACAGCCCAAGAAACATCTCACCAATTTCAAATCCAGTAAGTGGCCTCTTTTTACTCTCTTCTCCAACCTCCCTCACTATCCTTCAACCTCTTTCTCCTTTCAATCTTGGCGCCACACTTCAATTTCTCTCTTCTCTTAATTTCAATTCATTTCATTTTCTGGTAGACACAAAGGAGACACTTTTTATCTGTGGACCCAAAACTCTGGCGCCAGTCACAGACTAGGGAAGGCAGCCTTCCCTTGGTGTTTAATCATTGCAGGGACACCTCTCTGATTATTCACCCAAGTTTCAGAGGTGTCAGACCACACAGGGACGCCTACCTTGGTCCTTCACCCTTAGCAGCAAGTCCTGCTTTTCTGGGGGAGATGCAAGAACCCCAACCCCTTCTCTCTGTGTCTCTACCCCTTCTCCACTTTTCTGGGGGAGGGGCAAGAACCCCTCAACCCCTTCTCCTTCACCCTTAGTGGCAAGTCCTGCTTTTCTGGAGGAGAGGCAGGAACCCCAACCTCTTATCTCTGCACCCTGATCCCTTATTTCCACACTCTGACCTCTTATCTCTGTGCCCCAGCCCCTTATTTCCATGACCCAACCCCTTCTCTGCTTTTCTGGAGGGCAAGAAGCCCCCACCCCTTCTCTGTGTCTCTACTCTCTTTTCTCTAGGCTTGCCTCCTTCACTATGGGCAAGCTTCCACCTTCCATTCCTCCTTCTTCTCCCTTAGCCTGTGTTCTTAAGAACTTAAAAACTCTTCAACTCTCACCTGACCTAAAATCTAAGCATCTTGCATCTTATTTTCTTCCGCAATGCCGCTTGACTCCAATACAAACTCAACAGTAGTTCCAAATAGCTGGAAAACAGGACTTTCAATTTTTCCATCCTACAAGATCTAAAGAATTCTTGTCGTAAAATAGGCAAACAGTCTGAGGGGCCTGATGTCCAGGCATTCTTTTACACATCAGTCCCTCCCTAGTCTCTGTTCCCAATGCAACTCATCCCAAATCTTCCTTCTTTCCCTCCCACCTGTCCCCTCAGTCTCAACCCCAAGCATTGCTGAGTCTTTCTAATCTTCCTTTTCTACAGACCCATCTGACCTCTCCTCTCCTCGCCAGGCTGAGCTAGGTCCCAATTCTTCCTCAGTCTCTGCTCCTCCACCCTATAATCCTTTTATCACCTCCCTTCCTCACACCTGGTCTGGCTTTCAGTTTCATTCTGTGACTAGACCTCCCCCACCTGCCCAGCAATTTACTCTTAAAAAGGTGGCTGGAGCTGAAGGCATAGTCAAGGTTAATGCTCCTTTTTCTTTATCCCAAATCAGATAGTGTTTAGGCTCTTTTTCATCAAATATAAAACTCCAGCCCAGTTCATGGCTTATTTGGCAGCAACCCTGAGATGCTTTACAGCCCTAGACCCTAAAAGGTCAAAAGGCCATCTTATTCTCAATATACATTTTATTACCCAATCTGCTCCCAACATTAAATAAAACTCCTAAAATTAAATTCTGGCCCTGAAGCCCCACAACAGGACTTAATTAACCTCACCTTCAAGGTGTACAATAATAGAGTAGAGGCAGCCAAGTAGCAACATATTTCTGAGTTACAATTCCTTGCCTCCACTGTGAGACAAACCCCAGCCACATCTCCAGCACACAAGATCTTCCAAACACCTAAACTGCAGTGGCCATGCATTCCTCCAGAACCGCCTCCCCTAGGAGCTTGCTACAAGTGCCAGAAATCTGGCCACCAGACCAAGGAATGCCCACAGCCCAGGATTCCTCCTAAGCCATGTCCCATCTGTGCAGGACCTCACTGGAAATCGGACAGTCCAACTCACCTGGCAGCCACTCCCACAGCCCCTGGAACTCTGGCTCAAGGCTCTCTGACTCCTTCCCGGATCTTCTCGGCTTAGCAACTGAAGACTGACGCTGCCCGATCACCTCAGAAGTCCCGTAGACCATCACAGATGCCGAGCTTTAGGTAACTCTCACAGTGGAAGGTAAGTCCATCCCCTTCTTAATCAATATGGAGGCTACCCACTCCACATTACCTTCTTTTCAAGGACCTGTTTCCCTTGCCTCCATAACTGTTGCTAAGTATTGACAGACAGGCTTCTAAACCTCTTAAAACTCCCCAACTCTGGTGCCAACTTAGGCAATACTCTTTTAAGGACTCCTTTTTAGTTATCCCCACCTGCCCAGTTCCCTTATTAGGCTGAGACACTTTAACTAAATTATCTGCTTCCCTGACTATTCCTGGACTACAGCTACATCTCATTGCTGCCCTTCTTCCCAATCCAAAGCCTGCTTTGGGTCCTCCTCTTGTATCCCCCCACCTTAACCCACAAGTATAAGATACCTCTACTCCCTCCTTGGCAACCGATAATGCACCCCTTATCATCTCATTAAAATCTAATCACCCTTACCCCACTCAATGCCAATATCCCATCCCACAGCATGCTTTGAAAGGATTAAAGCCTGTTATCACTCGCCTGCTACAGCATGGCCTTTTAAAGCCTATAAACTCTCTTTACAATTCCCCCTTTTACCTGTCCTAAAACCAGACAAGCCTTACAAGTTCAGGATCTATGCCTTATCAACCAAATTGTTTTGCCTATCCACCCCATGGTGCCAAACCCATATACTCTCCTATCCTCAATACCTCCCTCCACAATCCATTATTCTGTTCTGGATCTCAAACACGCTTTCTGTACTATTCCTTTTCACTCTTCATTCCAGCCTCTCTTCACTTTCACTTGGACTGACCCTGACACCCATTAGGCTCAGCAAATTACCTAGGCTGTACTGCCACAAAGCTTCACAGACAGCCCCATTACTTCAGTCAAGCCCAAATTTCTTCCTTATCCATTACCCATCTCAGCATAATTCTCATAAAAACACAGGTGCTCTCCCTGCTGATCATGTCTGACCAATCTCTCAAACCCCAAACCCTTCTGCAAGACAACAACTCCTTTCCTTCCTGGGCATGGTTAGATACTTTCACCTTTAGATACCTGGTTTTGCCATCCTAACAAAACCATTATATAAACTCACAAAAGGAAACCTAGCTGACCCCATAGATCCTAAATCCTTTCCCCACTCCTCTTTCCATTCCTTGAAGACAGCTTTAGAGACTGCCCCCACCCTAGCTCTCCCTGACTCATCCCAACCCTTTTCATTACACACAGCTGAAGTGCAGGGCTGTGCAGTCAGAATTCTTACACAAGGACCGGGATCGCGTCCTGTAGCCTTTTTGTCCAAACAACTTGACCTTACTGTTTTAGGCTGGCCATCATGACTCCATGCAGTGGCTGCTGCCATACTAATACTTTTAGGGGCCCTTAAAATCACAAACTATGCTCAACTCACTCTCTACAGCTCTCATAATTTCCAAAATCTATTTTCTTCCTCACACCTGATGCATATACTTTCTGCTTCCTGGCTACTTCAGCTGTACTCACTCTTTGTTGAGTCTCCCACAATTGCCACTGTTCCTGGCCCGACTTCAACCCGGCCTCCCACATTACTCCTGATACCACACCTGACCCTCATGACTGCATCTCTCTGATCCACCTGACGTTCACCCCATTTCCCCAATTTCCTTCTTCCCTGTTTCTCACCCTGATCACACTTGGTTTATTGATGGCAGTTCCACCAGGCCTAATCGCCACACACCAGGAAAGGCAGGCTATGCTATAGTACAAGCCACTAGCCTGCCTCTTAGAATCTCTCATTTCCTTTCCATTGTGGAAATCTATTCTCAAGGAAATAACTTCTCAGTGTTCCATCTGCTATTCTACTACTCCTCAAGGATTATTCAGGCCCCCTCCGTTCCCTACACATCAAGCTCAAGGATTTGCTCCTGCCCAGGACTGGCAAATTTGCTATTTTACTACTTCTCAGGGATTATTCAGGCCCCCTCCCTTCCCTACACATCAAGTTCAAAGATTTGCCCCCACGCAGGGCTAGCAAATTAGCTTTACTCAACAGGCCCCGAGTCAGGAAACTAAAATACCTCTTGGTCTAGGTAGACACTTTCACTAGATAGGTAGAGGCCTTTCCCACAGGGTCTAAGAAGGCCACCATGGTCATTTCTTCCCTTCTGTCAGACATAATTCCTCTGTTTGGCCTTCCCACCTCTATACAGTCTGATAGCAGACCGGCCTTTATTAGTCAAATCAGCCAAGCATTTTTTCAGGCTCTTAGTATTCAGTGAAACCTTTATATCCCTTACAGTCCTCAGTCTTCAGGAAAAGTAGAACAGACTAATAGTCTTTTAAAAACACACCTCATCAAGCTCAGCCACCAACTTAAAAAGGACTGGACAATACTTTTACCACTTCCCCTTCTCAGAATTCAGGCCTGTCCTCAGAATGCTACAAGGTACAGCCCATTTGAGCTCCTGTATAGATGCTCCTTTTTATTAGGCCCCAGTCTTATTCCAGACAGCAGACCACCTTGGACTGTGCCCCAAAAAACTTGTCATCCCTATTATCTTCTGTCTAGTCATACTCCTATGCACCATTCTCAACTACTCATACATGCCCTGCTCTTGTTTACACTGCCAGTTTACACTGTTTCTCCAAGCCATCACAGATGATATCTCCTGGTGCTATCCTCAAACCGCCACTCTTAACTCTTACAGTAAATAAATAATCTTTGCTGGCAAAGCTATGCTGAACCTCCTTAGACACTCTCTAATTAAATGTCCTAGGTCCTCCAAATTCTTAGTCCTTTAATACCTGTTTTTCGCCTTCTCTTATTCCATTTAGTTTTTCAATTCCTACAAAACTGTATCCAGGCCATCACCAATAATTCTAAATGACAAATGTTTCTTCTAACAATCCCACAATATCACCCCTTACCACAAAATCTTCCTTCAGCTTAATCTCTGTCACTCTAAGTTCCCACACCACCCCAATCCTGCTCAAAGCAGCCCTGAGAAACATTGCCCATTCTCTCTCCATACCGCCCCCCCAAAATTTTCACTGTCCCAACACTTTACCACTAATTCATTTTATTTTTCTTATTAATATAAGACAGGAATGTCAGGCCTCTGAGCCCAAGCTAAGCCATCATATCCCCTGTGATCTGCATGTACACATCCAGATGGCCGGTTCCTGCCTTAACTGATGACATTCCACCATAAAAGAAGTGAAAATGGCCTGTTCCTACCTTAACTGATGACATTACCTTGTGAAATTCCTTCTCCTGGCTCATCCTGGCTCAAAAGCCCCCCTACTGAGCACCTTGTGACCCCCACTCCTGCCTGCCAGAGAACACCCCCCCTTTTTCCTTTGCCTACCCAAATCCTATAAAATGGCCCCACTCCATCTCCCTTCACTGACTCTTTTTGGACTCAGCCCGCCTGCACCCAGGTGAAATAAACAGCTTTATTGCTCACGCAAAGCCTGTTTAGTGGTCTCTTCACACAGATGCAAGTGAAAAAACCCACAGTGAGTTATCATCTCACCCTGCTTAGAATGCCTTTTATGAAGAAGTCAAAAAATAACAAATGCTGGCAAGGGTGTGAAGAAAGGGGAATGTTCGTACACTGTTGGTGGAAATGTAAATTAGAGCAATTGTTATGGAAAACAATATAACTTCCAAAAACATTAAAAAGAGACTCACCACATAATCCAGCAATCCCACTACTGGGTGTATATTCAAAGAAAATTTAATCAGTATCTCAAAGAGATTTCTGCACTCTCATGTTTATTACAGCACTATTCACAATAGCCTAGAATCAACCTAAGTGTCCATCAATGAATGAATGGATAAAGAAAATGTGGCATATATGCTGTATTTGGCCATTCTTGCATTGCTATAAAGAAATACCTGAGATTGGATAATTTATAAGAAAAGAGACTTAATTGGCTCCTGGTTCTGTGGTCTGTACAGGAAGCATAGTGCCCACATCTGCTTTTGGGGCCTCAGTAATCTTGAGAACTTGTTCACTATCATGAGGATAGCACCAAGCTATAAGGGATCCACCTCCATGACCAAAACACCTCCTACCAGGCCCCATCTCTAACAGTGGGGATTACAATATAACATGAGATATGGGTCAGGACAAATATCCAAACTATATCATATGCACATTTGGCCATAAAAAAAGGATAAAATCATGTCATTTGTGACAACATGAATGAGCATAGAGGACATTATGGTAAGTGAAATAAGCTAACCACAGAAAGACAAATATCACATGATCTCATTCATATGTGAAATCTAAAAACACTGATCTAATAGGGAGTAGAAGAGTGGTTACTAGACTGGGAAAGATAGGGAGGAGAGGTTTTAACAATGTGTCATGTATCAAAATACCACATTGTACCCCATCAACATGTGAAATTATCACGTGTCCACTTAATAAAAAAAAGAAAATGGAAGAGTCAAGATACTGGGGCACTCGAAGAGAAAGAAGAGAAGGTGAATTGGCAGTAAGGAAGAGAGAGTCTGAAAGAGCAGGTCACAGAGTGGAACATTAAAGTTTATAACATTAGAAACCAATTTTTAAGTTATTGAAAAGTTAAGTTTATAGCCATGAAAGTGAGTAGCTGAATTGAAGTGAAAATAAAAGTCAATGAAAGATTAAATTTGAAAATATATTGCTTGGCATTTAGTAGTTACTTCAGAAATATTAATAAATCTTAAAATTAAGAACACCAAAGCATTCATAGTGGGCCATTATCATAATATGAATTTATGTGGTAATCTTTTATTCTTTCTAGTGAAGGGAGTAACTCAACAGTCTTGATTATAGGTTAGAAAGTGATTTCTCCAGGTGTGACCCACTGACCACATTCATTGTATTTGAATTGCTTGAGCAACTTGTTTCAGGAGAAAATGGAAAGATTTTAAGCTGGATCAATGAAATTACCACTGAGTGTCTTCAAGAAATCTCAGCCTTGTCTAGAATAATCTGGGTTATCTGTTTCTATGGGGTCTCTTTGCCTTTTGTTTTCTTTGTTATTTGCAATCCTGTTAGTTGTAGATTACTGATAGTAATGCAAATATTCTTGTCTATAGACAGGCAAATGATTGATTTTGGTGGAAGTATAATTAATTTTCCTTTTTCCACCTTCCATCAAGAAGTCGGTTTTGAACCTATAAAGCAAATTTATTTCAGTGTTCCTTAGTGCCTAGACATGTGTGGCTCTTTTAATTTTCCATAAAACTCAGCATAACATCTTACTGGCTCCCTCATCAAATAAATGAGTTAAACAAAAATCTTAGACAAGTGTTCATTTTATATTTGTAAGTCACAATTTACCCTAGTTTAAGCAATTTTCCTTTAACATTCCTAAAAATACAGATTCCTATGCCCCATGCTAGACCTATTGAATCAAAATCTCAGGCTTAAAGCACAAGAATTTACACTGTTAGTAAGCTTTTCAAGTGATTTTTAGGCATACTACATTGTATTAACCATTACCATTCTAATTCTTTAAACTTGAATTATTGTATTTATAATTCCAACTTCATCAAAGTAAACTTTTGGTTAGCAAAAACGGTAGAAACCCCCTTATTCAATAAGATTGGGACCAGTAATAAAAAGATTAATAACAAATTTAAGTTAGATGGAGGAATCATAAGAAGTATTAGATGTAAGTCCTTAAAACTTAACTTTAATTTAAAAGACATGTGTAAATAAATTTGCCAGTATTTTGATGACAAGGTCAGAGCCTTGCACGGATTCACTGAGTGGAGTTTCCTGTGGAAACTATGCCAATGATATGTTGTCATTCATTTCTTGTTCACTTTCTATGAAGACAACTGGGGTAAAGCAATCTGAAATCCTAGATTATACAATTTTTCCCATTTGTTTCTAGTTGTCTTGACAACAGTTAAGCTGGCAGCAACTGTTTAAGTGTCTCATTTTCCCAACACATTTAGTTTATTTCTCAGAGAAACAACAATACTACTCGATATACTCATTTTCTCAGTTTACATAATATTTATTTATTTTTATTTTATTTTATTTTATTTTTTTTGAGACGGAATCTCGCTCTGCCGCCCAGGCTGGAGTGCAGTGGTGCGATCTCTGCTCACTGCAAGCTCCGCCTCCCGGGTTCACCTCATTCTCCTGCCTCAGCCTCCAAAGTAGCTGGGAGTACAGGCGCCCGCCACCATGCCCTGCTAATTTTTTTGTATTTTCAGTAGAGACAGGGTTTCACCATATTAGCCAGGATGGTCTCAATCTCTTGACCTAGTTATCCGCCTGCCTTGGCCTACCAATATAATATTTAATTAAATTGCATAACTACAAGAGCAAGAACAAATGGTGTAAACATATTTAGGAATGAACACAGCTTCCTCTTAGAAACTATACAATTTCGGTGATGGAAGGAGAAATGTACAGGCATTAAAAGTAGCTCAAAGGCTTTCAGTTTGCAGTGGACATCAGCCAATAAGTTGTACAGGGGTACCAGAAAGTGCTGATTGCAAATCAGTTAAGTGGAGGTCCGTTAAGGCAGCATCCACTGTATCTTAATTTGTAAAGTGAATGTTCTAAAACTGGGTTCACTTTTGCTATAAAGGACCAGATGATAAATATTTTAGGCTTTGCAAACCATACGGTCTCTATAGCAACCATTCAACTCTACCATTGTAGCAGGAAAGCACCACAGATCCATGGATGTGCTCCAATAAAACTTTATTTACTAAAACAGGCAGCTGGTCTGAGGGCCATGTATATATCTTGCTGTTTTCATACAATTTTATAAGTTAGTAGGTCCCTGCCTTTTTAACCATCAAGGATTACTTTTAATCCTCTCCTCTGATTTTATGTTTCAGAAGCCTTAAGAAAAAGCCACAAAATATATTTATTTTGTAATTTTGGGGGGTTCTTATTTTATTAATAATTAATCAATGACATATAAAGGCTACCCATTAGGTCAGTATGAAATAATCAACATTACTAACTCTAATGACTTAGGTCTGGATAGAAATAAAAAGTATTCAACTATATATATAACTTAAAACCTGTATAGCTTTTTCTGGTGTAAATATATAACTTTTCAAGATTTTTCAAGTATTAAATACAACTTTTGGGAATCCCCACACCTGGCTCCCTATGACGACATTCAAGAATTCTTTAGAATTCTGGGAATCTTAGAATGAAAGTCACTGCTCTGTAGGAATGAATGAATGAATGAATGAATGAAAAAGGGAAGAAAAAAGAGCATGTCTACTAATTGTAAATTAATCATCAATGAACGTTTATTTTATTAATAAATTTGTCAACTTTGGGTTGCCAAATCTAACAAGATACCAACATGGCGTTCATGGTGATCACACCTCTAGTCAAATTTTATTTTAGTTTATTGACTATACTATTAATATCACCCTGAAATACTCAAAACTTCTGTCTTAATTCTGTGAATAATTCACTTATTAATCACCCTATACACTACTTAATGAATGGAATGGTGCTTGGAATAAAGATAATCATAGGGCTAAAAGGTTTTTCTCTGAAGGCAGGGCATAGGATTTTGTTGTATGACTGGAATAAAACAATATTAATCAATATTTTCTGCAAGCAGTGGCTTTTGACTTAGTCATCTATTAATATCTATCAATCACTAGCCTCAGTCCTATTTCCTCCATTCTTCTTTTTGCTATCATAAAACTTGTCCATTTTTTTCCATTAGATCTATGTTTCTCTTCTTTTCTTTTCATCCAAACCGGACATCAACTTAGTACAGACAGTGCAATTGATCCGAACCCTACAGAACTCACTGTTTCCACTTACATAACTTACATAACTGTCAAGCTGAAATCACTGTCAATTTTTTTTAATTCAAAATTTTAATTTAATCACATTTATTTATTCATTTATTAATTTATTTTGAAAATAATTTTAACTTGTATTTTATATTCAGGGGTACATGTGCCAGTTTGTTACATGGGTATATCTCATAATGCTGAGTTTTGGGGTATGAATGATCCCATCATCCAGATGCTGATTTGATATGGTTTGACTCTGTGTCCCCACCGAAATCTCATGTTGAATTGTAATTCCCAATGTAAGGGGAATGACCTGGTGGGAGGTGATTAGCTCATGAGGGCAGATTTCTACCTTGCCGTTCTTAGATGTTGAGTTCTCATGAAATCTGATGGTTTAAACATATGGCACATCCCCCTTGTCTCACTTGCTCTCCTGCCACCATGGTAGAATGTGCCTTGCTTTCTCCTTCACCTTCTGCCATGATTGTAAGTTTCCTGAAGCCTCCCAGCCATGCTTCCTGTACAGCCTGTGGAACTGTGAGTCAGTTAAACCTCTTTTCTTTATAAATTACCCAGTCTCAGATAGTTCTATATAGCAGTGTGAGAACAGATTAATACATGAGCATAGTACCCAATAGTTTGTCAAACCTTGACTTCCTTCTTCTCCCCTCTAGTAGTCCCAGTGTCTATTCTTTCCATCTTTATGTCCATGAGTACCCAGTGTTTAGCTCCCACTTACAAGTCAGATCATGTGGTATTTCGTTTTATGTTCCTGCATTAATTCACTTAGGATAATGGCCTCCAGCTGCATCCATGTTACTTCAAAGGACATGATTTTGTTATTTTTATGGCTGCATGGTATTCCATGGTGTATGAAATGGCTTGGAAGATGGCCCCCATAAATCTCATGGTGAAATGTAATCCTCAGTGTTGGAGGCGGGGCCTGGTAGGAGGTGTTTGGGTCATGGGGGTGGATCTCTCATGGCCTGATGCCACCCTTGTGACAATGAATTCTTTCAAGATCCGGTTGTGTTAAGGGTATGTGGTACTTACTGCCACTCCCATTTTCTCTTGCTCCTGCTCTGACCATGTGATGTGCCTACTCCCTCTTTGCCTTCCATCATGAGTAAAAACTCCCTGGAGCCTCCACAGGTGCCATGCAGATGCCACCACCATGCTTCCTGTACAGCCTGCAGACCTGTGAGCCAATTAAATCTCTTTTCCTTATAAATTACCCAGCCTCAGGTATTTCTTCATAGCAATGCAAGAATGGCCTAATAATACAGTGTAAATGTACCACATTTTATTGATCCAATCCACTGCTGATGGGCACCTAGGCTGACTCCATGTCTTTGCTATTGTGAATAGTGCTGCAATGAACATGCAAGTGCATGTGTCTTTTTGGTAGAATAACTGATTTTCTTTGGGTTATATACCAGTAATGGAATTGTTGGCTTGAATGGTAATTCTATTTTTAAATTCTTTGAGAAATTTCCAAACTGCCTTCAACAGTGGCTGAACTAATTTACATTTGCATCAATTATGTGTAAATGTTCCTTTTTCTCCACAGCCTCCCAAGATCTGTTGTTTTTTGATTTTTTAATAGTAGCTATTCTGACTGGTGTAAGATGGTATCTCGTTTTGGTTTTGATTTGCATTTCTCTGATGATTAGTGATGTTAAGCCTCATCTTTGCCACAATAAAACTGGGAAAATACAGTGTTACTTGTCAAAATAAATTGTTTTTCTTTGCTTTAAAAATAATCGGGTAGTATATTTCTTCCAGCACAATTAAGAAGTAAACATTTAGAAATGTACAGTACCTTGCTGTTAAGTCTTTGCACAAATATACCAGTTGAACATAAAGGCTACCTTAAACTTTCATTTGAAACGAAAGACAATTTTTAAGAGGTTAAGGGCTAGTAAATTGTTAGTCCTGAAGTTAAATTAGCTCAAATAAATGCAAAGACTTTCCTTTAATTAAAACCTTTTAAATGAACACTTTAAATCATAGTTGGTTTCTCCCTCAACTCTTGTCCAAAGCCACTGTTTACAACTCAGTGTATCAAACAAGCTTTCAGACATGATTATGAAGCTCCCTCAACTTACAATGTGCTATTTGCAACCTTAGATGGCTATCATTCTGGCTTTTCTACCTTTTAACAACAATAAGCACACCCCTCCCATTTCTCCCCCACCCTGACTTACCCCTCTTTTCATTTAATATATAATTTTTCTCAGAGTGTTCTTACACATCTTTAACTGTAAATATGATAAAAGCACACAGTATAATACATGTGTCACATGTATAAATGTTGTATCTAGTAATACAATTTTCCTTTTAAAAAAGAAATATTTTATTTTCAAAAAGCAAAGACTCTAGGAACCTTTTCTAGCTGCCAGTCATAAAAACATAAATTCCTGGTTAGTTTCCCAAATTTGCCTGACCATAAGAACCACTTGTGATACTTGTCAAACACATGTATTCTGAGTCCCATACATGATCTCCTGAATCAGAATCTCCAGGTGAGAGGCCTGGGAATACACATTTTAAACAAACGTCCACAGTTATTATATGATTAGTAAAACTTGAAAAAAAATTCACTAGGATCTTTATGACTGAATAACCTCACAAACATAGGAAAGTTACTGGAAAAAAATATGAGCAGAATTTCAGAATTCTGCCTTTGCTGAAAGTGTTTGTTCCCTCCTCTTCTATTCATCAAGACCTGACTACTTATGTAACTCCCCAAAACCACCAACACCTGGGAGGGGTTGAAAATGATTTTAATGAAGAAGAAAAGCTGATGTTTAATTTCAAAACTGACAGTGAAAATAGAAGGGAGGGGCATGAATTTATCTTGATTCTAACACAAAGCATTGTATTTGAGTCTACAAACAAAATTGGTTTCTTTTTTATTTTTTGTAAGTTTTTGCCAAACTCTGTGCATATCCAGAGGCTGGGCAAGAAAGAAAGAAATCCAGAAATATGGCATACGCCATCCCTTATTTATTTCCCCATGTGACCAGCCAACAGCTTCTTCACCTAGTCCCTGCTTCAAGCTTTCTACTTCTCTATTGGAAATGGAGCTTCCCCAAAGACTGCCTCAATGTCAGCTACCACAAGGCCTTTTTTCCATCTTATGCTCCTAAACTTCTACAATATTAAATGATATTATCCTTTCTGGAAACGCTCCTTAGCTTCGATTTCTATAACGTTACTCTAACTCTGTTTCATTTCTTCTTTTATAAACTTTCTTTTCTCTATCCCTTTACTGTAGACATGTTGTACGGCTTTGTTCTTAACCTTCTGATCTCTCCACATTCATTCTCTCAGAGCATGTATCCATTTTCTTGGTCTCGACCTTCCTATCTGATTATTACCATCAAGTATCGATGTTGGTGATGAGCATAGCTAACATCTCCTAGACATTTTCCATGTAGGTTTTAATAAGCACCCTATATAATTCGTACCATTTAATTCTTCAACCCTAAATGATACTATTACTAACCACATTGTAAGAGATGAGGAAACAGATTTTCATCAAAACCCCGGAAAGCCAACGTGAGAAGCCCCTGTGTGTCTCCTTTGTTAATGACTTCGGGCATCATGGCATGTGGATTGCCATGGAATGGGGATTAGGAAGCGCAGCACTGTGAAAACACCGGAAAATACTTTATGATAGTGGGTAAGGACGCTCATTTCCGCACATTGTGACGGTTTTGTTTCTGAGTCAGGTTTGAGATGGGCCAATCCTAAGTCGATGATACCACCAGGGATCATGAATTTAATAAGATCTTCGTGGATGCTTGGAACCCAACTGGTCTGTTTTCTACTTTAGGGAAAGAGCCACAGCTTGAGTGTGGTGGTTTTGGTGTCACATACGCGATTAATAATACCCACCTCTGCAGAGGAATCACCGTGGACTACTCCTCGTTTCATCCCATGCTCTTGCGATTGATGCCTCTCACCTGTTTACTGATTTCATTCAAATTCTTCAGCGACACAGGACCCCGACTTGCCTTCTCTATCCTGGTTCCCTCACTCTGCTTTACAGGCCTGGCCTGCTCGCTGCTCCTCACACCAGCGCTGCACGGCTCCCTCCATGCCTCCGCCCTGTTTCCTTCATCAGACAGGACTAGCCTCCTCCATCTCTGTCCGGCAAAAGCCTGCCCAGCGTTCAAGACCCTCCTCAGATGCCGCCTCCACCATTAGGTTTCTCCTGACCCCCTGAGCCTGTAACACGCGCCACCATAACTCTCCACCTCAGCCCACATTCCCACAGCACTAGCGACGTCCGCGGCCCTGAACATGGCGCTTCATTCTATTTTAGGGTATTTCCTGCTTGCTTCCTGCGCACACAGTCGCTCGAGGCACAGCCCCGAGTGACCTGCGCACGAGTGGCCTGCGCTTCCAGCCGCGCCGCCGCAGGCCAGCGAGGGCAGCCGGAGCCGCTTCCCGCCCCCGCAGGGACCATGACCAGCCCGCAGCCCTAGCGGGAGGCGGTTCCACAGCGCGCCCAGAAGCCCCGCCCCGCCCCGCCAGCACCAGCGCCTCAGGCGGGCTTTCCTCTCCTCGGGGAGGCGCGAATCCTCAGGGGCTCCTCGAGAGGGCGCCAGGGTGGAGCTGCGCGCGGACACCTTTCGGCCCTCTGCGGCCGCCGTAGCTCCCCGGCAAAAACCCGGAAGTGGAACTTTTAGCCATTGAGCGTTTCTGTGAAGACGGAGGCGGGTTTTGGAGAGACGTACGCTGTCAGGGAGTGTTTACTTCGCCTCCACTTCTGTTCCTCCCCGCCCTGATGCTGCTCCGGGTCACATACTCGTCCTGAGCCGGCTTCAGCCTCTCTGCGCAGAAGTCTCCGGGAGCCATGGCTGAGTACTCCTATGTAAAGTCTACCAAGCTCGTGCTCAAGGGAACCAAGGCGAAGAGGTGGGTCCTGCAGCTCGGGCGGGAGCCTCCTGCGTTCTTTTCGGACGCACTCCACCCCCGCGAGTCCGGTGGAAGCTGTGGCGCGGAGAGCCGGCTTCGTGGCCTTCCAGGCTTCGCCCTGGCCTCTGTCCGGCCTGGACGGAGGCCGGGCCGCTGTTCCTGGCGCCGGTGCAGAGAGGGGCAGCCTCCCGCGCGGACGACCCTGAAAACGGAGTAGACGGCGGGTGACCGATGACCCCGTACCCACGAGTTTGGGTCCCCTGAGGCATCTCTCCAGGCCTCTGCCTGGTGGGTCTGCGTTAGTCTGATCTCGTAGTTCATGATAATAACTTCCTTTATTAGGGATTATTCTTTTCTCCATTGTCTCTTCCTAGAAAAATTATTGATTTTTTTCTAACCTCATATGTAGAGTGAAACCAGGATGAATCACACAGTGGTTGAGGTGTATATGGGCTTTGATAGGGATATGGGCTCGAACCTGCACTCTGTCATTTACTGATTTTGTAATTTGTGGCAAATTGGTTAATATGTCTGAACTTCCGTTTACTCATTAAGAGATCAAATATCTGAATCTCCGTTTACACATTTATACTTTCAGACGATTTTTTATACTTTTAGAAGACTGAGAATTAAATGAGAGAACATATATGCAGTAAATAAATTGAGCCAAATGTGAGGAGGAGGTCGTAGTGCTAATTTATTAGCTCTTTAGGAAAAAAATACCTGTGCACTCATATCCCCGCTTTTTTAACTGGCAGATTTGCCCGAGGTTGACTGTACATACAGATGTTGAGCATTTCCTCCTGGTCTCCGTGATAAACAGGTTTTGGTATTTTTAGGCGAGATGGAAAGAAAGTATCAAGGAGTGAGCTGAAGCCACTGGCCTTGAGAACCCTGTCTAGGAGTCTGGCCTCATGAAGATGCCAGAATAAATGACAGGTTTATCCTGAATAAATGTGAGATGTGAATTTCCTGTGAGGAGAGGAGAGTTATCTTCTGAAAACTTTATGATGAAAACGCAGACAAGAGTGTCTTAAGATTATCGTGGCCGGGCGCGGTGGCTCACGCCTGTAATCCCAGCACTTTGGGAGGCCGAGGCGGGCGGATCACGAGGTCAGGAGATCGAGACCATCCTGGCTAACACGGTGAAACCCCGTCGCTACTAAAAATATAAAAAATGAGCCGGGCGTGGTGGCTGGCCCCTGTAGTCCCAGCAAGTCAGGAGGCTGAGGCAGGAGAATGGCGTGAACCCACGAGGCAGAGCTTGCAGTGAGCAAAGATCGCGCCACTGTACTCCAACCTGGGCGACAGAGCGAGACTCCGTCTCAGGAAAAAAAAAAAAAAGATTATCGTAATAATCATAATTAATGCTTATATAGCACCTTCAATGTGCCAAGAAATTGTTGTAGGCGCTTTGCACGTTAACTTTTTTCAAATCGCTCTTGGTTTTTTCTTTTTTTATTGAGATGTAATTCATCATTGTAAAATTGTACAGTCAGTGGTTTTTAGTATACATTCAAGAGGTTCACCACTGTCTAGTTGCTCAGCATTTTCATCATCTCAGAAGGAAACGTCCCCCTACCCATTAAAGCAGTCACATCCCATCCTCCCCCTCTGCTAGTCCTTGGCAACCACTAATCCGCTGTCTATGTGAAATCGCCTATTGTGAATATTTCCTAAGAAAGAAATCATGCAGCGTGGCCTGTTTTATCTGGCTTCTTTCTCTTATAACATTCTCGAGGTTCATCATTGTTGTAGCACTTCTTCCTTTTATGGCTGCATAGTATTCCATTGTATGGATGTAACATTTTGTTCACCCATTCATCAGTTGATGAACATTTGGGTTGTTTCCCCTTTTTGGCTATTGTGACTAATGCTAGTGTGAATATTCTTATGTAAGTATTTTTGTGGGTGTATGTTTTCATTTCCCTTGGGTATACATACTTGGGAGTAAAATTGCTGGGTCATGTGGTCACTCTTTAACTTTTTGAGGAACCCCAAACTGTTTCCTGTAGATGCTGCACCATTTTACATTTCCACCAGCAATGTGTGAAGGTACATATTACCTCTTAAACCTCACAATAGCCTTAAGAGTTAGATTAAGTTATTATCCTAATTTTTTAAGTGGGGAAGCTGACTCAGAGAGATTCAGTACCTTTTCCAAAAATCACAGAGCTAAGAAGTGAAAGAATCAGGATTTAAAATCTGGCAGTGTGGCTCTACAGCCTGCTTTGAACTCTAACATAATATGTACAAAGCCTGAAGCAACTTCTCAGTACTGTATTTAAGAGGGCATAGCAATGTAAGTCTTCCTAAATCAGTAATTTATAAATGAAACAGTTTAAAAGTCTTCCAAGTTTCAATCTTATGATATTTATCATACAAATCAATATACCTAAACTCATCTATATAAATTATGTCCTGTAGTAAGAAGAAAAAGAGCAAAGATAAGAAGAGAAAAAGAGAAGAAGATGAAGAAACCCAGCTTGATATTGTTGGTGAGTCAGTTTTCAGTGCTCTATTCTGTAAAAGTTAACATTTCTTGAGATCTCATTGAAAATATTTTCCTAGTTAGAAATTTATGATGTATTCATATTTGTCTTAAAGTGCTTAAATATTACCTACAGTCATAAATTCCATTTATTCTTTAGCACAGTAGATGCTACTGATGCCTTTACTTCATTATCAGGAGAGAAAAATTATAACTCTTGACTTAGTAGGCACCGTTAGACTGCTTAATAGCCAGAGATTGTGATACGTAATTTTAAAGGCCTAATGTAAACGTTATTCAACCAAATATATTTTACAAGTTATTTTCTTTGCACATGTATGCATTTTAATTGTAGAAGTCTGTTGTCTCTTAAAGGAAGTATCTTCACAGGAAAAATCATTATTTTGTGAACTCTGAAATGAATTAAAATCTTAAATACAACATCAGAGTAGCCTGTAAATGATACTAGAAATAAACTAACCTAAACACACTTAACCAGCCTATTTTCCCTTTAGTTCTTTCCATACGTTTTTTTTTCTCTTTTAAAACTTGGCAAGTTGCATTTTGAATCTTCATAAATTATGGTAACTTAAAAAAATATATAAAATATGGAATGGTATAAAGCTAATGTTCTGGAACAATCATTGCTTTCAAAATGGCAAATCAACAATTCTAAAATTAGAGTAGATATGTAGATGTGGAATTGCTGTGTCAAAGGATAGGTGAAGGTTTAACCATATAAGAAACTGCCAAAAATTTTCTAAAGTGGTTGTGCCATTTTACCCTTCCACCAAGAATGAATTAGTGCTCCAGTTACATCCTTGTCAAGAGTTGATGGTGTTATCAGTCTTTTCTCCCAGTCTGAGTTTTACCTTTTCAGTTTCTTAATGGTGGTTTTTGGATGAGCAGCTTTTTTTTTTTTTTTTTTTTTTTTAGGCAGACTCTCACTCTGTCTCCCAGGCTGGAGTGCAGTGGCGTGATCTGGGTTCACTGCAAGCTCCACCTCCCGGGTTCATGCCATTCTCCTGCCTCAGCCTCCCGAGTAGCTGGGAGTGCAGGTGCCCACCACCACGCCCATCTAATTTTTTATGTTTTCGGTAGCAATGGGGTTTCACCATGTTAGCCAGGATGGTCAGAAGCTTTTAATTTTTATAAAGCTCAGTTTATTTTTTTTTCTTTTATGGTTACTGCCTTATCTCTTTGATCTAAGAGATCTTTGCTTACCCCAAAGTCAGGAAAATATTCTACATTGTCTTTTAGCAGCATCATAGTTTTAGTTTTTACATTAAATCTGTCATTCATCTCAAATTAAATTTTGGCATGATGTTGTGAGTTCGGTTTCAAGATTTAATTTTTTTTTTTTTGACATCTTGATAGCCAATTGTGCCAGCACCACTGGTGTTTCCTTTTTCCATTAATCCACTTTGGTATCTTCATAAAAAATCAATTAACTTTCTATGTATTGGTCTATTTCTGGACTCTGTTCTATCGATACGTTTGTCTGTTTTTCTGTTGGTATATTTCTCTTGATTGCTATAATTTCATGAAGTCTTGAGATCAGGTAGTGTGAGTCCTCCAACTTTGTACTTACTAACTATTAATTTATTAATTTCTACAGTGAAGCTTGTTTGATTTTCTCGAGAACTGTATTGAGTCCAGATCATTTGGGGAAGAATCAACATCTTAATATTGGGCCTCAATATTTCATAATTTTCAATGTAGCAGTCTTGCATGCCTGTTTAAACATTTATTCTTAAGTATTTTATAATTTTACACTACTGTCAATAGAACCTTTGAATTTGATTTTCCAGTTGTTTTCTGTCAGTATGTAGATATACAATTGATTTTTGTATAGTGACTTTGTAGTCTGATAAGTCTGTTTCACTTATTACTGCTAGTGGTTTGCTTATATAGAAAACTAAGAAATTTGCAATTGTGTTTCCTGTGACTATCATTTTACTTCTTTCTTTCTAATCCTTATGTCTTGTCTTTCTTTTTATTGGTTTATTATACTGTCCAGGACTTCCATAGTGTTGAACAGAAGTCGTGAGAATGGGCATAATTGCATTGTTCCCAAGCTTAGGCAGAAAGCTTTCAGTAGTCCACCATATGGTATGATGTCTGTAGGATCTGCAGAGAAAACCTTTATCAAAATGAGGACATTCCTTTTAAACTTTGTTTCTTGGGAGTTTTTATTTTAGTGGTGTTTAATGCTGTCAGATACCTCTTTCTGTATCTGTTGAGATGATTATACAGCTTTCTTCATTCTGCCAATGGATTACATTGGTTTCATTTTCAACTTTTAAAGTAACTTTATATCCCTGAGATAAACCCCACTTGGTTGTGGTGCGTTGTCCTTTGGGATATTGCTAGATTTGATTTCTAGGTGTTTGTGTGTGTGTGTTTTTTTTTTTTTTTTTTTAAGATTTCTATATTGGTGTTGATGGTAGATATTGGACTTTTGTATCCTTTTCTTGTAATGTCCTTTTTTGATTTTGGTGTCAAGGTGATACTGGGTGTCATAAAATAGATGGAAAGTGCTGTCTCCTTTCCTATTTTTGGAAATAGCTGTGTGAGATGGGTATGATTTGTTCTTTACATGTTTGATAGAATTCACCAGTGAAGTCAACTGAACCTAGAGGGTTTTGTTTGGTTTGGTTTTAGTTTTTTGTGGGAAAATTAAAAATTTCTAAGAGATATTTTCAGATTTTTTTGTTGTGTCAGTTTTGGTAATTTGTGTCTTTTAAGAAAGTTTCATTTCATCTAAGTTGTTAGATTTATTGGCATAAAATTGTTCAGAATATTCCTTTCTTTAATATGCTTTTAATGTCCGTAGAATCTAATCTGTATTGCAGTCTCTTCATATTGGTAATTTGTGTTTTTGCTATTTTTTCCTGGATCAGTCAGTCTAGCTGGAGGTTTCTCAATTCTTTATAAGATCATTTATTTTAGATCGTTAATGATCTTTTAGTACAGGTGTATTCAATCTTTTAGCTTCCCTGGGCCACAATGGAAGGATAAGAATTGTCTTGGGCCACACATAAAATACACTAATGATAAGCTGATGAGGCAAAAAAAAAAAAAGCAAAAAAATCTCATAATGTTTCAAGAAAGTTTATGAATTTGTGTTGGGCTGCATTCACAGCTGGCCTGGGCCACATGCAGCTCTCAGGTTGGACAAGCCTGTTTCAGTATTACTTATTTTCTCTCTTTTTCATTTTCTATTTCATTTATTTTCAGTCTTTTTTTTTCCTCCCTTTAACTTATTTTCAGTTTACTTTGCTCTTGTTTTATAGCTTCTTAAGAAGGGAGTTAGAGCTCTTCATTCCACTTTAGTTTCAGTTATAGTCAACACATTTTGTTTTCATTTTCATTCCATTCAAAATATTATGTAGTTTTCCTTGTGATTTTTCTTTTCATGGACACATGAGTTATTTAAAAGTGTATTGTTTTTAATTTCTACTACATAGAGATATTATAGGTATGTTATTGTTGCTGATTTCTAATTCATTCATAGTATAGTTGGAGAACATACTTTCTTAGTGAATTTCCATGTACACTTGAAAAGCACGTGTATTCTGCAGATGTTGGTTCAGGGTTTTTTTTTTTTTTTTTTGGAGATGGAGTCTCGCTGTTGCCCAACAGGCTGGAGTGCAGTGGCACCATCTCAGCTCACTGCAACTTCTGCCTCCCAGGTTCAAGTGAATCTCCTGCCTCAGCCTCCGGAGTAACTGGAATTACAGGCACCTGCCACCACACCCGGCTAATTTTTTAAATATTTTTAGTAGAGACGGAGTTTCACCATGTTGGCCGAGCTGGTCTCAAACTCCTGACCTCAGGTAATCCATGCGCCTCAGCCTCCCAAAGTGGTGGGATTCCAGGTGTGAGCCGTGGTGCCCAGCCAGTTCAGTGTTCTTTAGATGTCTGTTAGGTCAACTGGTAGAACTTGTGACTATGCATATCTTCTGTGTCCTTACTGATTTTTTACTAATCCTACAGTGTATTGAGAGTTATGTTAAAATCTCCAGCTGTAATTCTAGATCTGTCTATTTGAGCAGTTTTTGCTTAAAGTGTTTCGAAGCTCTCATAAGATGTGTACACATTTAGAATTGTTAAGTCTTCCTTATAAATTCAGTCTTTCATTTTCATAATATTTTAACCTTATTTCTGTTAAATGTCTTGATGCCTAGTTAAATTATTTGACCACCCTTTTGCTCCTGCCAAGCCTGGGCCTTTGTTTGTTTGTGCTTATTTATTAGGGTTTTGCCCGTAGACTTAGACAGTGACTCTTACTCTAGGAAAGGTTCATCCTCATGGGCCTCAGCCACATGTTCTAGGCATACTTGGTGAGTTCTCTCCACTCTGCTGTGTCCCAAATTTGTGTGATCTCTGGCATCTCCAGTCAGCCCTCAGCAGTGCCAGCCACTCTGCAGAGGCCTTGTGGAGCCTGCCTACTGCATGCACTCCCCCCAGCCCTTGGCCACAGACCTGCAGAGAACTTTTGCATACTCTTTTGAGGCCTCACCTGTGTGTAGTTCCCTCTTCTCCAGTACTTATTCTCTAAACTCCCAACATATTAGCACTGCAAGACTCTCAGCTTAGTGACATTGCCTCATTTCTGGAGGTCTCTACCTCTCTCCGTGTGGTCAAGAAACTGCCATTGGGCAGAAAACAGAAGTGTGTGTGAGATCTGCCTCCTGTGTCTTCCTGTTCTGAAATATCACAGTCCTGTTCTGCCTGTGTTCCAGTCCCCAAAAACAGTTTTCTCAAATACTGTATCCAGTTTCAGTTTTCTGGCTGGTCATGGTGGGAGGGCAAGTCCATCTTGGCTGGAAGAGGAAGTCCTTCTGCATCTTTTTCTCTTTGTCCTTCCACCTTCTTTTGCATTGTGGATTTTCTAAACTTGCCGTATAAGTAAGCATGTGCCTATTTGTGAAGGGAAAGAAAAAAACCTTTTAATTTTTTAAAGCTGTTCTGTTGGTTCCTCACAAGGATCTGAAGGGATTGGTAAATAGGATGAAAGAAATTCTGTCTTTCACATGGAGAAAACCAAGTGTGCCATTAATAAACACGAGCATGTCTGTAAGCAAAGAGTTTCACTGAGCTCTGCTAGATTCAGAAGCAGTTGGACTTACAACATCGTAGTTTGCAAAACACATATTTTACCCAGGAACTAAAGCTAAGTAAGCTATGGGTTAATAGAAGGTCTGTGAAGGGTACTTAGACTACAGTAAGATTGGGGAAGAAAATTCCATTTCCAAATCTAAGATATATCATTCCTTTGTGCCAAACACATAAGGAAGGTAGAGATTTAAGGGGGCCCTTAGCACAGAAGCACTGAGTTAGTCAGAAGGTGAGGTGAGCTGTCACACAGCCTTGATGCTAGAATGAGGGTGCCCTGGTAGTATCTTATCAGCCATGACACCGGTGCATCGGGCCTTTTTTTTTTTTTTTTTTTTTTGAGACAGGCTTTTGCTTTGTTGCTCAGGCTGGAGTGCAGTGATGTGATCATGGCTCAGTGCACCCTCGACCTCGTAGGCTCAAGCAATCGTCTCACCTCAGACTCCCGAGTAGCTGGGACCACAGGCTCCTACCACCATACCCAGCTAATTTCTTAATTTTTTTGTAGAGATAGGGGTCTCCTTTTGTTGCCTAGGCTGATTTTGAACTCCTGGGCTTAATTGATTCTCCTGCTTCCACCTCTCAAAGTGCTGGGATTACAGGCATGCCAGACATGTAAACATTCTAAACTATGTGAAAATGTGTGAAAAGCTTTGTCATGCATTGTGAGACAACACAGCAGGAATATTTGACCATCTGCCTAAGGTTCAAAAGGAAATAACTTTAAGCGTGTGTCTAAATAGCAAGTAATGTTTTAGAGCGGATTCTCTTAAATTCAGCTTGGGCATCTGCAGCATATACACAGCTTGAGCTGTAACCTGACGTAGAGACAGGCAACTTCAGTGCCCACTGTTCTTAGGATCCACTGTTTTTTCACAGCTAAAACCCCAGAGTGGCACTGTTAAGTATTATGTTATGTTACTTTAGTCGTTAAACATATAAGCATACTTCCAAAGGCTGAATGGAGGCCACTTGCAGAAAATAGGCAGAATGCTCACATTTAAGTCTTGATGATACTATGTTTAGCTTTCTTATTCTTTGAAATCTCATTGAGAAAAAATACTGGCATCTGCTCATAGTAATTTCTTTTTCAGTTGACAATATTATAAGTAATGTTATTGTATCATTTCCCTACTTGGGACAGAGTGTGAAAATTTTGAAGAGCTTGTCTGCCAGAAATTTCTTCTTCATTTGCAAAACATTAATGAGATATTATATTTAAATGATTTTATTTAATATTAAGTGTACTTGGTCAATGTGGCATAGAACATACAAAATAAATCTAATTTAAAATCATTAACTATTACATGTATAAGAAAGACTTGCTGACCATAACACTGTTGATAGTGATTCTGAATAAAGCATTATTTATTTTCCTGAAAACGATTGTAGCTATAACTCAATCATCTAAATTGCCATTAGTTTTATTGCTTTTTAATTGTCTTTAGCTGAAATTTTAATTTTGATTTTCTTTTTCTCCGTTGGTTTTGTGTGTGTATGGAGGTAAAATATACAGAATATAGAATTTGCCAGTTTTTCTATTTTTAAGTGTACACTTCAGTGGCATTTAAATACATGCACCATTTTACCTTCCCACCAGCATTGCACAGGGTTTCAGTTTCTACACATCCTGCCCAACATTTGTTTTTCTGGTTTTCTTGGTTTCTGTTTTTTGTTTGTTTGTTTGTTTTGATAATAGCTATTCGGATGGGTGTGAAGTGGTATTGCATTATGGTTTTGACTTACATTTCCCTAGTTTCAAGTGCTTATTGGCCATTTGTATATCATCTTTGGAGCAATGTTCGTGTACGTCCTTTGCCCAGTTTTGAATTGTGGTATTTGTCTTTTTGGAGTTCTCTATATAGTCTGGATATTAATTCCTTATAATGTATGTAGTTTACAAATATTTTCTCCATTCTCTGAGTTGCCTTTTACTCTGTTGACAGCGGTTCTTGATGCACAAAAGTTTTTAATTCTGATGAAGTCTGGTTTGTCTATGTTTTCTTTTGTTGCCTGTGCCTTTGATGTTCTATACAAGAAATCATTGCCAAATTCATTGTCATGAAGCTTTTCCCATTTTCTTCTAAAAGTTTTCTAACTTTAGCTCTTACATTTAGGTCTTTGGTCTATTTTAAGTTACTTTTTGTATTTGGTGTTAGATAAGGGTCCAACTTCATTTTAGCTAAAATTTTATGTATTTTAAAATTTATTATGGAAAGCATGAAATGTTTAGTCGAATAGAAAATTTTGCGCAGTGGAATTAACTGAATCTTTAAAACCTTTTTATTATGGAAATATCCAAACTATTCCATACATAGAAGAATATAATGAGTCCCCCATGTGCCCAGGCCCCAGCATTAATTATCAATATTTTGCCAATCTCGTTTGATTTACACACACACCCACACACATTTTTCCTAGAAAATTTTAAGTAAAATCACAGATATTATGTCATTTTACCCACAAGTACATAAAAATATATTTCTTAACATGGTATGTCTTTCTCTCATCACCTGTTTTGTTCCTTATTTTTATATATTATACTATGTCATTATCAGACCTTGTAAAATTAACAAGAATTCCTTAATATGTCATATCCAGTTAATGATTGACTCATTTCTACTCTAGCTAACGTACAATTTAGGAGGAGGTTTGAGGATATTTTTTAACATTAAGATACAAACTTATAACAACTGCTTACATAATTATTCCTAGAGTCTAACATTTCTATTGGCAAATTGGAAATTAATATACATAGACATAGATTCTGCTGATTTTACTTTCAATCTAAAATCATAGTTAAGATTACTGGCCAGGCGCAGTGGCTCACACCTGTAATCCCAGCACTTTGGGAGGCAGAGGTGGGTGGATCACGAGGTCAGGAGTTTGAGACCAGCCTGGCCAATGTGGTGAAACCCCGTGTCTACTAAAAATACAAAAAAAATTATTTAGGCATGGTGGCAGGCACCTGTAACCCCAGCTACTCGGGAAGCGGAGGCAGAGAATTGTTTGAACCCGGGAGGCGGAGGTCGCAGTGCGCCGAGATCGCATCACTGCACTCCAGCCTGGACGACAGAGCAAGTATCCATCTCAAAAAAAAAAAAAAAAAAAAAAAAAAAGATTGCTATGCTAGAAAGTCTTCCTGTAGAGGCATTTTTAAGAAACATTATGATCGGCATTGCCTCTGGAAAGCAGGCATGAATAGATGGCTGGGGTCTATCATAAGAGAGAGCGTTCTCTATATATCACTTTGTACCTTCACATGTTGCCTTTGTTTTGTTTTGGTCTTTTTTTGAGACAGGACCTTGCTGCGTCACTCAGGCTAGAGTGCAGTGGCGTGATCATAGCTCACTATAACCTTGAACTCCTGGGCTCAAGTGATCCTCTTTCCCCAACTCCCCAAGTAGCTGGGATTACAGGCATGCACCCCCATGCCTGGCTGTATGTTGCTATTTTGTGTTTTAAAAACCTAATCCTGACTGTGCTGGTAGTCGCATGAATCTTTGCACATACATGCAAACAAGTACATGTAAAACTGGTGAAATCTGAATAAGGTCCATGGATTATATCAATGTCAGTTTCCTGATTCTGACAGTGTATGATACTTATGCAAGATGTCATCATTGAGACAAAGTGAGTAAAGGATGTGTGAGATCTTTGTATTATTTCTTACAACTGCAAAATAAAAAGGTTTTAAAACTAAGTTATAACAAAAAAAGAACTCTGTCAAAACTAAAATATAAAGTTGAAATATTGATTTTATTTTTTAGGAATCTGGTGGACAGTAACAAACTTTGGTGAAATTTCGGGAACCATAGCCATTGAAATGGATAAGGGAACCTATATACATGCACTCGACAATGGTCTTTTTACCCTGGGAGCTCCACACAAAGAAGGTTTGTGTCTGGAAGGGAAGAGGCTGCCACAAGTGTAGATTTTAGGACATTGATTCACTTAGGCCAAACTCTAGTCTCAAACATTTTCCAAAGGAATAGAACCATTGCATTTGACTCTTCCATTTCTTTTTAATTCCTCAATATTTACCAGCCATTGGCAAGTCCCTCTTTCTAATATAAGCATTTGAAAACATTCCGTATAGTTCCAGAAGAGTATCTTTGGAAATCAAAACAAGATGAATAATTAAAATAGTAAGTGGAAAGAAAAAAGAAAACCTATTTGAGTCAAAATCTTTGAATTTCTTTTTTATTCAGACCTATTGCCAAAACTAACCTGGGTGCATTTAACAATTTGAAGTTTCCTCATTTTCTTTAGCCCATTAGAGGAAGCACTAATGAGATACAAAGTAATTAGAAGATAAAAAGCAGTATCATTTGGTCAGCAAAACCATCCCTTGAATAGATGAAAGCATTTAGCTTTTTAAATAAGTGCTTGTTTATGATTGTATTTTAAAACATAAAGAGAAGCTATCTCAAAAGTTATTAAATAAGCATATCACCTTGTCTTACTCAGTATATAAAATCAGCACTGTAGTTAAAAGAAGGTAAAATAGATCTTGATTCCAAAGATACAGTATTACAGTGACATCAGTATATCTGAATATTCTTACATTTAATTGCAGAAGAAAATAGCCACATTTTTTAAAGCAAAATAATGTCTTTATATTTATAGCAAATGTCAAATTTATTTTCAAATGTTTTTTCTCCAATAGTTGATGAGTCCTCCAGAGCAGTTTACGGCTGTCAAATTGTCTGATTCCAGGTGAGCTCATGTTGTCATATAATTAGTAACCAGTTATTTTAAAAATTTAATTGTATTCATTAAAAATTTTAGTATCTGTCTTAAGCCCACAGGGTAATTTTGATATAAAAAACAAAATCACATTTTTTTTTTTTTTTTGAGTCGGAGTCTTGCTGTGTCTCCCAGGCTGGAGTGCAGTGGCACGATCTTGGCTCACTGCAAGCTCCGCCTCCCGGGTTCACGCCATTCTCCTGCCTCAGCCTCCTGAGTAGCTGGGACTACAGGCGCCCGCCAACACACCCGGTTAGTTTTTTGTATTTTTAGTAGAGACGGGGTTTCACCGTGGTCTCGATCTCCTGACCCCGTGATCTGCCCGCCTCGGCCTCCCAAAGTGCTGGGATTACAGGCGTGAGCCACCGCGCCTGGCCTAAAATAGCTTTTTTGAAAAGTAGATTTTGTGATCTACTTTTAATGGGTTTCCTATCAATATATAATGCTAGGCTGGAAAAAAAATATGTAAGTTAAAAATGAAGATTAATAATTTCACACACCGAATAAGATAGATTAAAAAATAAATAGTACAAAACTTGGTTCACTGTTGCTATGATATTTAAACTCACTGTTTGGAAGTCCAAAGGCAAACAGGAAGACTGAAAAAAGGAATATTGTTGAAACCAGCAGAGAATGTTACAGAATCATAATGACCAAAAGAATGTTTTTACTCACTATTTTTACAGTCATTTTATAAAGTAACCTTTTTTATTCTCACCTTGTGCAAAAGTATAGGATGATTCTTTGGGTAGAAGATACTGAAAGTGAATTTACATATTTTAGTAATTGGTTACATCAACATGATAATGATTTCTGTTATATAATCATTAATGTATAAAGGATTAAAAGTCAATTCTGGCATCCCAGGAGATTCTCGGTAAGGTAAAAGATTAGAAATCATAATTTTAAAAAATCACATTAAGATAATTATTTCTGTACTTTCTTTGAAAGTCTGGTAAGTATGGTGAAAGACAAAGAATAAAAGCAGAGGAAGAAAAAATTCAATAGTTTTAAACTGCTTTACAATTATAAACAAAAAAGGATTATAAAGAAAATTAACTGACAAATGAGGAAAATATTTGTAACAATCTTAACAGGCAGTGAGTTCTTACTCTTCATATGTATCTTATATAGAATTCATAGCACTGAAGACCCTAGTAGAAAAATTGCAAACAATCAGATCTCAATAGAAAAATGGACAAGGGACATTACCAGATAATCTAAAAACTAAAAAGGAAAGGAAAAGAAAAACAATCGTTATTCTAGTTAACTACTAAAATGCAAATTTATAGGATACTGTTTTTTCCATATGAGGTTTTCAAGTATTTTTTTAAAGTCATAATGTTTAAAAAAAAAAATCCGTGATACAAAACATACTCTGTTAATTTGAGGTAAGAATGTAAATGGAAGCAGCATTTTCTGGAAAACAGTTTGATGACATTCGAACTTTATACCCTTCAATCCAATTATTTCTAGGAATTTTTTCTAAGGATAAAGCAGTTTTGTTTATAGAATAGATGTACATAGAACTATTTATAATAAGAGAAAAAGTAAGTTTTAGTAATGTATTGAACTTTATAACTAAAGAGGTATAATTGAAGAATGATGAATTTTGAAAATATTTATTATGTAATATATAAGGTACAATGTTTATATTAAAAAAGCACAATATAAAACTAAATTTAAAACTGCACTGTCCAACATGGCAGCAACTAGTCACGTGTAGTTTTTTTTTTTTTTTTTTAAAGGCACAGAGTCTCACTCTGTCACCCAAGCTGGAGTGCAGTGGTACGACCGTATCTCATTATAACCTCAAATTTCTGGGCTCAAGCAATCTTCCTGCGTCAGCCTCCCAAGTAGCTGGTATTACATGTGCACGCCACCATGCCCAGCTAATTTTTTAAATTTTTTGTAGAGATGGGGTCTCACTGTGTTGTCCAGGCTGATCTTGAACTTCTTGCCTCAAGCAATTCTCCCGTTGGCCTCCCAAAGCACAGAGATTACAGGAGTGAGTCACCACTCAGCCACATGCAGCTTGGAATATGTCTAGTCTGAAATTTAGATATGTACACACCCACACACATACACATGTCCTGTTTTGATGTTCTATAATTAATTTTCTCTCAGTTTTTAGCTTTTATCTATCTTATTAATGTACAGAATTGCCCTGAAATCTGGCTATGGAAAATATCTTGGTATAAATTCAGATGGACTTGTTGTTGGGCGTTCAGATGCAATTGGACCAAGAGAACAATGGGAACCAGTCTTTCAAAATGTAAGTGCTGTTATTGTTCATAAAAACTTCTTGTCAGTTTAACAGAAAGTCTGTAACAGTCAATCATATTTACAAAGTAGGATGCAATAGTATAATACATTAAATTGGAATAAATCAATAAGAACATAGAGCCTTAAAGAGATCTCAAAATGCAGTGCAACAAAAATAGCATTAGTACTTTTGCCCACAATTATTTCTGTATACCCTTAGTGCCTAGATATGGATCTCATTTCCATTAAAGAACCAGTCAATTTTAGGTCTCAGAATAGGAAAACAGAATAGTTCCTAAGTATCTTCTTTGTAGCAGACATCATGGATGCTTTCAGAAACATTCGAGACTGTCAGCGAACAGTGGAGCTTGCTAAGACCAAGTTGTGACAATTTGTGCATTAAATAAATAATAATAGTTCATTGAAGTAAATTATCTCTAAAAGACTTTCAGTTTATAAGCTTAAAATAGTGTACAAAGAGTTTTAATATAAGAAAAAATATATACTAATTCTTAATTTTAGTAAGTAGACAGTTGTAGTATATGTATGTTTTGTTAAGTCTTTGTTGATACAGAATATATAATTTCCTTTTTCTCTTTGTGTGAGAAGATTGAACAAAAATATGTGCTAAACAGTCTTTAAAAAGTAGATAACTATATCAAAACAGTAAGGACCAATGGGCACTACGCAGAACAAGCAAATAGAAGATAAGCTCAGCCCTAGTAGCAGCTTTGGTAGTATACACTAATGAAAATAGGAACTCAGAGTGTTTTCTAAGATGACAGATTAAACAAACATCCCCCCATAAAGAGGTAATCAGTTAGACTGATTTCCTCACCCCCTAAGATAAAATCTTAAGTCAGTGACTTGAAAACTATTTTGACCCAACCCATTGAGAAATGCATTTTTACATTGCAGCCCAGCACACACATATGTATAAATGAAGCAAGAGTTGTACTGAACAATACTTATCCATGTGTTATGCACCTTGATATTTCTTATTCTCTTTTACCCTTTCCTCTGTGTGTCTGTGTGTATTCCTTCCCCCACCCCCCATACCGTTCAGGAAACACTACATTGAAACACTACATTGATTTCGTGACCCGCTAATGTGTTGAACCCCTTTGAGATGATCCTACTAGTTATGATGAGATACTTGTAATAAAAGTTACACTGGTAGAAAAGGCCAATATATCATAAGGCCTTAGATGATGACTTAGGTAGTACTAATAATACAACGCTTTAGGAAAGTTCATTTCATTTTATTTTTAGGAAGGACACTAAGTTTCAAAAATTTAAATTTAAACGAAAGAGGGTCTTAAAACTCTATTGCAAAAAGGACTCAGCTGAATAATCTGTGGCACAGGTTTAA